>NC_085138.1:191827321-192152321 GCF_035046485.1 Aedes albopictus
TATGAATTTGACTGAGAAGCATATAGGTCCGACGACGACGGAATCATAAAAGTAATTCTTAATTCCATGAATTCTATGCATGGTTCCATCTCCCTCAACCATGATTTTATGAATTTGACTGAGAAACATTGAGGTCCGACGACGACGGAATCATAAATGTAATTCTTAATTCCATGAATTCTATGCATGGTTCCATCTCCCTCAACCATGATTTTATGAATTTGACTGAGAAGCATATAGGTCCCCATATAGGACGACGACGGAATCATAAAAGTATTTTTTGATTCCATGAATTCTATGCATGGTTCTACCTCATCAAACCATAATTTTATGAATCTGGTGGTAAAGCATCAGGATCTGCATCCAGGTTTATGAAAATTATTCTTGGCTTCATGAATGCTACTCATGATCCCAGCTTATTTAATCATAGCTTCATGATTATATTTTCCATTTTTGGTCGTCGAAAGCCAAAACAATAACGGGTGCATAGCGTTATGGTGAAATCAATCATAAGATCATAAAATTTAATCATGGTGTATATTTATAACATAAAATCATAAAAATATCGGGAAACTATGAGTCATATTCATGGTTTTGGGAATGGATTTTTTCCGTGTGGTCGATTTTGCGATTCCGTCTGCTGTTGTGATCTCCAGGGGTAGAAACGATAAGGGAGGCTGTAATGAAAAAAGGAGCTACGTATGGTCATGTTTTGGGAGGCGACGAAATCAACGAGTCAAAAGCCGTTTTTGTTTGTCAACTGGTAAGCGCTGAACTTTCCAATCGTCAGTCTGAATTCTTCCCCCTAGCCTACCTGAACGTTTAGGTCACCTATGATGATCTTGACATCGTGACCTGGGTAGCGATCGTACTTCGTTTGATCTGCGCGTAAAATGCGTCTTTGTTATCATCAGTTCTTCCGGAATGAGGGCTGTGCACGTTTATTATGCTGCAGTAGAAAAATCGATCCTTGATCCTCAACCTGCACATTCTTTCGTCGATCGGCCACCAAACGACCATGTGCCTCTGCATGTCGCACATCACGATTAAAGCTACTCCTAGCTCACGTGTGCTGCCGCAACTCTGGTATATGGCATGCCGGATGCGATCGTTTTTATGACAAGCCGCAGAAGCGTACGAGGCAATTGTCAAGAAAGGAGCTCCTAAGCAACATACATGGTACCTAACAAAATATTCACGGCAGCGCATGTAAGGGTTGCGCAGTAAATAAGTCGCAGTGATTTATGCGCAACCCTAACATGCGCTGCCGTGACTGTTTTGTAACCCTGTGCAAGGGCGTAGCCAGGGGGGGCAGGGGGGGGGGGGGCCGTGGCCCCCCCCTGACCGAGCAACTATATTCTAACTTAACCGAAAAACTTAGATGATCAGAGCTGTTTTTGACTAGTAAAAATAAAATTCTCCTGCATCCTCGTATTTTTTTAATGTATGCAAATTCTCGGAGGAATACCTTCGAAAATTCCTGAGGGTATTCCTTCGGAAATACCTGGAGAAATTCCTTTTCAAATTCCTGAAGGAATTCCATCCAAAATTCCTGAAGGAATCCCTTCGCAAATTCCTGGAAGAATTCCATTGGAAATTCCTGAAGAAATTCCTTTGGAAATTCCTGAAGGATTCCTTCGTAAATTCCTGGAGCAATTCCTTCGGAAATTCCTGGAGGAGTTCCTTCGGAAATTCCTTGGGCTGTTCCTTGGGAAAATCTTGGATGAATACCTTCGGAGATTCCTGAAGGAATTCTTTCAGAAATCCATAGAGAAATTCGTTAGGAAATCCTTAGGTGAATTCCTTATGAAATTCTTGGACAAAATAATTCCAAACTTCCTGGAGAAATGCTTTTGGTAATTCCTGGAGGAATTCCTTCGGAAATTGCTGGACGAATGTCATTGAAAATTCCTGGAGGAATTCCTTCGGAAAGTCGTGGAGGATTTTTTTCGGAAATACTTTTTGGATTTTTTTGGAAATTTTTGCAGGAATTCCCTCGGAAATTCCAAGCGGAACTCCTGGAGGACTTCCTTCGGAAATTTCAGGAGGAACTCCTTCGTAAATTCCTGGAGGAATTCTTTCAGAAATTTCGGGAGGAATTCCTTCGGAAATTGCTGGACGAATTCCTTTGGAATTCCAGGAGGAATTTCTTTAGAAATTCCTGGAGGAATTCTTTCGGAAATTCCGGGAGGAATTTCTTCAGAAATTGCTGGACGAATTTCATTGGAAATTCCAGGAGGAATTCCTTCGGAAATTCCTGCAATAATTTCTTCGGCAATTACTGGAGAAATTCCTTCGGAAATTGCTGGACCAATTCTTTTGGAAATTCCTGGAGGAATTCCTTCGAAAATTCCTGGAGGAATTCCTTCGGAAATTCCTGGAGGAATTCCTTCAGAAATTCCTGGAGGAATTTTTCGGAAATTCTTTTTAGTTTTTTTTTTGGAAATTCCTGGAGGAATACCGTCGGAAATTCCTGGCAGAATTCCTTCGGAAAATCCTCAAGGAATTCTTTCGGGAATTCCGGGACGATTTCCTTCGGAAATTCCATTAGGAATTCCTTCAAAAAATTCCTGGAGGAATTCTTTCAGAAACTTCGGGAGGAATTCCTTTGGAAATTGCTGGACGAATTCCATTGGAAATTCGTGGAGGAATTCCTTCCAAAATTCTTGGAGGAATCCCTTCGCAAGATCCTGGAAGAATTCCTTCGGAAATTTCTGGAGAAATTCCATCGGAAATTCCTGAAGGACTTCGTTCGGAAACTACTGGAGGAATTCCATCAAAAATTCCTTCGAAAAATCTTGGATGAATACTTTCGGAAATTTCAGCAGGAACGCTTTCAGCAATTCCGGGAGGAATTCCTTCGGAAATTGCTGAACGAATTCCTTTGGATATTCCTGGAGGAATTCATTCGGAAAATCCAGAAGGAATTTCTTTAGGAATTCCTGGAGGAATTCTTTCGGAAATTCCGGGAGGAATTGCTTCGGAAATTCCTGGAGCAATTCCTTCAAAAAATCCTGGAGGAATTCCTTAAAAAATTCCAGAAAGAATTCCTTCCAAAATTCTTGGAGGAATCCCTTCGCAAATTCCTGGAAGAATTCCTGAAGGAATTCCTTCGGAAATTCCTGAAGGAAGTCCTTCGGAAATTACTGGACGAATTCCTTTGGAAATTCCAGGAGGAATTCCTTCGGAAATTGCTGGAATAATTTCTTCGGAAATTACTGGAAGAATTCCTTCGGAAATTCCTGGAGGTATTCTTTCGGAAATTCCTGGAAGAATTCCTGCAGATATTCCTGGAGGTATTCCTTCGGAAATTCCTGGAGAAATTTTTTCGGAAAGTCTTTTTGGATTTTATTTTTGGGAAGAGGAATTCCCACGAAAATTCATGGAGGAATTCCTTTACAAATTCCGTTAGGAATTCTCTGAAAAATTCCTGGAGGAATTCTTTCGGAAATTCCGGGAGGAATTCCTTCGGAAATTGCTGGACGAATTCGTTTGAAGATTCATGGAAGAATTCCTTTGGAAATTCCTGCAGGAATTCTTTCGGAAATTCATAGGGGAATTTCTTCGGAAATTCCTGGAGAAATCCTTCCGGAATCGCTTGGATGCATTCCTTCTGAAATTCGTGGAGCAGTTATTTCGGAAATTCCTGGAGGAATTTCTTTATAAATTCCCGGAGGAGTTCCATGGGAAATTCCTGAAGAAACTCTTTTGGAAATTCCTGAAGGATTTTTTTTTGGAAATTCCAAGAAGAATTCCTTCAGAAATTCCAGGAGAAATTCTGTCGGAATTTCCTGGAGAAATTCTTTTAGAAATTTCCAAAGGAATTTCTCCATGAATTTCCGATGTAATTCAACCAGGAATTTCGCGAAGGAATTTCTTCAGGATTTTCCGAATGAATTCCTCCATGTATTTCCGAGAGAATTCCTCCAGGAATTTCCGTGGCAATTTCTCCAGGAATTTCCGAGGGAAATCCTCCAGGAACTTCCGAAGAGATTCTTCCAGGAAATTTCGGAAAAATTCCTCCACAAATTTCTGGAGGAATTACTCTAGGAATTTCTGGAGGAATTCCTCCAAGAATTTCCGAAGGAATTCTTCCAGGAATTTTCAAGGGAACTCCTCTTGAAATTTTCAAAGGATTTCCTCCTGGAATTTCCGAAGGAATTCCTTTATGAATGTCCGAAGAAACCCCTCCAGAAATTTTCGAAGGAATTCCTCCGAAGAAATCCTTCTAGGAATTTTCAAAGGAATTCCTGTTGGAATTTTTTAAGGATGTCCTCTTGGAATTTCCGAAGGAATTTCTCCATGAATTTCCGAATGAATTCCTCCAGGAATTTTGCGAAGGAATTTCTAAAGAATTTTCCGAAGGAATTCCTACATGAATTTCCAAAGGAATTCCTCCAGAAATTTTCCGACGGAATCCCTTCACGAATTTCCGAAGAAATTCCTCGAGGAATTTCCGGAGGAATTCCTCCAGGAAATACCGAAGGAATTCCTCCATGAATTTCCGAAGGAATTTCTCCAGGAATTTTGCGAAGGAAATCCTAAAGCATTTTCCGAAGGAGTTCCTCCATGAATTTCCGAAGGAACTGCTCCAGAAATTTTCCGAAAGAATTCATTCACGAATTTCTGAAGAAATTCCTCCACGAATTTTCAAAGGAATTTCCTGAGAAATTCCTCCATTAATTTCCGGATGAATTTCTTCAGAAATTTCCGGAGTAAATCCTCCATGAATTTCCGAAGGAGATCCTCCAGGAATTTTCATAGAAATTGCTTCTGCAATTTTCGAAGGAATTCCTCCTGGAATTTCCGAAAGAATTCCTTCATAAATTTCCGAAGGAATTCCTTCAGGAATTTCCGAAGGAAATCTTCCAGCAATTTCCGAAGGAATGCCTCCTGGAATTTCCGAGGGAATTCCTGCAGTAATTTCCGGTGGAATTCCTCTAGGGATTTTCAAAGGAATTTCACCTGGAATTTTCAAAGGACTTCTTGCCGGAATTTCCGAAGGAATTCTTTCATGAATGTTCGAAAGAATTTCACCATGAATTTCCGAAGGAATTCCTCCAGAAATTTCAGGAAATTCTCCAGGAAATTTCTCCAGGTATTTCCGAAGGAATTACTCCAGGAATTTCCGAAGAAATTCCTCCAGGAATTCCCGAAGGAAATCCTCCACGAATTCTCGAAGGAATTCCTCCAATAATTTCCGAGGGAATTCCTCCAGGATTTTCCCGAAGAATTCCTCCATGAGTTTCCGGAGGAGTTTGTCCAGGAATTTCCGTAGGAATTCCTCCAGGAATTTTCAAAGGAATTTCTCCTGGAATTTTCAAAGGATTTTCTCCTGAATTTCCGAAGGAATTCCTATACGAATCTCCAAATAAATCCCTCCCGGAATTTCCACAGAAATTTCTTATGGATTTTCCTTGAAATACCTCCAAAAATTTCCGAATGATTCCTCCAAAAATTTTTGACGGTTGTCCTCAAAAAATTTCCTTAGGATTTTCTCACATAATCCCCAAACGTGTTTCCGAAGGAATGTTTGAAGAAGTTTCTCAAGTTTTCATAGGAGTTCCGCAATACATTTTTGAAGGAATTTCTTGAGGAATTTCCGAAGAAACTTCTCAAGGATCTTTCGCTGGAATTCCTTGAGGAATTTCGTAAAGATTTATAAAAAAAACCGAAAAAATTCCTCAACGAACTTATCAAACTATTTCTCACGAAATTTTCAAAGGTATTCCATAAGACTTTTCAGACATATGTCAAAAAAAATCAAAACGAACTCCTTTAACAATTTCCGAATTTTGCTTATCAAGGCATTTTTAAAGGAACTCTTCAAAGAATTTCCTAATGAGTTCCTCTAGGAAATAAAAAATCACAAAAAGCATTTCTTCAGGAATTTTCGAAATATTTTTTCAAGGAAGTTTTGAAAGATTTTTAAAGAAATACCTTATGGAATTTCAGAAGGGATATCTCATGAGACTTTTAGTGGATTTTTTTCAATATTTTCGAAAGAATTGCTTCAGGAATTTTGGAAGGAATTCTCACAGAAATTTCCGGATGAATTCCTCCAAGAATTTTTGAAGGTATTCCTCAAGGAATTTTCGGAAGAATTCCTCACGAAAACTCCGAAGGAGTTCCTCAAGGAATATTCTAAATCTATTTCAAGGAAATTCCTCAAGGAATTCCCGAAAATTCTTCTAAAGGAAATCGTAGAAGAACTCTCGAAGGAATGTCTTATGGAATTTCTCAAGATCTTTAGAAATGAAGGAATTCCTCAAGATATTTCTGAAGAATTTGTCAAGGAATTTCCGGTGGGATTCCTCAAGGATTTTCGAAATAAATTCCTGAAATTATTTTTTAATTGATTTCTTTAAAAATTTCCGAATGCATTCCTCTAGCAACTTCCAAAGATATTCCTCCAAGAACTTCCGATGGAATTCCTTTAGAAATTTTCAAAGATTTTTTTCCGGTAATTCCGAAGGTATTCATTAAAGGATATTTCGAAGAAATTTCTTCAAAAATTTCTTAGGGTATTCCTCAAGGAAAGGAACCTTAGTTTGATTGGAATTTTTGAAAGAATTCCCGGAGAAATTCTTAAAGTATTTTCTGGAGCTTCTCAAACGGATTTCTGGTGGAATTAGGAATGATATTTGTAAAGAATTACTGGGGAAATTCTCAAAAGAATGGATGGTGAAATTCGTAATAAAACTTCTGGAGGAATTATTGAAGAAATTTCTGAAGGAATTCCCAACGGAATTACTGCAAGTTTTCCGAAGGTAATTCCTGCTGGAATATCTACATTAAAATAACCTGGAAAAATATTAAAGAAATTTATGGAGAAATTGCTGGATAAATTCAAATTCATGATGGCATTTGTTAAAAAAATCCTGAAGCAATAACTTGAGGACTTCCTCAGGATTATAATCTTATATGATCCTTCCATTGAACCATTCCTGTTAAACACCCATATTTCATACTTCACTTTTATTTTTTTAAATGATGAAGTATTTGAACTCCTTGTTACTGCAAAGTGGTTTTCAGTGTAAGGGTGCTCGCCCCCCCCTGGCCGAAAAGCTGGCTACGCCCTTGACCCTGTGTGTTGCTTGTGCTATCAGGCGGCGCTCACAAGGCCAGGATTGATTGATTGATTTGTCTTTATTAAAGAAACTTTCAGCCCCACATGGCCAGGAGGTTGTTAACCCCGAGAGTGAGTCCGGTTAGTCGGACCCCAGTCGCGCGTCCCGGAAAGCTGGAAAGGGAGGGCCGTCCAGAATCGAAGGAGTCAAGGGATTGCGAATATTAGTAGGTTCTCAGTCACCACAGGTTAGAGCAGGTCAGAGAAAGGACGCCCAGGACCATAGTGAACCGGAATAAAAAGAAAGAGGATCAGGAGTACTGGCTCACCAGGTCAAGAATAGGTAGGAGGGCATGCTCTAAACGCATTACCAGACGGACAAGTTTAAGTACTCGGGGGCCTTGAGGAGCGATGCCAAGCTCATGGATCTTGGAGTTGACGTACTTATACAGGCGAAATGATCCTTCAGCTCAAGCGCGATAAAACAAGGGCGCCAAAATGTTTGGCAATAGAGGTCCTTGGTTGATTGTAAGTGCTCGCAGTTCAGTGTGAAGTGTTTTTTTTTAGGTTTTTTTATGTGAATCGTGTATTACCTTATAGGATCTGAAGTGTGATTCTCCGAGAGAGGTGAAAGGGAACCCGAAGAGGTAAGAAAAGGAAAGATCAGGTTAGATTAGAGAATAAGATTGTGAGAAACTGTAGAAAAAAATGCCGGATAACACCGAAAAGTGTAAAAAGACTAGGAGACTGAAAAAGTCCGTAATAAATGATGAAAATGTTAAAATAACGCTAGTTTTTATGTACCGAGTAGCCACAGGTAACGGCAACTGGGTGGCGATATGAATAGCGGGTAAACACTCCGCCCATGGTCGCCAAGGTCAAATGGGTTTTCTTTTGACTCCAATGCCTGGGTCGTGGAATGGGAAAAGCGTTTCACGAACTAGCGGGGCTAGATCCCCTGCTAGAGGCCGGGAAATGTTCATTACGAAAAGCTTCTGGACCGACTGTAAATCGAACCTGTCACTCTTAGTATGGTCATGTTGTTGCTGTGGCTGTGGTGAAACATCAAGAAATCCCATTGCAATTTCGCAAATCTGACGAACGAAGCATCGAACCAAGTCGCACTTGTTTATCCTGACTTTGCTTACTTGCAAAAAGAGGCAGCTTTTCCAAATCAAGCGTATTTGTTTACGAATTTTTAAGATTGGTGCTCTTGAAAACGTGAGTAGGGGTCCAAGTCGGCCATTGTGGCAGTTATATTTGTATTCTCTGAAGTTTCTCCTTAACCCATATCCGCCCAGCGTCCTATTTATAGGACAGATGCCCCGAACACCCAGCGTCCTATAAATAGGACAGTTCTTTTGATGTGAATATCAACAGAGTTATGCAAAATTTTAGAATACTTTCTTCAGAGAAGATGTTCTCCACACCCATACCTTGCTCATAGTGGGCAATATAGTTTGTGACTGGTTCACTAGGTGGCGTAAACGATGCTGCAAAGAATGCATATTGTCACAATCTGTGAGCTTCATTTCAAATGCGAAAAAAAATATTTCCCTGGAATCTTGACTATGGTTAATAATTTACAGTTCATTTCTTCGGCAGAGTTGTTAATTAATACATACAAAAGTCGATGTATGTATGATTGTATGTTTATATGCTTGTATGTTTGTCTATTTGTGTGTTTATATGTCTGTATGTATGTATGTATATATGCATACCGGAACATAAGCATAACTCTGAAATGCGTCAAGAAATTTCAATCAAATTTGGTATACACATTCCTTAGGATGTGGAGGTGGTAGCAGGGATATTGAAATTCAAGATGGCGGCTTAGGTTCCAAGATGGCGGCTTAAGTTCCAAGATGGCGGTCAAAACTCCAGAATATATGTTTTTAACGGCAACGCTGCATCGGATACTATGCAATATGGGTATCTATCGATCGGGCTTCACAAGTAGAACTCAAGAATGAATATCCGACGTCATTTTGAAATCCAAGATGGCGGACCATATCCAATATGGCGGCCATGAAATGGTAGTTTGATCTATAATACCATGCAATATAGGTATCTATAGATCGGGCTTGATGAGTAGAAGTCAAAAATCGATATTTTACGCCATTTTGAAATCCAAGATGGCGGATCATATCGAAGATAGCGGTCACGGAATGGTAGTTTGAGCTATGATACCATGCAATATGGGTATCGATCGATCGGGCTTCATGAGTAGAAGTCAAAATCGACATTTGACCCCATTTCGGAATCAAAGATGGCGGACCATATCCAAGATAGCGGCCATGGAATGGTAGTTTGAGCAATGAAACCATGCAATATGGCTTTTTATCGATCGGGCTTCATGAGTAGAACTCAAAAATGAGTATCTGACGCCATTTTGAAACCCAAGATGGCGGACCATCCTTCACAGTTTCCTACAGATCTACAGCTCACCACCAAAGATCCTTACCGTGTGCGTAAATAGAGCGCATTTGACTTGGATAGACCCCCCCCCCCAACTGCAGAGTCGTTAGTTGGATGAGTCCAGGTTCGATGGAAATATCCATTAGCATAAAATATTTTCGTATTGGTCGCCATTAGCTGTTGATATAGGAATACTTCCCCAAGCTTTTCTCCCAAATGAGACGTTGAACCAAAATGAATAAGAAACTCAGGTTCGTTAAAAACAAGAACCAATTCACTGAAATATACTGATTTATGATGAATAACCAATCAAAGGTTATTAATCATATTTGAATAAAATCATCTGTGTATTTTGTATCTACGAACATTGAAAGTTCACGTTCTTGGTATTTTTTCATTCCAAAAGTTCAGCACAGAGCTCCCAATCAAAACTTACAATGGAAGATTTGCTTCTGAATGCCGGGTCGCGGACTAGCTCCATGCATGTTTTATTTCGCCCCCATTCTTGTGCATCGGTTTTTAAAAGCTAACAGTTACTTGTGTGTAATTATTTCGCTTATAGGGAACTTTTGTCCCCGATCCGATCCGATACGTGCGCAGAACCGTAATGGCGCAGAGCCAAGCATTGCCAACCGGGACGGGTTCTACATACAAAGCGGATTCGCCCGTAAGCAAACAAGTAGCAGCAGTAGCGTATCGGGTGGTGCCCTCTATTGTGATGCTCAGTAATGCGTGTCCGTTGCCATCGCAGCAGCATTCACGTTGTCGCATACATTCAGGAGTGGCCCATATGCAGCGTTTGGGGAGAAGGAGGACACAAAAAAAGACAAATATAAGCAATTATAATGCTCTATATTCCGGTCTCTGGCAAATGTTCCAAATCCATTGTGTAATTAATGGGAAGAGTTCCGCGTGTAGGAAGGGGGTTATTTATAATGGAATTACATAGCCTTGACATTTGAGATTTTCCGCGGCACGAAATCCGTCGATATGCTTGCTCTACTATCCGGCCCGGTTGTGCAATATGCCAGGGCATGCGAATCGAGAAACTGTTATATTGTTCCATTAATTTATGTAATCACATGGCTGGGTCGCGCTTTGGAACATACCAGGGGAGATTGGGGTAAAACAAACAATCTTATGGATAGCTCGGTATTTGTCGACGAAAGACCCCTCGAGCGGTCCCAGCATGTTAAACAAGACGGGCACATCTTAGTTCTAATTAGGATGTAGACAATATAACTAGGGTCTTGTACCATTTGGGCAGGTGTACCTATTTTGGGCACTTGCCGCTATAACTAAGTCAATTTCAAATCGATTGATTTGAAATTTTGTATAGAGTTAGGCACGTATAGTATCTAACTCTGTACAAAAATTCAAATCAATCGGTTTGAAATTGTCTTAGTTATAGCGGCAAATACCCAAAATAGGTACACCTGTCCAAATGGTACAATACTCTACTATGTGATTAGTATTAGGAAATGTGAAATTTTATCCCAACAACGCATTTCACATCAATCCTCGCCTCCTACCGTCGCCGATCGTGTGTGACACATTCTATTAGTGGGATCACTTGGCAAGTCTGGTCTCTTTGTTGTTGTGCTTTTGATGTTGTCGGGAGGAGTTGGCTTTAGGAGTCAATTTACTCTGGCTCAATCCGATGCGACGGCTTTCCCAGATGAAAGCGGGTGAACCGGCCAGCCATCGGGCAGAAGTCAATGAAAAATTGATTACTATTTAGTTAATTGTAGAGAGGGTGAGTCGGGAAGAATCGGGTTTCCGATGAATGACTCTTGGATTAGATGTCGGCTGAGTGCACTTTGCCATCATTTGGATAGTTTATACATGTGGAGTTATACCTATGCAAACTGGTTGCGGCGAAATGTATTCAACTTGTCGATACTAGAAACTAGCAAAAGAAAACTATCAACTCTAAGACAGAGGGAAGAGTTGGACAGTAGCTTGTAACGCAGGCTCTGTCTCAAGGAGAATGATTTTCTTTTCGTTAGAATGCCGTACAAGTTCATTATGTCATAATAATATCGTGTAATGATATGCAAAGGAATAATGTTGCGGATAATCAGTACTAATTGGATCAATAATTTATAACTTTGGGGTATTTTAAGGATTGACTTGATTATTTATTTTTAATGCTGCATAAAAAAAACTGTGGCACATTCAACGAACAGAACATGATTACTTATGAAGTTATGTTTTTTTTTTCATTTACAGGTAATTTACCAGAACAGATTCTTCTCTACCGTCAGTGCGGAGAATGTGAAAGTACTGGACAGGCTAATCCGATTACTTACTTAGAAGGTACGCTTTTATACCGTTCATTATAACGCCACCGTCAAACATCATGTGCATGTATGGCAATCGCTACATCCGATTATACATGTTGTTCAGTAAAGTAATGACTGCAATTTCAACCGCACCCAGTGACATATTTTCGGAGCAAAAAAAATCGTACCAGGATGATAACTCTATGTTTAAGTATACAGTGTAAGAAGATTACAAAACATGATTTATTTATGAAGGTTTTATGGAGGATTGCAACGTAGTGGTTAAAGCGAAATTGGTTTGCGTTCATGTGCATTTTTGACTCGATGAGCACGTACCATTTCATTCACAAAACGCACGAAATTGAAAATGCTACTCAGCGATCACCACGAGTGCAAGCATAGAGTAGCGTTTTCAGATATGGATGTTGTTTTGATGTGATCTGTATGTGAAGGGAGATACTTCCAATGTGGTCAATGTACATGTCTTTCTCCAATCTTCTTGAAAATGTAACGTAAGAACACACACAAGACGCGACGCGACACGGACAAAACACTTATTGTTCATACAAAACTTAAAAATAATTAAACATTTACCTTTTCGTCGACCGGTTTCGGGCTAGATGTTGCCCATCTACAGGACAATGTCCAAGATGGGCAACATCTAGCCCGAAACCGGTCGAAGAAAAGGTAAATGTTTAATTCCTTTTATGTTTTGTAAGAACGATAAGTGTTTTGTCCGTGTCGCGTCGCGTCTTGCGTATGTTCTTACGTTAGCACGAAACCAAAAAAAAATGAGTCCAAGTTTTCTCCCAAAAATTGAGCTGATTTGGTTGAAAATTGAGAGTGCACAAGCCCTTCAAAGTTTGTATGGGAAAGTGACGTTTTTTCTTCAATTGACCGTATCGTTTCTCCAAGTACCCTAGAGTGTTAGTTAACCCTTGGTACTCTTAGGCTACTCTATCAGTTACAACTTTACCGAAGACGATGGGCGTCACTGCAATTTGCCTTGAAACATAGTAGCCATTATTTCTGTGAGCTATCTTTGGCGCCATGTGCGGCAATGTTGTCTGCTGGGAAGCTGAACGATCACTGTTAATCACTGTTTCTGCAGTTTGATAAAAATCAATAAATTTTTAGAATAGAATCTGTTTATGAATAGAATAAGCTGTGACGACCCCCTGCACAGTGGCGGGCCTCCATACAAAAGTCGGACAAAACCTCAAATGTTAACCGAAATTGCTAAAATTCACAGGTTATGATGATTTTAGTTCCCTAAATTTATTTCTGATATGGATATGGGCTTGTTAGGGGAATATCTTTTTATTTAAAAGTAACGTTGTTCATCAACATCGCTCCATTCCGGCTAAAGGTAGCTTTTGTTTTTATTTACGTGTATTTCAACTAAGGCTAATTCTACACTTGCTAAAGCTAGTTTTAGTGCCAACATTAGCAAGATCGACATGAAGCATGGCGAGTGTCTCTGGTTCGTGAAGCGGCTTCCCCATTCCACAGCCCAGGTATTGATGTCGAGCGTTAAATCCATCGACCTTCGCCCTGTCAGCACGGCCGTCACGCAGCCCAACATCTGCGTGAACTACTCGAAAGACCACTGCGGCACATAACAGCTACAAAAGAAGACCCTGTTGATCTTAAGATCACGAAGCATTCGTAGGATGTAGAGGACACCTACTCCTGGACTGGGTGTTTGCCCGTCGTTTATATCTAGCCATTTTGGAGCCATTTGTGTCCCAGTTGCCGTTACTGGCTGGTACATAATGATGGCAATATTTGTTTACAAACCAATGACTGCCTGATAGAGCAGTGGCTGCGTAACAGTGGTTCAGGTTCAGCTGCCTTACCTGCACTGTGACTTGTCAGCTGTGGTTTTTTCGAAGGCTGGGAACCTCGGGCTTCCTCGGATGTTTGCTGTTGGTGGATTTCCAGGAACAACTCAAACATTTCTAAGAATTTGTGCAACCTTGCGCCCTATGATCGTCACCTCGGAATCACCTACAAAGCTTGCTCCTGTCAGGATTTTCACAGTTCCAACTTGTGTCCCAGTTTAATACACTTGAAGCAAACCTCATGTGGCTCGTGCATGCCCTGTGGATATACCAAGCAGCCCATCTTGAGCTAGTCCCTGTTTTGGACTAGCGTACTTGGACTTATCCGACGTGATGACAAACCCGTCAATCTTCTTACGCTTGGCAGCTGCCCTTCCCTGACTTAGGCTCCATAGGCTTCCTTTCCTGTACCTTCTTCCGCTTCTTGTTCTTCCTGTTCACCAGGGCCCAGAGGGCGTCCTCTCCCTGACCCGCGTCAACCTGAGAACCTACCAATTGTCGCAACCCCGTACTCTCCTCGATCCGGGACAGGCTGGCCTGGGTAGTTCGACTTTGAGGACGCAAGGTAAGTGACGAAGTCTAGTTGCCACGCAGCCTCCTCTGTTCTTTTTGGGTGCCCTCGTCAACCACGTTTCATCTATAATCTCTCTCGACACGCTGAAATCCAACAACTAGCATGTGAAAAGCCATGCAAGCGGTGAAGGACAAATTGCTGTGAGGGGTACCCCCTCGACCATTTATTTCAGTGTTTAAAAAAAGTTCCCGGCATGGGTCACTTAATACCTTCTTATGACCGGAACAGGCATTCGCGTAATTAAAGTGCATTTGGACCTAGACGGACACTTCTTTTTTCTCAAAGCTACGAATCCACATAACTACCTCTGTCGTCTGATGGCATATAACTGATCTCGATTCCACCATAGCACATGGTTTGTTCCATTTTGCAGTCTAAATTTCCTTCGGATGGAAATTAGTCATCAGTGGGAGTTCTTTAGCCCCAGGCCTCCCACCTTCAGAGGTTTTGGACTGATTTGTATCTTCATAGCATGTAATAGCAAACGAAATAATTTTGAAAACTTTTCCTTATCTACTCCATAAATTACTAGGACATACACCCTACAGGTTTTCGACACCTCTTTTATTTTAAAAAGGTCGTTCCCAAGTTGACATTCGCCACACAGAATGAATAAATTAGCACGACATATGTACTGAAGTGCCTTCTTTTCGCTCATCTTCCGGGTCACAAATCGGTGGTGGGCGACGAAACAAGCGCACCGACACAACTGAGCAGTACATCCTCCCGCCCGCTGCAATATACAAAACTTGCTGCTAGTAGATAGCTACTTTCGAAATGCCAAATTTTCCGACGACGATGAGGAGCAAAGCCGCTATGTGCCAAGCCGTGCCACCGTCACTTCCACCGCGCCTCGCTGGCCAACCAGGAGGCCCAACCCAAGCTTCAAACAGCAAAAAGAATGGAAATCTAGAGCACGACACGAGAGCAAACTGGCGCACACGGAAAACAGTCAGCTGTGTAGACAAAGTTTTCCTTTCTAAAACATCGGCCAAAATCAACACTGAAATTTCACCAAAATAAATTTCCCTGCTGCATATTCGTCTGGAATTTCCGGTCCGAGCATTGTTTCTTCTGTCTGATGCTCTTGCCTCGACTTGCCGGAGATTTGTTTTGAAATTTGTTCACTCGCACTGCAACAGCATTCATTGTGTGCAGCCGAGGATTTGTCACAACCGGGGTACAAAGCCAAGGCAAACAGAAATATCGAGAGCACGTGTTTGGTATGCACTCTTTGGTGATAGCACGGTTGCACACTATATTTGTCGGTACCTATGATGGTGGTGGCGGTGTGAGAATGACTTCAAAACCATTCTCATCATCATTTCCTTGAATGTTCATTGAGCTGTGAAAGGATTTGACGTCGGTTTTGAAATAGATAAAAATTGCTGTTGTTTAAATACATATGTGGATCATGATTTCTGTATTGATTTGGCGTAGGTACAGCTATAAAATGGGCTGTAAAATGACGATTCGTATACTGAAAGGAGGGTCCAACATTTATTCTGATATTTACTCACAAGTTTCTACCTCATGCTACTATGGTTCAATTGATGACTGAGACCGCCAGCTAAAAGTTGTGCGCTTTGCTGGTAGTGCAGCCTGGGTACAGATGCAAAGGGGTGTAAGTGACCATTTTGTCGATTTTGAGCTGAGGATGTCAAAAAAATCTTCAGATTCCAAGCTTTTATGAACTTTTTTAAGACTGTTTTTACGATAATCAGAAAAATTACAATGAATCAGAGAAAATTGGCTCGATTTTGAAACCCCATACATTTTGTATGGGATGAAAAATTGTTGAAAAACTTTAAACCTCATTTACTCGAAAGTAGGTTTTCGGCACTTACACCCCTTTGCTTCTAACCCCCTCAGTTGTCCTACTGACATCAGCTATAGGTATTCCCGTACTTTTGAAACCCCTTAGTAAAATTTGCGAAAATTTCTTCGGGATTTTTTATAAACGCTTTTTGAAATTCCCTCTGCAGTTTCTTTGATGAATCTCTCAGGATTCCTATGAAAATTCCTTCAGCAATTCTTCAGTCATTTTGTTCTGTAGTTCATGCAAGAATTATTACATATGACCATTTATTCATGAATCCTTCAAAAATGATTTTGGTAATACTTGCATCAGTGTCTTCGGGAATGCTTTCTGCAAATGCTTTGGAATTTACTTCAAAACTTTTATTGAAATGTTATCAGCAAATCCATTGAAAAAATCACCATCAACCTTTTTAAGAACTTTCTCGACTCCTCGAATTCCTTTAAAAATTCCTTTGACTAATTTCTTTTCGAGTTCTTCAAGTAATCCAACGGCATCCGTTTTGGCATATTTTGCGGCATTTGGAATTGGAACTGAATTTCTTTGGATATGTGTTAGGAATCCCTTTGGCATTTTCTTTTGTTTTTTTACGATTACTTTTGAAACTGTTTTTGGGAACTTTTGAAATAATCTCGAGGAAAATTATTTTGTGAATTTCTCGGGCAGTCTTTGGGCGGGTTCTCTTTTAAGAAGTCCTTCGATAATTACTTTCTAAATTGATGCGCCAGTTCTATTTTCGATACCAAAGGACTTTCCAAAACAAAATGCTGAAGGATTTCACAAAGAAATTAGCGGAGAAATTCCCAAAAAAAAGTTTCTAAAAAGTAAAATTGCCGGATCAGTTTCCTGAAGAATAAAAAAAAATACCACAAAGGAGCCAACAAAGTCGAAGGATTTACGAAAAGAAATCCTAGAAATTAGCTATCCTAAATCCTTATCTAGATTATGTGTATAATCTACAAAGTGCTAAAATAAGTATTTTGTTACCGAATTGAAAGACCTCCATCCTAGGCGATTGCCCGCCATCGCCTTGACCTGTGGACAGGTCAAATTTCTGTCGACTTACTTTATTTCCTTGTTGAGGCTGCCCCGATATCTCTCTCCCTGCTGCAATGTCCTGCTGGATTCCAATCAAACGCTTGCTTGTAGATTTCGTTTCCGCTCCTGAGTAGAATGTGGCCGACCCACTTGCACTTCCACTCCCAAATTTGCTTGTCCATATCGGCTTTTGATGACATCGACGATGGAGCTCCGCGTTAGAGATGCACAAACCAAAAATCGATTGAGGGTTTCAGCAAAATTTTGCTGAATTTTGCCTAGCTGAAGGCTTCAGCAAAAATTTTGCTCAAATTCAGCAAAATTTTGCTGATTTATTCAGTAAACTCTGCTGATCACCAGTAACGTTTTGCTGAAATTCAGCAAACTTTGCTGAAAGTTCAGCAAAAAAAGTTGCTGGACCCTTCAGCTCGGCAAAATTTAGCAAAATATTGCTGAAAGCGTTTAGTGTGCAATTTAATATGCTGATGATAAGTAAATATGGTGAAAACGGTTGTAGGTCTTTTCCCAGAAAGCAGTTCCCCAGAATAAGACATTCCCCAGAATCGTTTTCATTTTTTTAATATCGGGAATAAGTTTGGCACATCAACAATGACACAGGGGAAATGATGAGCTATGCAGTGTCTTTACGTGTCATTGTAGAGTAAAGTGAGGCAATAGTTCGAGTGGGGCAAGACTTTCTTTCGAGGTTTTTTAGCTCAATTCAAATTGTTTCTTTTAGGTCTCAAGGTTGTTCGAAGCCACATAGTGGGGCAAAAGTTCTAATTGTGGGGCAAAAGTTCGAGTCATGTGGCAACTTTAGGCAAAAACCCAAAATTCTACAAAATGTACAAAATGATGGAATTAGTGAGAAAATTCGATCAAAGTTGAAAAAAAGTTGTTTTATTTGAAATTGGCTAAACTACTAATTTGGGCAAGAGTTCAAATAAGACACACACTACAAAAAGTGTTGTAACTCAAAATTGAACAGACATTTTTTTTTTTAGTTTTTCTTTTTGTGTATTTTAACTTAGATGCTAATTCTACACTCAATTGAACAGACATTTTGCGTCACTTTGTTTAGCAAACTTATAGCTTATGGATGGTAGAATCACCACACGGCATTCATTTATTTTTATCTGCTTCGATCTTTTGGAAAAAAAAATGAATTTTTAACTAGGGTCGAACTTTTGCCCCACCTTACTCTATGGGAAGGAAATTAAATCGTCAGGGTCTCGTTTTTGATGGCTTCCAGACATTCGAACGAACCGTAAAGAAGTTTGAGATAGACTGAACAATACTAATCTAACAGATGCACCGGTGTTTGGCTACATATTGAATTACAGAACAGATTGGTGGCCGAGGTGCTAACTCCATCTGAGATGTTTCCTTGTTTGTGAAAAAGGCTGCTCTTTCTAGTTGCATTGTCAAAAAGTTCTTTGGCAGACGAACTGCTAATTTTTATATTAAAGATTGGTCTTTTTTATCATCAAAGGATGTTCTTTCGAGCTGCACTATTATATAGTTTATTGGCAAGCAAATTGCTAATTCTATAAAAGATTTTTTTTTAGAATAGGCTGTTCTTTGGAGTTAAACTGTAACGGAGTTGTTTGGCAGCCAAACCTTCCATATAAAGTTTTCCCTTCTTCAAATTATAGGCTCTTTTTCCCAGTTGGATTCTGGCAACAATGACATGGTGATTGGGAGATCGCTCTTTCTTCATCGACCAGTGCACAAAGTCACATGGGTTTCCCGTAATGGCGTCTCGGAAAATCAAATCGATCACATTTGCATCAGCCGAAAATGCATATGGAACCTTCTTGATGTGTGGAACAAACGAAGTGCCGACATTGCGTCCTACCATCATCTCCTAATCGGCGAGATCCAGCTGCACATTGCTAAGATCCAGCGGCAGGAGGAGAAAATGGAGCGCCGGTTCAACACACGGCGACTAAGAGACGTTGCGGTGAAAAGGTCCTTCGTCGAGGAGCTAGAGAACCGTGCTGCGAATATCCTAGAAGGTGGAAGCGTAGAAGATCAATGGAGCGCCATCAAGAATGCCTTCATCGCCACCGGCGAGAGTAATTTGGGTGAGCTACGTACCCGAAGAAAGCAGTGGATCATAGATGATACCTGGAGGAAGATAGAGGAGCGAAGGAACGCCAAACCCGCGATAGAGCGAGCAAAAATACGAGGAGCCAAAGCCGTAGCCCGTCAGCGCAATTCGTCTCTCAAGAAGGAAGTGAAACGCTCATGTAGACGGGACAAAAGAGCGTGGACGGAGTCCCTAGTCGACGAAGGCGCCTTACCCAGCCAACACACGATCGCATCCCAAGTAACAATTCCATCGCTGATTGGTTTTGTTTGATTTTTATTAGGGTTTTATCACGGCAATAATTAAAACTCACAGTTTCATGACTACTTTTGAGAAAACCATTGGTGAAATGTTTTATAGTATACTTTAAGATATTCATAAAGCCAGATTTTAAGAGTAAACAAAACTCTCCGATATGTAAACCTTCTGGCATTCATTATTACCACAATGAAACTGCCCAAACTCTCAACAGATGGCGATCCGTTCGATTAGTTATGACATCTATTGGTGCAAAAGCAGAAACTACGACACTGCTAGGTTTATTGCGGTCATCATAAAAGTAAACTTGCTTTCGTTTTAGTTTCGCTAATTTTGGTCGTCGCCATATTGAAGAATTAGTTTACGTGAATGGAAAATAGTTAATTTTGCTCAAATAAGCAATGAATTGATAGTTTATCGTCGTTTCCATAACATGCTCACATAAATAAACTCTTTCAGATGAGTTTTCTTGCGATTCGAGATAGTTTTACTAAATTAACAAATTAATTTATTTCATTCCAAGATGATAATATTCATTATTTTCGAAGCGCATTAATTTTATGTTTCTGCAACCCCAATATTCACGGTAAAATTGAATGCGCATAAGACTACCACCACAATAACAACTAAAATATTACTTTGAAATGATCGCTTTCTACTTACGAAAGATGTATCCTCCTTTACATACTTTACATGCCATCGAATAAGCTTCTGTGCATTTTGAGCTGTCATAGTTTTTGTTAAAAAAAAAAACAATCATCATAACCTCTTTTCAAGAATGGAAAAATTTTCAACGAGGTTTTAAAACAGTTGTATTGCTATTCTTATTGCGGTTTGCAAAACCTCTCCGAGAGTGGTCCACTTAGTCGAAAGATGCTCTTAAAGAGGTTATCAAGAGGTTTTGATGTATAAATCAGTTTTATTGTAAGTTTTATAAAATTGGTCATGAAGATCTCTTATAGAGCAGAACAAAACTTAAAATGTTACTAGGGATATGCTGTTAAATAGGATGCAAAGGTGGAGGCGGTCAAATGGAAGCATGTGCGCATATGACTTCCATTTCAGCATTCTTTTCTAAATCATGTACGACTTCGTGTTGGCTGGGTAGTGGGGATAAGATGAATGCTACGATGCCCACAAAAGACATATCTGGAAAGCTAATGACCGACCCGACTAACCAGCTGAAACGCTGGTTCGAGCACTTTGGAAACCTTTTTCAAGTATCGACCATGCCATCAACACCTCAGCATCATCCGCTAAGGGTTCGATGCATAACCCGTGTCGCTGCCGCTCCATCAGTGCAGGAGATAGAAACAGCATGAAATCGAACAGGGGCCCGGGGGTCGATCGCATATCAGCCGAAATGCTCAAAGCTGACCCCGTAGTATCCGCACAACAACTGCATCAATTATTCCGCAACATATGGGAAACTGCGACTTTTCCGGCCGACTGGATGCAAGGTGTCCTTGTCCTTATAAAGGTATCCAAAAAGGGTGACTGGCTATCCCAAGTAACATTTTAAGTTTTGTTCGGCCCTACAAGAGATCTTCATGACCAATTTTATAAAACTTGTAATGAAACTAAATCATACATCAAAACCTCTTGATAACCTCATCAAGAGCATCATCCGGCTAAGTGGACCACTCTCGGAGAGGGTTTGCAAACCGCATTAAGAGTAGCAAAAAACTCGTTTTAAAACCTTGTTGAAAGATGTTCCATTCTCGTTTGTTGTTTTTTTTTTTTCAATAAAAACTATGACAGCTCAAGATGCAGAGAAGCTTCTGCGATGGCACGTAAAGTTCATGAGGATACATCATTAGTAAGTAGAAAGCGATCATTTCAAAGTAATATTTTAGTAGTTATTGTGCTAGTAGGCTTATGCGCATTCGAATTTACCGTGAATATTGGGGTTGCAGAATCATAAAATTAATGCGCTTCGAAAATAGTGAATATTATCATCTTGGAATGAAATAAATCAATTTGTGAATGTAGTAAAACTATCTGGAATCACAAGAAAACTCAGCAGAGAGAGTTTATTTATGTGAGCATGTTATGGAAATGGTGGCAAACTATCAATTCATGGCTTATTTAAGCAAAATTTACTATTGTCCATTCACGTAAGCTAATTATTCAATATGGCGACGACCATAATCAGCGAAAATAAAACGAAAGCAAGTTTACTTTTATGATGACCGCAATAAACCTAGCAGTGTCGTAGTTTCTGATTTTTCACCAACAGATGTCGTTACTAATCGAGCGGATCGCCATCTGTTGAGAGTTTTAACAGTTTTATTGTGGTAATAATGATTACCAGAAGGTTTACATATCGGAAGGTTTTGTTTACTCTTAAAATTTGTCTTTATACATATCTTCAAGTACGCTGTAAAACATTTTATCAATGGTTTTCATAAAAACAGTCATAAAACTGTGAGTTTTAATTATTGCTGTAATAAAACCTTAATAAAAATCCAATAAAACCAATCAGCAATGGAATTGTTTCTTGGGATATGCGATAATTGACGGGGCATAATGTCACTGTGAATCGTTCTCAAAGTATTCTGTAAATTGATCCTAAACCAGATACGGAAGAAGATTGACGCCATTCTCCGACGGCAGCTAGCAGGGTTCCGTGCCGAAAGATCCTGTGTGGATTATGATCCACACAATATGTTGTCGCGCTGCGTATCATCCCGGAGCAAATCAATGAATTCCAAGAGTATCTCTACCTGGTGTTCATTGATTACGAAAAAGCTTTTGACCGTCTCAATCTCGAAATCGCGTGGGAAGCCCTCAGCCGCAAGAGTGTCCCTGAGGAAATCATCGGCCTCATTGAAGCACAGTAGGGGTGGTGGGGGTAAAGTGGACAGGTGGGGTAAAATGGACAAGGTGCAATTTAATGGTTTTTATTGTTTTTCAACATGTTTTAACGATTGAAGCTTATGCCTAAGCATCAAATCAAATAAACTTTTTCAAAATGCCAAAAACTTTAAAAATCACGTGAAAAATCGGAAATGATGTAAAATTTGCTAATCATTGCTAAGGTTTTCTCGTAAGTAATTTTCATATTATTACAAGTTTTACACCCAAACCCAATAAAGACCACGTGGAAGACTATATTTGACCGAAAAAAAAATTTAGTTTCGTAAAAAAAGAGAAGTTTTGGAAATAATTTTAACATAATCAGGCCGTGGGGGTAAAATGGACAATCGGTTCAAATTTCACCAAAATTTCAATATTTTTTTTTGCACACTCCTGAATCATCAGCCGTCATACATATCGTGAGATTGTTGAAGTAAAAAGTTATAAAAAATATATGTATATCAACAAAATATTATTTTCATCCAAAACAGTGATTGTTTTTTACACTATTTTTAAAAAAAAATTTAAGTGTGTTTCAAAGTTTGTATTAAAAGTTTGAAAACAACAAAATAAAGGTTTCGTATTAAATTTGATAGTTTGTAGTTAGAAACATAGAAATAATATGCTGTAATATAACTTTTAACGACTTGTTCATTTTACCCCATCGATTGTCCATTTTACCCCCACCGATTTTTTTTCACGCTATTTTGATGCACGTTTTGGTGAAGAAAATAACCAAAGAAAACAATATTTTGTATATGTAATCCCTTACAAGATTTCTAGAGTATATCATTACCTTCCATGTTACTCGGAAAAGCAGATGGATTTTGCCGCATTTCCACTGGAAACGACCAGAATGCTTAGGTTGTCCACTTTACCCCCACAACCCCACAGGACATGTTTGTGCAGAGTACTGCACAACGGTGTCTTGTTAAATCTCATCCGGATCGTTGCTGAAGTGAGGCAAGGATGTGTATACTTACTATCACCGCTACTGTCCCTTATCGTAATCGACGAGATCCTAGTAGTGATTCGATGGACCGTGAATCGAATATTGGGTTGCTATGGCAGCCCATTACCATAAAGCATCTGAATGACTCCGAATTGGATGATGACGTTGCTCTCCTAGCTCAACGGCGTTTTGATATGCAGAGCAAGCTCGAAATCCTTTTAGGTTAACACGATC
The DNA here is from genome assembly GCF_035046485.1 of Aedes albopictus. NCBI lineage: Eukaryota > Metazoa > Arthropoda > Insecta > Diptera > Culicidae > Aedes > Aedes albopictus. Next base: position 191,850,764 of record NC_085138.1, read on the forward strand.
AACCCTTCCAGCTTTACGGTAGCTGGGCAAGCAGTGGAAAATGTTGAAAGCTTACAATATCTTGGTAGCCAAATGGTGGCCGATGGCGGCATGAAAATTGACATAGCTGCACGGACCAAGAAGACGAAGGCTGAATTTGTGAGTTTAAGAAACGTATAAAAAACAACCAGATTAGTCGACGCAAAATCCAAAATCCGAATTTCCAACTCGAACGTGAAATCTGTGCTGCTATACGCCAGTGAAACTTGGTGTATATCAGCGGAGAGCAGGTCTTCATAAATAGATGTCGGCAGTATATAATTCGTGCATTGTGGCCTGACAATTGGATCTCCAACGTGGAGCTCCATCGTTGATGTCATCAAATGCTGATAGCGACAGAAATTCGAGAGCGAAAGTGGAGGTGGGTCGGCCACGCAGGGATGGAAACGAATTCTGTAAGCAAGCGTTACATTGGAACGCAGCAGGACATTGCAGCAGAGGCAGACTCAGAGGCTCATGGCAGCGCAGCCTTAACAATAAAATAAAACAAACCGACAGAAATTTGACCTGGCTACAGGTCAAGGCGGCGATGGTGGGCAATTGGCCAGGATGGACATTGGAAATCTTTCAACTCGGCCCTCTGCACCACCCTGTGGGTGCTCAGGACTGAAAGTAAAAAAAAATAATCTGTTTGCAACTCGTTGCAAACTATTATTGACACACTGGCCAGATCCTTTTTTTAACCATTTCATTTATTTGGGGCTCAATCGCGTTTAACGCTTTGTGGAGCCAAAACTCATTTTTTGTATCTCAAGTACAAATATGATTCTTATTCAACATAGTTAGTACGGGACGGAGCCAGAATACTCGTGGCAGCTCGAGATTAGTGGGTCACATATGCTTTTAGGATGGGCGTGGTAAGGACTGGCCGGCCAGATCCTATTCAAGTCAAAAGTCTTTCCTAATGAAATTAACAAAGTTTTATTTGCAATCCCAATTTTAAATCAACTCTAATACCAAACTCTTTCCAAGTGGCCCTAGTTTGTTACCGCGAATCATCTCGCTTGATAGCATATCCTCAAACATCCAGTCATTAGTCTTCAAAATAGATTTGGCAAAAGTTTGCAATGCAGAACAGACGCCCCGCACTACATAGCTTGGCATCTCGACTGTTACAAACAAAGATTCAATTAAGCCGTCATGCCTCATACTCATTAGTAACTTAATTCTCCGGCAGCACCCGGAAAATTCAATTCTTCATCGCTAATGCCCTCCGACGCACCGTAATTACCATAAGGAATAAAGCAACTACATAAGCAAATTATACATCCAAGCCGGTAACTTTCCGTGCTCCAGCTTCCAACCAGCTCCAGCATAGCAGCACCACCAACGCCAACGATAAGGATTACTCTTTCTCTTGCTTTGGCCAACGCCGCCGCCGCGGATGATCAAGGAGATGAGAGGTAGAAATATTCAATCAGCGAGCCTTAAAATGTAATCTCGCCTCTTCCCGCGCCCGCACTCGGGTTTAAATTTACCTATTCTGATAAATTATGATAATAAGTTTAGCGGAACTGCTGAGTTGTACCGATCTTGCTGGTGCTTTTGACTTAACCGGATGCAGAGCAGCCACTATTGCACTATGCTGTATGGATGTGTGTCTGTGTGTGTGCCTGCCTGCCAGCCGGTAGTTTTATCATCATCTCGAAGATAAGGAAACCGTACATTTGTTACCATAACTATATAACTCTCTAGCTAGTAGCACTTTCTTGGAATACGTTATGCTGGGGATATATGGGGTTTCTTCTTTTGGAGCAGACCTAGGGTGATGCATACGGAATGATAAATGTGCGACGAAGCATTTATTATGTTCGTGCAGTTTTGAAAATGATCCTAAAATTAGGCTATTATTTTACCCAATTATTGTTATGACTTGTGGTTTTATGGAGGTATGGTGAAGAGAGGATTGCTGAAAGTGTCTATGCTGCTTCAGGTCATATTCGGTTTAGTTAATAACATCGATGCATGTCTTCTTTGTATGCAACTCTGTTTGACCGTTAGTGCTCGTAACAGATACATATGGTCTGCCGTGGACAAGCAATTCCCTGTTTCCCTCTTTGATCTGCAATTCCACATAACATGTGATATTCTCGCCTGAGAATAGAAGATTATCAACTCTCACACACTGAATATTACTATTAAAATCCAAAGCAGTCCCAGCAGTGTGTCTGTGTAATTGATCCAGCGCTGCCGGAGCAACTATGATCATAGGCCAAGCTCATTTCTCCATGATGAGTGCTTGGAAATGGTGCGACAACCATTATTTCAGGGCAGCTTTCCCAAAAAACACTTCGACACATACTTCATGGTGCAGACGCAGTGGTATATTCGAGACGCCATAGGAAAGCCGTCGATTGCCATCATCACTTACCTCTCCTTTCCCATGTTGACGTAGCAGGCGCCATTCTCGCAAAGAAATAGAAGATCACCAACACTCACACACTGAAAATGCCTGCTGAAATGCAAATATCCCAGTTGGTTCCCTGATCTGACGATTCCGGGGTAGCACCTGCGGGTTGTCAATCGAGCTCAAGCTCAAGCTATTCATTGAGACCATCGCATGGTGTTAACTTCAAGTTCTGATTTCTCAACTACAAAGTGTCACCCTACCCTAGTAGCGACCAAATGGAACCATAGGAAATGTGAATTATATTCGAATAGTATTATATTTGCATTCGTCGTTCCGCACTTTTGCTTCTGGTACGTGAACTGCATTCATAATGTGCTGCAGCAGACCGGTTCAGTTCAGTTCGGTTCGGTTCGATTTGCGGGTAATTCTGGGATTCACTATCATGGTAGATTGAATCTATAATCTCCAGTACCTCTGCTGGTGGATTGGATGGATTGTGATATTGGTGCCGTAGGAGAAAGTTACCTCGACTTGTCGTCGTCGTCGGTAGGATCCATGACGGATGTGGCACTTTTATTGGATTGGAAACACGTGTGGGCTTCTGCCTCGGGTTTGACACCATTGAGTGTGTTAATATTGATCACATTTCTAATATCGTCATTTCGTGGGTTATTTATAACGATTCACAATTTATTGTGTGCTATTTTTTGGATACTAACACGAACAAACTCAATGCTGAAGAAACGATCAAATGGTCAATTTCATTAGGTTAGAGTAGAAACATTTGCTGTCAACATCACTAATAAAATAGATGTCAATTTAGCATTACAAAGATGCTACTTCGTGATTGAATGTCAGCTGGGACAGAGCCTGATTCTCAGCTTCTTCCATAGTTATACTGCCCAGACAACCAATTTGCACGTATGATGAAGTTTATGTTCATGTTATACGTACCTTTATGCGGTAAAGTTACATCGCATAAGATGCAGTAAAAGTGCCTTATGCGTACAAAAGTGGAGGCGCTATACGTGCATTGACGGATAAATAATAACGCTATATGACTTGAAGCGATATCTTATGCGATGCACGGTGTACACTATTGCGACGTAGTATAGCATCTTATACGACTTTATAATATCCGAAAAAAAAATTCTTGTCACCTCAGTATCGAACTAATAACCTTTGGATTATCGAGCCACACTTCACACTTAACACTAAACACTACTTATGATACACACTGGCTAATTGTCATGACCTTCTAACTCACCTCAGAGTTTGTTGGAATGCACCTGGTATCTCTGCATTGTACGGGTTCGGCAAGCTATCTGGAGCTCAAAATGATGAAGCGTGATTTTCTGCACAGTGTTATCACTACCGATGTTTTGGGTGGCATTCTCAGTCTTTAAGTCGAGAACGAAATGTTTCCTACTCTCCCGACGTTTCGGTCGAAGAGTAGGAAACATTTCGTTCACGACTTAAAGACTGAGAAAGCCACCCAAAACATCGATCTAACATCCAGTCGAAACCCTCTTGAAAGTTATCACTACCCCTCTCTTGCTAACACAACCCATTGTTAATTATCAGTTCAACGAAACTAAAATGATAACTTTTGAACTTGTTTTTTCACCATAATGATGACTGCTCACTTTCTTGTAACGTTTCGGTACCCCAAGAGCATTGTTATCACGTATAACATCGCAATATGCCAACGTTAACGATTCTAGCTTATGAGAATTTGCATGCACATTTTAACGAGTTTATTTTTACTTTTATGCGATTCAGTTTACACACCAATGCGAGATAAATTAACATAATAAGAAAAGTACCAAGCGAAGTCGTATAACCATCGCATTACGCAATAATGCGAATTCGATTGACACTTTGCGAGTTCGCTCGAACGCTTTTGCGAATGAGCACAGTTCGTCGCAATAAAACATCAGAATATCGTCTACTACGATGTAGTCATACATTAGAAAAGTTAATTTGCACTCTTATATGATTTTATCAGATACATCGCAATAAGTTCAAAAAATAACATCTTATGCAATGAAAATTGTCCCTCAGCCGTACATATATGCGATATTGACTTAAAATAATACTTTATACGAAGTACAGCGTGCATCCTTATGCGATTTCTGATTGTCTGGGTGAGAATGTATTTCCAAATTGCTTATTTTGTCTGAGTATTTCGTGTAACTGGTACTCTACTAAAAAGGAATCTGCAACTATGCAACAATTTCCAATACGAATACCCACGCATTTAGCGTAGATGTATGGCATTTCCCCAAACGGGTAGAGATGAGCGTCTCACAAGATATCGATTTGTCACAGAATATAAAAATCTGGCAAGATAAAGGAAATGATGAGGCACCTTAGTACCTCTAAGTGATGGGGTGACGACTTCGTCTATTTTCGGAAATTTTGTGTTCTTTTCCATGACAGGTTTTGTCGATCAAATCGCCTGCAACTTGACAGTATAATTCAGTTTTATAGTGAAAGATTTGGGGTCAACTCTGAGGTGAGGAACTTTTAACGCAAACCAATGGACAATACCGGAATGTACTAACCCTAGCCCAGCAGCGAACTTTGGAGAACACAGACTGGCGTCGGGTCAAATTCTGCTATACTCTAGCCTACGAGGCGGACACGCTTCTCGCCACCGTGGAGTTGGTGTCCTGTTAAGCGCTCACACCTACGCTGCGCTCATGAAGGGGGACCTATTAATAAGAGGATAATTGTGGCCAAATTTAGAGCGAAAATGGAAGTGGGTCGGCCACATCTGCGTAAAGTATAGAGCGTAGGACGAAAACGAATTTTGCCAAGAAATGCTATCGCTAGTGGGTATCAGTCTACTAAATCGTCACTATGAAAGGCAAGAAACTCATTCTGAACAAGACCTGAGTCACCTGACTGCCGCTGGTCCCGGTTACTTACCAGCTGTTACGGTGACAGAACTGTACACCCACCTGAAATGTGAAGCAGCAAAGGTCGGACTGATGGTGAACGAATTGAAAGCGAAGTTCATGCCGGCAGGAGGTACAACAAAAGAAAAACAGGACAAGCCTAGGCAACAGCATCACGACAGATAAGGACATTTTGAGGCAGTGGAGGACTTCATTTACCTCGGGTCCTTATTAACGGCAGACACCGGTATGTTCAGACTCTTGTCTCTCTATATGTCAACAGACTATTGCACATTTCCCACTCGGTTTAACGCCTACGTTAGCGACTGACAGCTGAGAGTTGCGATGGAAATCTCGGTCGCGTTGCTTTGTTCGAAGGTAAAAGTGACAAGTAACGCGTGTTTGGGGCAGTTCCGATTGGGACCTCGATCGGGTGGCATTATTCGGCGGAATTTGTCGTGTATTTCATATAACTAGTGGATTATACCACCTACCAAAGATGGCTCCAAGATCCACACCTTACCTTTGGACACGAATGCCAATTTTTTTGGTAAAGTGTCTTTAATAAAATATAATAATAAAACACCTTACCCTAACCTACTAACAAATACTCCTCCCCGAGACAACTGTGGAGACGCTGTGAATTCCACGGTTTCTAGTAACAACGGTTGTCGAACTAACATTCCTTCCCTTTCCTGATGACCGTAAGGACGTGGTCGGCACCGTTATTGACTTTTAAAATGTTGAACTTTCGAATTGTGCACATTGAGAGTGCGTAGCTACTCCCAAGCACCATTCATTGGTTCTCTGTGCAACTTCGATTGTTTTGGTCAATCATGGAGTAGCAACTACGATGCGTACAGTTGTCTTTGCTTTGCTTTGCTTTGCTACGTTAACGACTGACAGCTGCTAACGAGATCATAGCAGGCCATGGCTTTGCCTCATTCTTCGGTCAGCGACCACGTCATGGGCGATTTCCCTACAACCAGGCGGACGAAAATATTTTTATAATTTCTGTTGGTTTTATATGGTCTATTAGCGTGGTTGAAAAAATCGTTTTTGCTCCACACCGCTTATTCGATTCGTAACCAGATTCTATGCATTCTGCATTCTCCAGAAATTTGAGCTCATTTGGTTGAAAATTGAGACTGCACAAGCCTTTCAAAGTTTGTATGGGAATTACTATGGGGAAACGATGTTTTTCATTCAATCGACCGTAGTATTTCCTCAAGTGCCCTAGAGCGTTAGTTGACCCTTGGTACTCCTAGGCTACTCTATCAGGCATCAGAAGGTCGGCTCCAGAGGCACGTTCTCCTCCATTTGGGAAATTTGTGCCATTGGGCTACTCTATCGGCCACAATTTTTCCAAAGACCGCATTCAAATCGGACGCCTCATTAATTAATTATCGATTTGTATTCAACTGGACAAACTTTAGCAATGATCCTCCAGCTTCCCTCCGAGCAGAAGGGAATAGCAACAGCATAATATAATGTGTTATTTTGGAAAAATAACTAAGTAACGGAAAGAGTTATTTTCATGTTATTTACATAACATATCCTGTTCGAAACTCGCGGCAAAATAACAAAAATTATAACAAAAAAATGTTCCTGGAAGACCTGTTTAATAACATGTTTTGTTAGTTTCAATAACAACTTAATAACAGCGATTTTTTAAAATATTTCAATAACAAATTTTGATATGAATAAGTTATTGATAACAATCTGAAAACAAAATTTGCTTTTTTTCTGTTGGGGATAGGAACTCCTCCAAAGTCCCATATGAATTCAATTGGATACGCAACAATAGCATCTATTGTTAAATGTATCATTCGTAATTGGGACGCTACTGTTGTCGCAAGCGATTTATTATCGAAAACAGAGAGAAACAATAGTTTTCGTTTATTTTCCAAACAACTTAAGATGAAAAACTACCGACGTTTAGAAGCCCTTTATTAGGTGGTTCATTGTTAATAAGATTAATTTACATTATTACCTCATTGATTGACACATTTATCCAAGTGAATCAAAGTGGGATCGATGCAGTAAAATAAATAAAAATAAAATGTCTAAAAATAATAATCAATAGAGTTCTTCTTCTTGATGACTTATTTTTTTACATTTTTGTCGAAAAAGTGTTGTTTGTCCTTGAATTCCACCAGTTGATCCAAAATGTTTCATAAAATGGCTAACACTCTATTACATTCTCTATATTCATATTCATACTTAACTGAAATTGGGACAAAAAAAACAGGTATACTTTTCAAAGTGCTTATGAAACAAAACGCTGATATGTTGGCTCTGTCACAGTTAAAACGTAATGTCAGAAAGAAGAGGAACTGATGACAAAATAATATTTTCTGTTACAGTTCCTCACGGAATGATATGAACAACGAAAATCTCGAATGGTGTAGTTTTGAGTGCAAAGCTAGTTATGTTGTAATATTAATGATCAAATGTTTGTACAGTCTCAATGACACAATAATAACTGAACTTGTGCTACAACAAAACATGTTATTGAAATGTAATTTATAGAAAATATACCAAGAGCACGATCATAACAAAATAAGATTGCCCAACAGAACATGTTATGGAACGGTGATGACTTAATAAGTTAATAATAACAAACCGAGATATAAAAACAGGTTTTGTTATTCCGTTGTTATTATTTTGATATTTTCCTCTGCTCGGGCCAGCAGGCAACATTGCTGCATGTGGCGCCAAAAATAGCACACTGAAATCATGGCTACTATGTTTCATTGCAAAATGCAGTGATGCCCATTGATTAGTTTAATCATCATGACTAAAGATTTCGATTGTGGATAAAAATCGGTTGTTATTACATTATTGCTAAAGATTACATTTGAAGGCGTGTATCTGACACATTCCACGCGTTACTTTTTGCACGAGCATCCAACTTTCGCTTCGAAAAATTGATATGCTGTTAAATACATGCTAACCAGCATATCAAACGATCAGATTTGAATAGAAGATTCATTTTATGCTTTCTAATTGGGAATTGGACCTTTTTACTTCGAAAGAAATCGAGAAATATAGCGTAACGGGACACCATCGCAAAAAATGACGAATTTTGACCAAACGCCAAGAAAATTGCTACTTTCTCGAAGCAATTTTCAAAGTTCCAAGTGCTATTAGAAGAATATATGTAATTATCTTCATTTTGGTGCAAAAACAATCGAAATCGACAGCATGAGCCCGGAGATATTGTTCCATGAAGTCCAAAAACCGCGGTGTAGAAGTGCGTGGAATGTGTCATCTAATCATTGATTCCTTCTCTCTCTGATAATTCATTGTAGTATTATTTGAGCATTTTTCGCGATTTGGTGTTGTTGTAAAAAATAGTTTTAAGCTTGTTTTGCAAAATCGAATTAATCTTTCTTGTAATATACAGATTAATAAAAAAATACAATTAAAATAAATAAAATAAATACAAATGAAAGAAGAAGAAAAAAAAAGAAACTACGCGCACTGACTTGCTTCAAAGTCATTTTGCTTTTTATGTGTATATGGGATATTGAATCTGCATGAGTGTTCAAGTCAGTATCGGTTGTTCGACAATCATCCTTGGATTCATCTCAATATTGTGTAAAAATTACGCTGCAAAAAATAGAAAAAAAAGACAAAGCATCCAGAAAGCCAAAAAGTGAGTCTTTCTGTCTTCAAATCAAGATGTTGGTTATGCTGAGCTGACCGTAATTGACCCAACAAACATTTTTGCTGTACAAGAGTGCAACAAACCACTCTTCAGCAAACTTTAGCTTAAGAAACTGTTATTCAGCTAGTTCTGTTTCTTGGGGATGACTGAAGTAATTAATGGTCAAATTCCATCACAGAAACTTCCAATATTATAAATTATAAATATTCCAATTATCGCTTTCACATTCATTTCACTCCAATACTTTCTGATTTTTGGGTTGTTCCTTACTATGAATGCATCACTCTTATGTGGGAAGAGTTTCGCTGCACAGTTAATCGCATTATATAGTTCTACTATTGAAACAATTAGTTGGCATTTGGGTTTGCCTAATGAGGTAACGTTCATTTTCTACAGATCAAATTTCATTTGTCCCGAGTTTGATAGAAATCTATAGGAGGTTAAAAATACTTACGTCATAAAAACATAAGTATACATATATTTGCATAATTTATTTCATTTAAAGAAACAAAAAAAAATCATTTTTTTTCTGTTTAAGCGGTGACGGGTAGGTAATTTCTACATATTGACATATACTCAGCCAATAACGTTGCGGGGTTTTGGTCACCGTCTGTCAAAAAGGCTAGGATTTTCATAACGTCAAAACCATGAAACCGGCCTAATTCGCAAAACACTGTATCTTCAAGCGACTGGTTCTAATTTTTTAATTGCGTTATAACAAGCACGATCCATTTCCATTAATGAGCTCTTATAATTAAACTCATACACTAAAATACGCCAAAAATGGTAGAAGCAAACTTCATAACAAATAAAATGAGTATATTTACAGGTTTATTGTACTTGAAAAGCAATATCAAGAATAAGTTTAAACCTTCAGAATGTTGTATGTAATTTATGGAAATCATGGCATTCAAACTTAAATTTTTATCTGGCTGTTTCTAGATAGAAATATTTTGTCATAGCAGGATCAATATTTGATATAATTTGCTCTATTTATGCGTTCTGTTTTACTGATCACTACTTATTAACGTTTTATTTCAGGAGAATTCAGATTTGAAATCGAACACCCAACAAGGAATAAATTGGGAAAGGAACCAGGCAGCAGCCAAAAATATGTTGTGCACCTCCCGGGTAGAGGCTAATGGCAAACAAAGGACAAAATAATAACTGGTTTTGCCATCATATCTCGTTTTGCCATTCTTCTGTTATTATGAAAAACTTAAAATGGCTAATCAATAGCAAAATATACAATCATAGCAAATCTTGTCATTGATATGTTATTCATGATTAATGCTAAATAACACATCAATAACTAAAATTACTATCATGGTAAAACTTGCAATTTAGCACCTTTTATAATGAATTGTATAAAATATCAAAACAATAACATAATTTACATTCCTAGCTAAATTTACCATTATTTTGATATTGTGAGAAAATATTTATAAACATTTTACTCTTAATATACCATTAACTATTATATTGTATATTTCAAGCATAACGGTGGGTACGTTCATCAGAGTGAATTTGATTTTTAAGTTCGTTTCGTTTTGAGTTTTTAATTTCCACAAAAAAAACTGTTTTTACATTGATTGAATTTTATTGAAAAAAAAAGAAATGGCTCATTTTACCTTTCTTCTGCTACTTTGAAATAATAACTGAATCTACCATTATTTTAAAATTGAATTTGAACAACTAAACCTACCATTATTTTGATCGCCACATAAACAGCTAAATTTGTTCTTATTCTGTTATCAATAACTCAAGAATGTCATATTTTGTTATTCGCCGATAACAGTTAATTTGGGTCTTATTTTGTTATCAATATCTCAATAATAACTTATTTTGTTCTTCAATTTAATCCGCATGCTTTACCATTACTTTGTTATTACAATGGCAAAATAAGTTATTTTAAAGTTTTTCTGCTACCAAAATTTTGTTATTATTTTTGTTATTTTAACTCTTATTTCAAACAAACAAATAACACATTTTGCCATTCAAACATTCTGTTTTAATGGTAAAATTTGCCATTCTTTTGCCATTAAGCTCTACCCGGGTCATAACAGCGATCCAGGGCTGTACCACCTACGAATTTGTGCGACTTGCTTAATGCTAATGGTAATGCTAATGCTAATACGGGATATTGAATCTGCATAAGATAGAATGGATCAAAACACAGAAAAGTGGGACCACCTCGGTATCCCCAAACCACAAACCATCTCAAATCAATCGACTTAACTTCCTGGATGTGTCCTATTTTAAGGCGAAACTGGTCGCTACCACCATACCAATTGACAAAAAAGCAAAAGAAGGACGCGCCTGGAAGGCCGTCGATGAACGAAAAAAAGAGAGACACGCTTCGACGGCCGTCGAGGAAAAGAGGGACGCGCCTCGAAGACCGTCGAGAAATGAAAAAGAAAGACGTGCCTCGAAGGACGTCGAATTCCCACAACTCGTGAAATACGAAGGCGCATCATCAGTGGAATCAGGCCTACTATGAAAAAGATTCACCCTCGCACTAAGTGTACTAGTACAAAATACTGATAAGACCGGAGGTTCTATACAGGTACGAAAAAATGAAAGTACTTGAAGTGACTGCTAGAAGCTGGACGGATACGATCGGCAGGACAACAACAATGCAAAGCTGTTGTTCGCAATAGATCTGAATGGTACAAGAAAACTTGGAGGGCAGCAAGTTGGGCGGTCCAGGAACAGAACGATCTGGTAAATGTGGGACTCGGCCAAGGATGGAGAACTGCTGCCACGAATAATCGTTGTGGTTAAGAATTGTTGATTCAGATTTATTGTAATGGTGCTGAAAGACTTACCAGCTAACTATCATCTAAGCGTTTATCAATTGATTGCATGTAAGATTGCGTGGTTTCACCCAAGACTACCATTGTTGGTGAATCTGGAATCTTCATGGAGATCGGATATTCTTGCTGGCTGCTTGAACTGCCTAGATGGGTTTCACTGTGCCGCTCAATAGTACTGTAAACTCTGTTTGATGACAGTTCCCTTCACAAGGAATGCTTTGCTGATCATCACAGTGTTTGTTGACAACTCTATACGAGACGACTCGCAGCGCATTTCCAGAACTGGATTCTCTGTTGCCGATTTGGCAATATTTGGTGACGAAACACTGGACAGTTTGAAGTGTTATTCCTGAGCAGATTGTATTTGGCCAGTGAACGTTGCAACGTAACCTTGGACTGTCGGCGGGCTCCTCCTGCACAGGATCCGACCACCACCAAAACAAGGCGTTTACTCTCATACCTTAGCACTTCCTACATGCCTGTGCACAGAAAAGGCGACAAGGGAGGGGTTTTTCCTAATTTTGGCAAAGGGTGGAGGGGTGCTTAGTGTATGGAATATCGGCAATGGGAGGGGTTTAACCCCCAAAACCCCTCCCTTGTGCACGGGCTTGACTTACTAATCCAGCACGTTGACAGAAACTAGTTTCGTAATTGGGCTTCGGTATAAATCCAGTCAATGTCTATCTACAGCTCTTTCTGTTCCTGAAGTTCCGATTCCGGGAAATTTATCAAGATACATGTTCAACTTCTTCAACGCTCACAGGTGTGATGATTCTACCTTCGACTCCTCCAAGTTGCGATGGAGAAACCGATCTACTAAATAGATAGATTGATCTCGTAGGTGAATGAACTGCTGAAGTCTTATCCATGATGGGTTCATCGTAATCTGATACGCAGAGACTCAAATGTTCCACTTGCATCGAGTTTTTTTTATACTGATGCCTTTGCCGATAAGTTTACACTTCATGGTATCGATAATCTACTAATCAGCAAACGTCATTGACTGGCCGCCTGACCAGGTGAACGGTCCACCGGGGTCAACCACCTCGTTGATCGGTTATAGATCATTCACAAAAAACGGGTTCTGCTTCTACTAATCCTTCGTTGGAGCCAATTGCCTCGTTGATAAATGTGATATTTTCCTGTTGTGTATTTCGACAGCAAAGATGTTAATACCGATGGTTACTTTAACCGCTTCGCTATAAGGACATGCATTACAAAGATTTGGCCAACAAGCCAACAGCCAAGCAGCTTTTATTACTGCTTAGATGAATGTCGAATGTACTAAAATTCCTCGCAGACGGATAAAATAACGACTACACGGATCGAAATTCATCTCACACAGCATTAAGCTTCCACACATCAATGCTCAAGAATTTCACAGAGCATTCGGGGCACCCGACTTACCCCTTCGTCGGAAATAAGTCCATAAACTTTTAGAACCGTACGGTTCTGCATTTAATCATTCCTCCGCAGATGAAAAGACCCCCGGAATGTAATAGTACACACACTATCGTCTAGAAAGGTCAAACGGTTGCTTGCTACCAGCACCGCTGCTTTATCAAAACTACACCGCGCGCACCGAAAGCGAAAAGCCAATCGATGTGAAAAGGCAAACGGGAAATCGGCCATTCCCCGGGCCCCAGACCGACCGAAAAAGGGGAGAAAATGCCGCCATACTTCAATCATAAATCAGGCGATTCCCCACATAATACGGTGGGTAAGCTTTCACGGTGTGGTGGCGCCCGTGCTGACTGGATGCCGTTCTCACTCTGAATCCCCGTGGCCATTTGGGAAATATGTTTTATTTTTCCGCTCCGAAAGATTTTCGCCGATGTTTTCCTCCTGCAGCCAGCGAAAAGTTGGTTCGGTTGCGTTGGTTTCGAATGCTTGAACTTTCGATACATGTGGGGTGGGTACTGCACACGTATACCATGTGAGCTTCCGTCGTCGTCGTCGTCATCCTCGTGGAAGATCCCCAGGGGAGAAATTTTCAAATTGGAACCGAATGGAGAGTGATATTAATGGTAACGTTTATGGGAAAAGTTTGTCCTGCCGGCCGTCGGTGGTGACGAGAAGCTGTGGGAAATCGATCGAATGCGTATGATTTTTTTTTTGTGAAAAAAAAACGAACAATGACTTTTTTTCTTGGATGGGCATTTTGCGTTACGCATAAATTGTTGATATGGTCTAGTTATTAATAATGCACGCAAATTTGACTTTATAATGAATGATTCTCCCAGTAAAAAACTGACATTCAAATAATAGCGGTGGCGGAGCATTTTTTATCTGTATTAACGAAATTTTTAGCACCAGGATAGTTCATCTCGGGACCCAGGCTTAACTTCCCTTCCGAAGGAAGAAATCACATATTGTGAGTTTGTCGGGAGTGGGATTCGATCCCAGGTCCTCGGCGTGATAGCCACGTGCTTTAACCATCACAGCAGGTCCGCTCCGCGACGAAGCATGGATTCTTAGTTTACTTAGGGTCGATTTCTTCACCTCGGCTTAACCAGTAAGCCAGGCTTACCCATATAGTTAAACCTGGTTTAACGCTTAAGCCAGAGTGAAGAAATTGGCCCTTAGGGATACCGATGTTGTTAAATCAACGTGGCGTGCTACACTGTTTGAACGTCATAGATGTGCGGTCGTACAGAGGTTCGAACATTGACTGAATTCACTATCTCGTTATTACTGTGGGAGTTTATCGATGGAATTAGCCTGTGCAGCTTTTGATGCTGTCTTGCTCTCTCCCACAGGAAATTTGATGTTCACTGAGGTCCCCGTTTTCAAAAATTACAAAAGAGGGAGGAAGATAGCACGAACTGGTGCACAGGCTAATAGTGATTACAGCATTGCAAGAGATGATAATGGTCAGCGTCGCCAATGTTTATGACTGGTTTAATTAGGATATCCTACGAGTAACGAACAAGAAAAAGGAAAAAACAGAAAAGAAATCAACCCACTGCAGCATGAAACGGCAGCACGAAGAGAGTTTGGAAGTGCAGGAAATCATGGATCCGAGGTGTATGCGGAGACATTATCCAAGCGTCAATGATGTTCAAAAGAAGAGTGCGTCAGTTTCCGCCATGTTGGCTGACTGATATGAATATTTGCTGGTCGACAAAACAATTGGTCGGCGTTAAATCAGAGAGGACCACGTGTGTTTTACTTAATTTCTAGAAAAACGACTTTAAAGTTTGCAACTCTATGAGTTTTGAATTTTTCAACAAATGTTCTTGAATTTTTGCCATAAATCTTAATAACTATTCATCACAGCATTGCTCTGTATTGATCGCGAAAAAACGTAAAATAAAGCTTGAAACCGAGAAATTGCTAAGTGATTGATTGTACTTAGTCCACTCTGACTGAACGGTTTTTGGAAAATCTTCAACCAACTGCAGTTCACAATCAAGTTTTTACATATTTGATGAAAAAATAATGCACTAGTAGGACAACAGTTAATAGGAGTAGTGTATAATGTGAGCAGGAAGTTTGAAATTCGATATTTCTGTTGTTACACTGTTGATTACCATTTTCAATCTTTATGTTCAGTCAGAGTGGACCAAGTACAACAGTTCAATATCACATGAAGGGTAGTCAATTAATGAGCTATTTAAGAATTCTCCACTTAAACATCCCAGTCAACACACGATCGCATATGATGCAAAAGTGGAGGCGATATACATACACTTTACACGCGGTTAAATGGAAGCATGTACGTATATGGCCTCCACATTAGCATCCTATTCAACATCATATAAGACTTTGTGTTAGCTGGGATTTAATAGCTAACAACTTTTGAATGTATTTTCACAGTTCAGTACGTTTTTGAAATATTGTAGTTACACAGTTCATAACAATTTATTCAGAGGACTGTCATTTTTCAAAGCTTCGTTCAGACAGAGTGAACCAAGTACACAATTCCTTAATAATCGGTAAAATCAATTTCCTCATGAAATGGGTATTGGTACATTTCAACATGATGCCCAACAGCTAGTAAACAAACATATTTTGATTTAGAAAGGATTACGAAGAATAAGGTAATTTCAACTATTTTCTTAGAGACACATGGTCCACTATGTCTGTACGCTAAATGCCACAATATGCTTCAACACGATTATCTGTAAAATACGATATTGACCATAATAAAAATGGAATTTCACGTGCTTTCTTGATTAATTATCATCAGAAAATGCGTTAGGGAGTCATACGATTTAGAAACGCATCACATTTTGATGATAAACTATTTTACAAGGTTGCAACCATTCATTTGCAAAAATTTACATTCATTTGCTATTATCTCAGTTCAGAAGTATGCTATCGAAAAACAATGTATGGATGAATTTAACCTTGTAGTTTTATCTGAAAGTTTGCCGAATAACATTGGGGTCGCAAACGTATACCAAAGTCGTGAGCGAGCTGTGAAGGCAACTCTCCACGCGGTGAATATAAAATTCATTCACGCTGTGGAGAGTTGCCTTCACAGCTCGCTCACGACTTTGGTATACGTTTGCGACCCCAATGTTATTCGGCAAACTTTCAGATAAAACTACAGGGTTAAATTCATCCATACATTGTTTTTCGATAGCATGCTTCGGAACTGAGATAATAGCAAATGAATGTAAATTTTTGCAAATGAATGGTCGCAACCTTGCTATTTTATTTATTGGATTTTAACCAATACACATTTTTAAACTCTCTAGACATCAAGCATATGGTCCACTCTGACTGCACACTATTATCGATTTTTGCAGTCCAATCAAAAGAAAATTGTGCTATAACTCTCGTTAAATGTAACATTAAGAAAATTGGGTAAATGTTCCAAGTAGCTTAAGAAATTCTCAATCAAATGCCCTAAAAATCTTATTATTTTTTTTATTTTAGCATGATACGGTGCGAGACTTGTGGTGGGAGCGTTGTTGTTGTGCATTGAATGGCACCAAAAGTGGTGCCCTGCAAGAGGCCCGGAATTTCCATTGTTGTTGGAATCTATACATCACTTATTGTAAGTCATCTGGTAGTATGAAAACCGATATATTTGGTTGAAATTATTGCTACCATGTTTGGAATGTGTCAACACAACAAAAATACAAATTTGTGATGAATACCATTTTTTCTTTTTCTCCTTCATACAAATATGTCAACAAAACCATTTACGATTTCCGAGATTAAGATTCAACTATTAAAAGTGCAGTAACAATCATATGCGACTGTAAAAATGAAAATACGATTTCTACGATTTCATTCACTTCGTATACGACACAAGTGTGATGCAAACGATCAATATACAACATTGTTATAGTTGTATACGATTTCACCGATTTTCATCATACCTTTAGGTAGCAAGCTCGGTTTAGCAGATTCATATACGATGTGAAGCGACGATTTCTACGATTCGAAGAAATCATATATACGATGCCAGCAAACTTGTAGCTTGACACTAAGAATGTATGTTTTTTTCACGATTCTATCCAATTCTATGCGATCCTACCGATAGTATCTCGCACCTTTTATGATCGGAGATGACTATATGAAACAAAATCGCAATTGAAATTTAATTTGGCATGAAGTGCGATTTTGCGCAATCATTGTCAACAAATATTTCATTTCATTCATTTTCATTTATTTAGTTAACATCAAATTCATGATAAAACTGAATCAACAAATTGCCGCCATAATACACGATTTGCAGCTGCAGCTCTCCAACGTCGGTCACGCCCAACACTCGCCAGATCACGCTCCATCTGGTCCGCCCATCGTGCTCTCTGCGCTCCACGCCTTCTTGTACCAACCGGATAGTTAGCAAACACCAACTTCGCAGGGTTGTTGTCCGGCATTCTTGCAACATGCCCTGCCCATCGTATCCTTTGGCCACCTTCTGGATGCTGGGTTCGTCGTAAAGTGCAGCGAGCTCGTGGTTCATTCTTCTCCGCCACACACCGTTCTCCTGCACACCACCGAAGATCGTCCTTAGCACGCGTCGCTCGAAAACTCCGAGTGTTTGCAGGTCCTCCTCGAGCATCGTCCATGTCTCGTGCCCTTAGAGGATTACCGGTCTTATTAGCGTTTTGTACATGGCGCATTTGGTGCGTGGGTGAATCTTTTTCGACCGCAGTTTCTTTTGGAGCCCGTAGTAGGCCCAACTTCCGCTGATGATGCGCCTCCGAATTTCACGGCTCACGTTGTTGTCAGCCGTCAGTAAGGATCCGAGGTAGACGAATTCCTCCACCACCTCGAAAGTATCCTCGTCTATCGTAACATTACTAATCAGACGGATCCGGTCATTTTCGGTTCCGCCTACCAGCATGTACTTTGTTTTTGAGGCATTCACCACCAGTCCGACCTTTGCTGCTTCGCGTTTCAGGCGGGTGTACAGCTCTGCCACCGTTCCAAATGTTCTGGCAATAATGTCCATGTCGTCCGCAAAGCACACAAATTGTCCGGATTTTGTGAAAATCGTTCACCGACTGTTGAGCCCGGCTCGTCGCATCACACCTTCCAGAGCGATGTTGAAGAGTAGACATGAGAGTCCGTCACCTTGTCGCAGTCCCCGGCGAGATTCGAATGAACTAGATAGTTCACCCGAAACCCTTACGCAGTTTTGCACACCGTCCATCGTTGCTTTAATCAGTCTAGTCAGCTTCCCAGGAAAGCCGTTTTCGTCCATAATTCTCCATAGCTCTGCGCGGTCGATACTGTCGTATGCCGCTTTGAAGTCGATGAACAGGTGATGCGTTAGGACCTGGTATTCACGGCATTTCTGGAGGATTTGCCGTACGGTGAAGATCTGGTCCGTTGTCGACCGGCAGTCGATGAAGCCGGCTTGATAACTTCCCACGAACTCGTTTGTTTTAGGTGACAGACGACGGATATTGGTAATGGTTCATTACGCAATGCAAATCAGTGCAGTAATGAACTAACAGCACTGCAGCATGCTAATATGGTGTGGAAAAGTAAGCTTTTTCCTAGCAGATTTGCATGAGCTAAAACAGCCTATTACAAAACACAAAGAAATTACAAAACTATTTTTTTTATTCAACATTCCACTGGTGACCAATGTACAAAGTAAACCACAAAATTGACTTGAAATCGCCCAATTGGTCCTTAATAGAGTCCCCGTTGCTTTCACGCGTCAACGTCAAAAACGCTACACGGTGGAAGTGTAGGTAAGTATCTGATTTCATTTATCATATCTGATTGCTATCAATTTTCACACCTCATTGAGGTGCCACTGATTTTTTTTTTGTGCATGGGCAGCATTCTCGCTTCTGGGGTTCGCTCGCTCGTGGCAATCCGCTCCGGTCGGCCCACGGGAAAAATGTCAAGAATTTGGAAGGTGTACCGGTATCATCTTTTCCCGCGTACCTAGTCGTCGCTTTTTTCGTTTTGTGGGGATCTTGATTGTAGGGGATTGTTTGTTTCAGCCGGGTTCAAACCAATTGCTCGTGAAAATTGGATTGATTGTATCTTATTGACTTTTTTGTGAATCTTTTTGTCACAGGAATTCGTCAGTGGTCGGCACACCGAAGTGCTCCACCACCCAATGCTGTCCGCAATCCCCTAATCTGAAAAAAATGACGACAGTGACGGACCCAAGCCACACGCACGCGTTGGCCTTCATTACTTTTTACGATCCCAAGATATTCCGCCAGGGATACAAGTTAGCCGAGTTGCCACACCGGACGGACGCTGTGGGCATCCACTTTTTGCCGAGCACGGGGACATCAAAAAAGTGCTTTTGTAACATTTTTTTTTCCTCTCGCGGCGCAAAAGTACGAAGAGCTAGTACTACCTTGTTTATTATGGAATGCTATTAGACGCTCGGTGCTGAAGCTTCTGACAGATTTAATTTTCCTGATGAAGATCTCGGTAAACAGAGAAATGTGCGTTAATAGAATGATGACTCAGGAAGGACCAACGAAGCGATGATGGCAATAAGTAAGTAGGATGCTTTGCTGGTGATTTTGGCTAGGTTTGCTATTTGGGATAAGACATAAATTGATCATATGTGCGTCAATTTGCGAGCGGTAATCGAATACGATCACATAATGCTAAAATGCCCATTACTTTTAGATTGACTTAAACCGTGCATCAAAAAAGGTAAAATAGGGGAAGAGATAGTGAAATGAACATTTACAGGTACCCCGAAATAAAAAAGGGGTTTCATGGTCCAGAGCCTCCACATTTCAAAGACTCCGACAAAATTTGAATTCACGAATATTAATGAGAAAAAGAAAAAAAACAACTCTTGGTTTGATTTTCAGCATATGAACAACATATGTATTAATCTTGTTGTTGATAACTGACATTGAGGAAGATTACAAGTGGTAGTCGAAATACGCGTATCTGTCAAAGGATAAGCAATTAGGGCGGAATTAAAAGGTACGAAACTGATTACACTCATTCGAAGAATCATATTAATGCTAGTAATTAGTTGTGCATCTTGTGAGAAAAAAACTGCAGCTCAGCTATCTGTCTCTTTACTTTTTTTTCATTTGTTTTTTTTTTATTATAGAGGCTTTAATCCAACGGGTTCATTCACCACTTTTCTCGTTACTTATGAATTATTAATATGCTTGCAAAATTTATTAACGTTGTCTTTTTTTAAACAGACAGTTTTTTTTTTTTCAATTGCTCAAGATATTTATCGGCAAACCTGGAGAAAATCTCTGCTTGAATTCTGGAGGAGCTTCTCCATGAATTCAACACAAAATCCAAGTCTGCAAAATGAAAATGATTAAGGCTGATACAAATTTAATTTTGACTTTTTGTCTCCTCTTCCTTAAAAAAAAATTGGATGGATTTTGCATTTTGAGGAGCAGATAAAATAAAATCATCAAAATATCGGGTCTTGCTAAGAATTCTTAAACAAATCCGATAAGTTTTTGATATTTTTTAGATAAAATGCTTTATTATTTCTATTTCTCCCCCCCCCCCCCTCCTGACCAGCCAAAGAGTGGCGGGACAAAAAGTGAAATAAATAATTGCAACGGCCTAATTTTAAGAGATTTTTGGAATCGTGGATATCTCTAAAATAAGGAGTCGAAACATACAGCTATGGTGTTCTAATAAGACTTACATTCTTAAGCTGTAGGCAATAGATTTCCAATTACCACCCAGTAGTGGTGTCATCGAGGTTACTTCAAGCTACCGAATGAGTAACAAGCTCTTCAGGACAAACAATATTTGTAGTCCTTCAGAAGTCTGTAATAGTGAGACTTCTTCCAGAGAGTAGTTCAGAATTTCCTACAAATAAGGGAAATATTTGGAGGATGCTTTCAAAAATTCGACTTGGGGTATTTCAAGGGGTATTTCCAGAAATATTTTCAAGAATACTCCACAAATTCTTACTGAAATTTCTTTACGTACTATTTATAAAAATATATCAAAGATTCGTTTGGAAATTTTCTCCAGGGAATTCTTGAGTTCGTTACAGATATCTTCAGAAACTCATCCAAAAACTTTTTTTTTTATTACCGTGTATTTTAACAGGGAGCTAAGCTCAGAAATTCCTCCAGCGAATCTTCCAGGGAATTTGTAAGGAATTCTATTATTGATGCCTTCGGAGATTTCTCTGAAAAGTTTTCAAGAATAATTTCATTGATTTCGATACATAATTCATTTCATTTAATTTAGAACTTTTATTCCACAGTTTTCTAGAGATGGACCCAGACATTAATCTGGGAACTTTTTTTTTATAAAACCTACCCTGAGTTTTGTTTGATGTTGCTCCATGGATTTCGAAAATCCTCCAGGAATTCCTTTCGGAAAGCCTTCCACGAATCTATTTTGAAAGTTCTTTAGAAAATCTTCGACGGATCACTTCAGAATTTCCGCTAGAATTGCCTTCCTTTTCCATGAAATTCTCCAAGAATCCATGAGGTCTCCATGAGTTTCTTTGAAAATTCCACTTTTTCTTAAAAAAAATAGCTTATTTTTCAGAGATCCATACGAGAGTTCTTTCAGGAAATCATCCATGGATTCCTTCAGAAATTACTCTAGCGATTTCCTTTGGAAAATCTGGTATTTCCAAAGAAATCTGGGAGGATTCCCATAATTTTTTTTACAAGAAATATTCCTGGAGATTCCTCCGAAAATTCTTTTTGAGATTCCTCCGTGGATTTGTCCAATGATCCATGAGTCCATGAAAATCTTCTATTGATTTCTTCCAAAATTTAACCATGAATTCTTTCAGGAAAATCCATAAAATCTATTCGGCGATTTTTCCAGATTTTTTTTCCAGGGATTCGTTTAGAAATTTACTTCAGGATTTCGTTCAGATATTCCCTTATGAATTTCACCAGAAATTTCCCCAAGAATTCCTTTGGGTAGATTTCCATGAGATCTTCAGAAACTCCGCCAGAAATTACTATATAAATTCTTCTATGAATTTGTTTAAAAATTCATCGGAAATTTCTCCAGAAATTTGTTCAGATTTATTTTTATAGAGAATTTTTTTAGATTTTTTTCAGGAGTTTCTTTAAAAACAAATTTCAAAGATTCTTTAAAAAAAATCTTTTACTTTTTTCTTCAGAAAATTTTCCAAATACTCTTCAACAATTTGCTCAGTACACCAGAGTTGCTCAAGAGACTTTATTGAAAATTCCCACAAATGTCCAGAAATTTCTTCAGTGGTTCTCCCTGAAAATCCTGCAAGAATTTCTTCAGAGATTGTTGTAGTACTACTTTCAGCGACTCAGGCAGGAATTCTTATAGAAGCAGGAGGCATTTGCTCGAGTATAGCTCAGGGTATGTTTTTTCGGATTTTTTCGGAAATTTATTAAAAAAAAATATCTATAAATTTCTACAGAAACTCCTTTGGAAATATATCAAGAGTTTTTTTATTAATTCGAAGAAATTGGTACACATTTTGTTGCAGGAATTTTGCTATAAATTCTACAACATTTTTTCTAGGATTTTCACCAAGGGTTTCCCGAGAAGTTTCTCGGTTTTTTTTCCAGGATGTTCCCAAGAAATTCCTGCTGGGATTCATTCGAGAATTTGCCTGTGATTTCTTCGAATATCCTTCTAGACATTCAGTCAAATGTGCTTCCTACAGTGATTCCACTAAAGTTTTCTTCAGAAAATCCAATAGATGTAAGATGTAAGAAATTCTTGCTGGGCATTTTTCTGAAATTCCTACGAGAACATATGTTTATCTCCATACAAGTTTTAGGAATTTATCCAGGAATTTCATCAAGAAATTTCTTCAATGAAGTTTTTCAGATTTTTTTTTTTTTCAAAAGTAACTACAAATACTATACAGGAATTGCTTCGAAAGTTTTTTTTCAGGGTTTCTCCAAGAATTCTTTGAGAAATTCCTCCAGTGAATCTTGCAGAAATTCCTTCTAGTTCCAACGAAAATATCTCCTGAGATGTCTTTACCCAAGCAACATTTTAAGTTTTGTTCGGTTCTATAAGAGATCTTTATGACCAATTTTATAAAACTTGCAAAAGAACTGATTTATACATCAAAACCACGGATAACATCCTTAAGAGCATCTTCAGGCTAAGTGAATCACTCTTTGAAAGGATTTGCAAACCGTATTAAGAGTAGTAATAAAACTGTTTTAAAACCTAAGTAGTTGAAAAATTTTCCGTACTCGAAGAGAGGTTATGATCATTGTTGTAGTTTTTTTCTTTTCAAAAAAAAAACTATGACAGCTCAAGATGCAGAGAAGCAATGGCACGTAAAGTTCAGAATAGGACATCATTCGCAAGTAGAAAGTGATCATTTAAAAGTAATATATTAGTATTTATTGTGTTGCTAGGCTTATGCGAATTCAATTTCACCGTGAATATTGGGGTTGCAGAAACATAAACATAATAAGCGCATTAAAATGGAAATGGTGAATATTATCTTGGAATGAAATAAATCAATTTGTTAATTTAGTAAAACTATCTGGAATAACAAGAAAACTCAGTTAAGAGAGTTTCTTTATGTGAACATGTTATGGAAATGACGGCAAGCTATGAATGCATTGCTCATTTGAGTAAAATTAACTATTTTCCATTTACGTTATCTATTTCTTTAATATAGCGACGACCACAATTAGCGAATATAAAACGAAATCTAGTTTACTTTTATGATAACCGCAATAAACCTTGAAGTGTCATAGTTTCTGTTTTTCCACTAACGGATGTTGTTACTAATCGAGCCGATCGCCATCTGTTGAGAGTTTGAACAGTTTTATTGTGGTAATAATGAATGCCAGAAGGATTACATATCGGAGAGTTTTGCTTACTCTTTAAATCTGGTTTTATTGATATCTTCAAGTATACTATAAAACATTAAATCAATGGTTTTCATAAGAGTAGTCATAAAAGTGTGAGTTTTTATTATTACAGTAATAAAACCCTAATAAATACAAATAAAACCAATCAACAATGAAATTGTTACTTGGGTAGTGATCCCTGCAGATTTTTTTTAAGATACTCCTTCTGGGATTGATTATTCAGAAGCTCTTCCAGAAAAAGCACATAATTGAAGAATTATTCGTGAAATTCCTGTAAGAATTTCTAAGCAAACCACAATGTTTTATTTTCCCATTTTCACACTCTTAATTAATAGCTCGTAGGGTTGAGGAAATAGAGCAATGGTGTCTTCGGCAAAGTTGACGGGAATGACCAGCGCCATCTTTTGACAGTTAGAGTTTTCGGATCAATCCCCCTAAAAGTGAGATACAAAATTATTATTTTTTGAATTGTTGAGATAGAGGGTTAACGTCTTCGGCAAAGTGGTAGCATTTTTGATTCCAAACAACTTTCCTGAAGACGTCAATGTTGTAACTTTCACACCTATGGATATAGAGGCCTGTGGAAAGTTAACCCCAAAAACACGTTTTTTAAGTAAAACACACATTTGTTGAATTTTTAGACCCATACAGTGTTCTGCAAAGTTGTATGTATCAATAAAATACGCAACTTTGCCGAAGACATCAAAGCTGTAAGAATTAAATGAGACGAGTTATAGATAAATTTATGATTTTTTTCATCCACTTTTAGGGAAAAATATCTTTCTTAGGGACAAAAAGGTGCAGCTGAGGTTACCGTTATCTGAAAGTACATCTAAAGAGCTTTCAAATACGGGTTAGTTTGTCCGTTCACGATCGTCTGCTGATTTAGAAAAATTTTCTGAAAAATTTCTTAAAAAATTTCTGAAGGGATTTCTTGGAAAAACTTTTTTGAAAACCAGTAAAGAAATTTAAAAAACATATTTTGTATAGAAATCATTGAAATATGCACGGGATGAGTTACCCATGAAAGGTTAAAATCCCCGGTAATAAACAAACATTGAAATATGCGAGGTATTGTCTGAAAAATGTCTAATAAATAGATTCTGTAGTATTTCTGCAGCAATGGTTGAGAGAATTGTTGGAAAAACAAATCTGAACAAATCCCTGAAGGAAGGTCTGACTAAATCCAAAGCAATGCCTATTGGAAAAACCACCGAAAGAATTTCTAGAAAAATCACTTCAGAATTTCTAGAGGAATTTCCAAATTAATGCTCAAGAAAATCCTTGAGTAAATGAAGTAGTGGGGTTTTTTTTTATTACCGTACGGGTTTGGGGTTTCATGAAACTTTTTCCACAGGCAGGGCTCATGGATATATGTACAAATAAAAATTTAAAAAAATCAGGGTCGCCTATTTTCGCGAAAAACTCAGGTGGAAATTTGTTGTTTTCCCCTGACACTACTTACTTTGAAAAATCATAACTCAAGAACGAAGCATCGTAGAAACATTTTTTTTTTGAATAAAAAAGCAAATTTTCTCAGGAATTAAATAAAAAATATGAAGTGGCAAAAGTTTTACACAAAATTTTCCACCGTTGAGAAAATTCATAGAGAAAAGCCTAAAAAACTATGCCCGAATTCGCGGAAAATTTTCAAAAAAATATTTTTGTAGAGGTTATGAAATTGCTTTGATGGCTGAAATTTTTGGAATGCACTTTTTTTTCGTTCCTGAGTTATGGCCAATTTTGCGAAAAATGACCATATAATATAGGCTAACATGGTCATTTTTTCACAAAATTGGCCATAACTCAGGAAAGAAAAAAAAGTGCATTCCAAAAATTTCAGCGATCTAAGCTTATGACATAACCTTCACAAAAATATTTTTTCCGCGAATTCGGGCATAGTTTTTTCAGCTTTTCTTTATAAATTTTCTCAACGGTGAAAAATTTAATGGAAAACTTTTTCCACTTCATATTTTTTGGAATTTCTGAGATTTTTTTTTTTCATTTTTCAAAAAAAAACTTTCTTTCTATGATGCTTCGTTCTTGAGTTATGATTTTTCATAGAAAAGGCTTGTATGGCACACTTGCACATTTTTCAACAAAATTGGTCATAACTTTAAAACGAAAAAAAATCGCATTTCAAAAAATTATAAATACCTTCTCAAATATATTTTTTTAGAAATTTTCCACGAGTTTGGGCATAGTTTTTCCGGCTTTTATTTACAAATTTTCTCAACTGTGGAAAATTTCGTGGAAAACATTTTCCAGTTCATGTTTTTTTGGATTTCTGAAAAAAATTGCTTTCATTTTCTTCAAAAAAAACTTTGTTTCTACGATGCTTCGTTCTTGAATTATGATTTTTTAAAGTTAGTAGTGTTAGGGAAAACAATGAATTTCCACCTGAGTTTTTCGGAAAAATAGGCAATCCTGAATTTTTCGCAATTTTTATTTTGTTCATATATCCATGCGCCCTGTCTGTGGAAAAAGTTTCATCAAAATCTGAGACCCTTCGGGCCAATTTGTACGATAATAAAAAAAAAATCCCCAGTAGGGGGGGGGGGTAGGGGTAAGACGGACCGGGTGGGTAAGACGGACCACTGACTAATTCTGTCACTTAAGAGCTGAAATTTGGCTTTCTTTTACGATTGACTCTATCGTCTTATCAGTTGATGATTATTAAACCACTCCATGAGAAAATACATATGTCAAAAGTGCAAAAAATAAACAATTATTTACCTGGCTACACGTTTTTGTGATGGGATCTAATTTTGAGGCGGCAATAAATAAGCTTTTTTAACATTAAATTGCTAAGTTTTCGCATTTTATTTTGAGTTCCCCAGTTGTTTTAAACTGTTCCGTCCTATACACAACGAAATTCAGGTAATTTTCATGGCTTATGAATAACGGTGGTGGGATAAAAATTTTGCGTTGCGTGGGGGTAAGACGGTCCGCCTTGAGGGTGGGTAAGACGGACAGTGTTGGGGTTACTTTAATAGTGCCATGAGAAACACATTAAAACCCACCATTGTTCACAGATTGAAATCTTTGCAGTATAAAAATGATTGTGGAAGCCGTGTAAAGCATTTTATATTAATTTTTTGTTTGAAAAATCATTTTATTAAAATTTTTGTTGTTGGAACAGTTTGCACTTCGTAAAATTGCCGGAGCATTGCATACTGTTAGGCGTTTACCAGTGTATGGATGTTTCCAATTTACAAAATGGACTTTAATTTACAAAAACACGTTTCGCTAAGAGATTCAAAGCCAAATTTAGATTCTACTATGATTGATCTACCGAATGTAAACGGCCATGAACATCATTTAAAACAATTAATGGCTTATTAGCTAATTTTCCAAACGTGTCCAATGTTCATCTTACCCACCCTACCGGTCCGTCTTACCCACACTGTTGTAAAACATACTTTTGGAGATCACTTTTTAATTACCTCAAAAGTCATGGAAAATCAAATTTTATTGCAAAATCGACTTGCAGACTGTAAAGTACCTTAGTTGAAGTAAATAGTATTGAGGTAAAATTTTAATTATCTCATTGTTTACACTGTCAAAATAGAGTGTTTCCTAAGCATGTCCGTCTTACCCCCATCCCCCTACCTATAGTGAAAGAACCTGTGGAGGAATTCAAGCTATAATTTCTGAGAAGTTTCTGGAAAAATATTGATTCTAAAGGAAAATCTTAGAAGAATTTCAAAAATGATCTCTGAGTGTTTGCGAAAAAAATCTCCTGGATACAGTGAAAAAACATATGGAGAAATTCCTAAATAAATTCATAGAAGAATTTTAGAAAAAAAAATCCAAAAAGAAACTCCTGCAAAAAAGCTGATTCTATTTCTGAAGGATTTTTTTTTTCAGATGTGTTTGAAAAAATAAACGAAGATATAAACATGAACTAATGTAGCCATCTTTGAAGGAAATTTTTATAGAACTCCTTTAGGAGTCTTAGGAGAAATTTTGAAAGCAATTTCTGATGAAACCCGTTGGCCACTCTCAAGATGAATCTTTTGAGAAATGCTTTGCGAAACTTCTGAAGAGGTCACAGAAAAAAATCCTGGGGGAATTTCTGAAAGAATCTTTGGAGGCATCCCTGAAATCGCCAATGAGATTGAGAAATAGCAAAAAAAAAAATGCATGAACAGCGATGCATTCTGAAGGTTTACTAAGATAAATTCTTGCTTAAATTATTCTAAAAAATATTCTTAATATTCTTTCTGTAAACATTCTATATTCTATATTCTTTCTGTGAACATTCTATAGTTTTTTTTAATCCTAGAAAAATCCTCAATAAAGCTGCCTTTGTAGGTAATGTTATTTTCACGATAATTTTTAACCTCTAACCTCGATGGGGCGAACTGCATTAGCCTTTCTTTGAATTAATTCTATGAGTTCTTGGTCCAGAGAGATGATGGGCTTGGTAGCAATGGGTTCAGTTTAAATGATTTCATTAATATTCGACAAACTAGAAGAAAACAAACTTTTTTAAGTTCTGCATGAAATTTTCCCATGACAGGTTTTTCAATTTGGCGTTCTGCAACCAGTCCTTCTTCTAACCATGGTTCAAGTGATTAAATCCTCATTTGAGGCTCATTTCAACAGTCGTTGTCTATCAATCGCTCCAAAAAAATATTATTTCCTAATAATTGACGAAAACTTCACAACCGAACTGGTGATAATTGAAAATTTTCGCCGATTTCATTTTCCCATTGACAGCTCTCACGTCACTTATAGCTGGATGCCAATTTTGGTTTGATCCCCTGGCCCCCGATCCATCCTCCTGTCCAGACTTGCCAGATCTTTCCGCTCCAAAAGAATATTAAACGCGTTGCTTTTGCCGAATAATGAAAAATGAGATTGAATTAAAGTTGCGCAAATATTTCCACTCGTTAGGCGATGCTTTGATAAGAAGTCAAGAAATCATCTCTGAGGAGGCCCTCCGACTAGCATAGCGAAGAAGATGACTTTCGTCCGGCCGCCAGCGCGCTCGCACCATGACGATGTCATCTTTGAGGTGAGTCGGGCTGCTACTTTTTTTTCGGTTCAGTGATGCATAAGAGAGAGAAATTTTCTTGCTGGTTTGGAGCTAATGCTGCGGATGGACCTAGGTTGTAGCGCCATGCGAACGGGAAATGAAAAGGTCGAACTTGAAAACTGATCTTCGTAGAATGAATCACAGAGCGGAGTCACTCGGAGAAAAGGAAGTGGAGCGAGAAACTGGCTCTGGCTGCCGAGCGATTCGTGATAATTTTAATGTCTAATGGCTTTCATTGATATCGGAGTGGCTTTTTCTATGCTTATGCCGCTTCTGCTGGTAGACAATCGCAACATAAATAATGATAACGAATCCCGTTCGATGCGGTAATAATGAGTGTGTCTACTTCAGAAGGCGTTCAAATGGGAATAGTTTATATTGACTCAGATAATCGAATGTCAACTAATGGTGGTGTTACCTGATTGGTCTGAGGCAATTTCAAAACTATTTATTGATTTTTGGAATAAAATCATAGAGTGTTTCCTATAGAGAATAGCCAGAAGCACTAGAAGAGAAAAGCATCCTGCAGTGGTTTCTTAGCATTGGAGAATACATTTGCAAACTGCCAATCTTGTCTAGGGCTTTGTAGTAGACAGATCTCAAAAGTAATCCCTAAAGAAAGCAATGTTCGACACCCAGTACTATCCGGTCGCCGAAGCGGGACTTAGATGCATGATACGATGACCGCGAACGAGACGTCCGGACAGTTGTTAACCAACCCCGCAGACCAGTTGAAAGTATCTGTACAACTTCTGCATCAATTATTCTGCCCACTGTATTCTCAAAGCGTCTTAGTAACGGTACCAAAAAGGGTAATATGGCAGTGTGCGATAATTAGGAAACGTCCATAAATTACGTCACACACCACCGTCATCGTCGCTTTCATCAGTCTAGTGAGCTTCCTAGAAAAGCCGTTCTCCTCCATGATTTTCCATAGCTCTGTGCGATCGATACTGTGGTACGTCGCCTTTAAGTCGATAAACAGGTGTTGCATTGGAACCTGGTATTCGCGGATATTGTGGATGATTACTGAGCGGCCATCGACGAAACCGGCTTTAAAACTTCCCACAAACTCGTTCGCTTTAGGTGATAGACGACGGGAGATGATCTGAGACAGCACTTTGTAAGCAACATTTGGAATTGTTATCGCTTGGAAGTTCTACTCCAACTTGTCACGTATCTTGTAGACGAGGCGAATGACCCCTTCCTTCCACTCCTCCGGTAGCTGTTTGGTCTCCCAGTTCCGGACTATTAGTCGGTGCAAGAGGGTGGCCAACTTTTCTAGGCCCGTTACCATCCTTCCAGGCTGACTTATTATTCATGAGCTGCTGGATAGCATCTTTAACTTCCCTCAATGTGATGGACGGCTCGTTTGTCGTTTTTCTCCAGAAAGAGACGGGTCCTGTTTCCGCTTCTGTTTGTATCGTGGAACGTTCTGCCGGGTTTCATGCTGCAGCAATACCCCTTGCAATGTATTCAGATCGCTCTGCACTCCTCGTTGAACCCGTTCCACGTACCCGATGGTGCTCTCGGCAGCGCCGTTGATGGCTGCTTAAATTCCAGCAGTCCACATGGAGCTCCCCCTCGCCTGCGGACACTACCACAAGATTCTGCGCGTATATTGAGGCGATATCCGGTTGCTTCCGTCGCTCAATGTTGTACCGTGGCGGTCGCCGGTACCGAACATTGTTGATGACAGAGTGTTGTGGGCGTATTTTGCCCATCACCTGGTAACAGGACAGAGTCGATATAAACGCCGCTATAGGCTTCTAACGGCTATAATGACGGCGATGCACCGTCCGTCAATCAGAAGGTAATCGATTTCCGTCTGCTTTGTTGATCTCCAGGTGTAACGATAAGGGAGGCTGTGTTGAAAAAGGTGTTGGAGGTGGCGAAATCGATGAGTCGTAGGTAGTTCTCGTTCGTCAGCTGGTGGACACTGAACTTTCAAATCGTTGGTCTGAATTCCTCTTCCTGGCCTAGCTGAGCGTTTAAGTCTCCTATGACGATCTTGACGCGTGGCTTAGGCTGCGGTTATATTTGCATTCGAGCTGCACGTAGAATGCGTCCTCGCCATCATCAGTGCTCCCGGAGTGTGGGTTGTGAACGTTGATTATGCTGAAGTTGAGCAATTGGCCCCTGATCCTCAACCTGCACATTCTGGTCTGATTCTATCCGGTTCGTCGCCGGAGTGAGGCAAGGATATATACCATCATCGCCTTTGCTCCTTATCGCGAACCATATCGTGGGTTCATGTGGCAGTCCATTACCATGAGTTCGAACTGGCTGATGACTTCGCTCTTTCAACTCTGTTCTGTTATGCAAAGTAAGCTTGATGATTTTACCGATCAACCCTCAGAGGAAGGTCCCGCCACTAACGTCAAAAGAATTAAATCGTTGATGTAAACACAGCCAACTGTTCTAGATGAATGTTTAAAGCTTCAAATATATTGATGGACAAATGTTATCCAATGGCGGCACCAAGATTAACACAGACACACAGATCAATAAGCCGAGAGCTGGTTTCTGAGTTTAAGAAATGCAATGAATAAGTAACATTCAGATTAGTCGACGCAGATCAACTTAAATATGAAATCTGTAGAAAACAGACGGACAACACACTCCAAGTAAAAATTATTAGTCAAACAGACTATAAGAGGCTCGTAGAACCATCATAAAACCAAAATAAAAGGTATTCGGTTTTATGACGGTTCTCAAAACCTCTACAAGACCAATTGGTCATCAAAACATTACCCAGTGGCCCAGCGATGAATATTTCGTTTAGCGTAAAGTTTTCCCCGACTATAGCGGGAATCGAAACCATTCTTCGAGGCTTGCGAAACGCTTAAATGACTAACGCCGCTAACCACACAGACACGAAGTCAACCAACAGTTCTTCATCAACAGATACCTGTCTATGGTATCAGGTGGGAGCCTATTACTCTTTCCTAAACGAACCATATCTACACACCAGTGTGGACCACATTTGGCACTGAGGCATATGGACTGCTGAAGCGGAGTTAGCCCAGGCGTGGCGTGGGCAGCAGTGAATTCTGCTGGGCCTCTTCAGAAATCCCATAGATTCAGAAACAACTCTGTACAAGCGATACGGTACCGCTCCCAAAGCGTCACAACCGAGCTATAAGTGCCTTGGGTACATCAGGAGCGACGTCAGTAAGTTCTTGATTATGGCATACTGGTCTTGCTTTGTAATTGGTAACTGAGACGGTACATGCTTAAGTAACTACGCACAAGTGAACTGGTAGCGACGGCATTCTATTCTCTGAACCGGTGGCTGAACCGCAACAGAAACGGTCTACTTAAGATGTTGGTAGTTGCCGAACAGCTAGACGAGCTGATCGGCCACACAAAAAATCAGACTGCCATCAGCAAACAAAGCCTGTTGAAGCTACACCAATCTCTGGCTCTGGCTAAGAAGGAGAATGATCTCCTGATCGAAAAGTGGAATGCGGCTGATGCGAGCAGGGAGAAGCGCACTACCTACCCAAAAAGGACTGCTTCCTCTTTGCTGGCAACGCGACGAAACCATGGAATCATGTAGCTCGCCAGAAACCATGCAGCTCGCCAGAGCCGTGGCGAAGATGTCAAACGCGCAAGGGGCAGGTAAACCAAGCCCCATGGGGCCAACCCTAAGAGGATCGGTGGCCAACCGGACCAAGAGAAGGAGAATCCTTGGCTTACTGCCTAAGAGCTAAAGAGCTCAAACCGATGAGGGTAGAATGGAACGAAGTGAGGCCTATAGAGGCTAATTTCCGGAGAGATGGGAAAAGCAAAGATCGGTTCTACTGCCCAAACCAGGGAATCCACCTGGCGACCCGTCGGCATACAGACTGTTGGGGCAAGTTCGGGATTTCCGGTAGAATTTCTCGGGTGGAAAATCGGATTTCGGCTGTAGATTTGCTCTATGCTGCGTGGGTGGTGGTGGCATAGGATAATGAGCTACTTCATTTTCCACAAAGCTCACGGTGTTGCAACTAACTGCCACTAGGAGGATTTCTTCTACACTGATGGAAACTTCTGGCGCTTTATAGAACACATTATCAAGCATTTTATTGACTCGCAAACTTGGAAAGGTTACAATTGTAGAATACTGTATTTCATGGGAGTTCGATTTAGACTAATTTCTTTATTTCTTTATTTCTTCATAATAATTTCAACGGATCTCAATTTGATCTAATTGAAATGTTACTTAATTCTAATGATAACGTACATACATATTTGAGTTTACTTTTTGCAGGAATATTAGGAAAACATACAACATACTTAAATTAGACACGCGAATGCCAATAATGAATTTACAAGCACAAATTTACAGAAGTTCAAATGCAAACACATACATACTAGTAAACACACATTTCCATTGCAATGTATTCATTTGCTATCACAATTAGGGCTCTCAAATACGGTTGTGGAACTCTCTGAAACAAATCCCTGAGGGCCATGTTGAAGGAAGCAACGCAACTGGTTTTAAACGGACTTCTACACCAACTTTAAAAGATATATATGACATAGTGGACGGATCTTTCCATGCGGGGAGGAGCTTTTTAACCACTGTTGAAACATTTGGGCCTAAACAATCAGCAATCATTTTCATTACTTCCGACTCGGTGACACTATTCCTTATTTTAGTGAAATACAACCAAAAGTAATCTACGGTATCCGTTATTGAGTTTGCACAATTCACTTTTTTGGTTCCACAAAGCAGCTTTTGTAACGAAATGGGTGATGAGTGCGCAATTGGGCGACAACCGTCAGAAGAATTTGCGTTCGAATCGACTCCGGATCTGGTGATTGTAGAATCAGCGAGTGTCTCTTGAATAAGGGCAATTTGCTTTTTTAACTCCGCGATTTCTGCTCCATGATCGATCCCGACAGCTACTGCGGAAGTATTCTCGGTGTTGGACACCTCAGCAGCATTCTCATTAGCCTCTCGTGACAACCGTTGATGACGAATTTCGCGTATCTCCTGAATGCACTGGCCGCATATCCACCACAAATCAGACTTTTTTCGGTATCGTATTAATTCTTCGAGTGTAAAGTTGACACATCAGGCCAAACATTTCAATAGGTCCTATCTGCATTTGAGAGGCTCTCCTTGTTCACTTTCTCTTTCAATTATTGCAATGTAATGGTACACTTTTCAACTATTTTTGCAGTACAAATTAAAAGACGATTGTTTCGACTATCGTTCAATGCAAGGTGACAATCATAATACAAATAAACAGCTGAGATATTAACGAAAGAGAGGGAAACCAAAGAGAGCCTCTCTTCTGCAGATAGGACCTTTAGACATGTTTGGCCTGACATTCTATGTGAAACGATCTACCGCAGAGCCCCTCACAAGAGACGCAATTAGCACCAGAAACAAAGCATGACGCGCATTGTTCACAGACTGACCGCTTGTTTCCACTTGCAAGCTCAGCCATCTCGTTTAGGAGTAACAGTAGAAGTATACGATGATCTCAACGTGTTTCCACAAAAAAATCAATTTGTTGGCTCTAGAGTGCGTTTTCAGCATATGTAGTGTATGCTTAACAACGACGACGTATTTGGATCAACATATATCACCATCCAAACGAATAAACATTTGCATTACATATAGTAAATCGAAATTCTGCATAGACCGAAACTAAACGTACTACGAGCAACACAAGCAAACACAGAAACTGCCTACTACTACTTATAACTATTTAACTCTTGCTACTGATTTCTGGCACTACTACTATCTAGCACTCAATTGTGGTACTAGATTAGAGGTGGGTTCGGCGCGAAACTATAATAAACTATTGGGAACTAGTTGGGAACAAACACAGACCTATCTGCCTTCTGGACACCGCCGGAAAACTGTTGAAATGAATCATTCTGTCGAGGCTGATTGTTTATACAGAGAAACCCGATGACTCTGGCCTCTCGGATAACAAATTCGGCTTCCGGAAAGGTCGGTCGATGGTGGACCCTATTAGGTCTGTAACCAAAACGGCAGAGAAAGCACTCCAGAAGAAGCAAACATGAATCCGCTATTGTTCGGTCGTTCAACAGCTTCAGCTGGGTCGCCATCAAGTGCGCCATACACCACCTAGGAGTCCCGGTTAGACTATGCCGGAAAATGGAGAGCCACTTACAGAATATGGTGCTAATCTATAACACCGAGGAAGGCGAGAGGAGCTACAAAATCACCACGGGGGTACCTCAGGGGTCCATCCTTGACCCGGTACTATGGAACGCGGCATATGATGGCGTATTGAGATTCAAACTTCCACCGGGTGTAAAGCTGGTCAACTTTGCCGATGATATTATTCTCGTGGTAACGGCAAATCGATAGAGGAAGTGGAACTGACATCAATGCGTGCAATTGGCATAGTGGAGGACTCGATGAGGTCGAGACAGTTAACACTCGCATACCACAATACGGAGGTGGTGGTGGTAACCAACCACAAATCTGAACAACAGGCAGTGGTCAGCACAGGCGGTGCACGATCAACTCTGAGCGCTATGATTGGAATATGCCTGTAAAAGGGCAAGCATGGCGATAATGGCACTGTAAAAGATAATGCCAAATAGCTCGGCAATAGTCTCGAGTAAGCGTAAGCTGCTCGCGGCAGTAGCGGTCTCCGTACTACGGTATAGCGCTGTTGCATGGTCGAATGTACTAGTGGGGAACCAAAATGCGGAGCGACTCGAGAGTACTCACAAGTTGATGTGCCCTATGGTGGTCAGCACATACTGCACGGTCTCTAAGGACAAGGTTTTTTGGTTGCGGGCCTAATGCCCATTATCCCTAGTGGAGGCAGAGGATAAAGAGTGCTTCGAGCGACGGGGCATAAAGGTGCGAGGCGGATCGCCAGAACATCGCCTATGCTGAAGTGACAGAGGGAATTGGATTCCTTCAGTAAGGATAGATGGACACACAGGATCATACCGAGCGTGTCTACCGTATGCGTGATAATGTTTGCACCATCGTTAAATAAAATTCCAGTTTTACTTGTGAAGACAATGTATTGGTTTTATTTGCAGGCATTTAAGCTATAACTCTTATCATAGTAGGCTGTGAATAAAAAGTGTTGATTTTCTTAGTTTAACACTTGTATAATGACTAAGTAGCAACCTAGCTCGTGATTTGTCCACGCGCAAATGTCGAAAAGTATCCGTGGTAGTGTCGAAGTCAAGATTAACAATTTTTGAATTTATTTTTTTCATTTTGACATTGCCTAATGGTGTAGACATTGACACACAAACAAAAGTTATAATAACTATTGGTTCTGGAATTTGGTACGGATCGATAGTTTTTCGGAAATCGAAAAAAAAAACGGAGGTTGCGTTCGGGCAAATTCAAGACTTTCTTATATGGCGCTACTCGTAGCTCCTGGATGCCATTGGTAATAATGTAAGTTTTTTTTTCTATGGTCGGAGGATCATAAAGGCCACCGTAATTTTCCTTTTCGATATGCCATGCCGTTAAGTCGCTGATTTCGCGTTTCTTTGCCATTTTTCTCATTGAGCGCATATAATTCACCCAAATCTTATTTTTGGTGGCAGCGATAGCTTTCTTAATCCATGTTAACCTTGGACGACCAGTGGACACCTTCGGGAATAGTTGCCCTTGCTTTTTTCGGTCTAAGACTGTTTTACGGTTCTCCTGAACACTCCTGAAATGTCTTTTTCAACATTTGCGCGTGGACAAGTCCCGACTACCGCTGCTACCCCTTCATGGTGCAAATTTTAAACTTAAGAAATCGGATTTTTTTACCCGCAACCTACTGTGATATGAGTTAGAGCTTACGTACATGCAATAAAAACCAAGACATTGTGTGTACAGGTGATATAGGTATAGGTATAGATATAGGTGATATAGGTCAGATCATCTGGCATCACTGCTGCCGTAGTTGTTTGTTGTTTTCTCGTCGCTCCAAATATTACGTGTTTGTCACCAGCTGCCACCCTCATAAATCGTTCGCCACTGCCATTCGTCCTCCGGAATCATCGCTTCATCGTTTGCAATCGCTATTGCCGTTCATTCTGGTCAGGTAGGATCGTGATTATCAATCGTAATCCGAGCTGGCTTGAGAGTGGAAGTGTTAACCGCCACCGCCATTGCCCACCCAAAAACTTTCCCACCTCGCCGCTCTCCACCTGAACCTCCAGCTGTCATACGCCTATCCTAAACCTCATCTCGATTCGCCTTCTCGCTCCCGCTGCCGCAACACGAAATTAAAAACCAAAACAAACCGCTTATATCCAATTGTACGTATCATCAACCGAAGAAATACAGAGCTGTTTTCCGCTTTGTGTTATCATTGCCACCCATCCGAAATACCCGCAGAAGCCCAGCAAGCGTCCCGAAACGGTTCACATCATCTGGTCTGATCATTTGCCGCCGCCTTTCATCATAAACGTAAGTCGAGTTGAAGTGATTTGCTAACCATCACCGAGATCACCGCCAACCCACTGTCACCGTTGTCACCGTCCTGCTCTGTTCATCGTCGCTCTTTCAACCGACTGCTGCGCCATCTAGTTTCTGAGCGTTGAAACTTAATTGGCTGTTAGAGTGTCCCATTTTTCATCAAAATGCCTACAGTCTGCGAGCAATGTGCAAGCGATTTTACCGGCCCGGCAATGAAATGCATGGGTTTCTGTGCAAGTCAATTTTGCTGCAAATGTTCTGGAATGACGGATGAGACTCATCGCTTGATGAACAACAATGGTCATATGGTATGGATGTGTTTTGCTTGCCGTAATATACTTGCGAAAACTCGTTTCTCTAACGCGGTGACATCCGTGAATGCTGCTAATCAGAACATCATCGAAGCGCTCAAGACGGAAATCAAGGATAGCATTCTCAACGATATTCGCACGGAGATACGTACCAGCTTCAAAACATTAGTTGATGCGGTCCCTTCTACACCACTTGCAGCTGTTCCATCGCCGTTTCCTCTCTCGACAAGGACAAAGAGACCACGTGAAATCGACGTCGACGATGACAACTCCACTAGACGACCACCGAAGTTGCTTTGCGGAACCAACACTCGTCACTCTGACGATAATCCTGTTGCTGTTTGTCCAACAAATGCAGTACCAGACTTTTGGCTGTATCTGTCGAATATTCAACCCAACGTCGCGGATGAACAGGTACGAACAATGGTGAACGAATGTCTTGGGACAGACAACCTGAAGTTGGTAAAGTTAATTCCAAGGGATAGAGATCAGCGTACGCTTACGTTTATCTCTTTCAAAGTGGGCATGTCTTCCGATTTGAAAGACAAGGCGATGTCGGTCGATACATGGCCTTTAGGTATTCGTTTTCGAGAATTCGAAGATCATAGTTTGCCGCGGGTGGGTTTTTGGAGACCGACAACTCCTGTTCCAGAGATCATGACACCACATGCAACAGCCACGTCCGATCAGCATCAGATGAACGTGGCTTGACCGTGAACGGCGACACTGCATCATCGACTTCGCAACCATTTGTCACATCCTCCTCTTTCCTGGTTTACTATCAGAATGTACGTGGACTTAGAACGAAGACAAGAGACCTGTTTCTAGAACTATGCAGTTGTGATTATGAAGTCATCGCCTTTACCGAGACTTGGCTGCACCCGGGTATTACTAACTCGGAATTGTCTTCCAATTATAATATCCATCGTTGTGACCGCAGCAGATCGACAAGTAATCTGGAGCGCGGTGGTGGAGTCCTTATAGCTGTTAAGAAGCATCATCGGTGCGAAATAGTCCCGCTTGTACATGGAGATGGTCTCGAGCAAATAGCTGTGCGGTTTAGGCTTCCTTCGAAAACGATATACGTCTGCTGTATTTACATCAGACCTGACTCTGCCCCTTCTGTGTACGAACAGCATGCTTCATGTATCCAAGAAATATGCGATGCAGCATCAAATAACGACACGATACTAATACTCGGCAACTACAATTTATCTCGTCTTACGTGGCGTTACGACAGCGATATCAATGCGTATCTGCCGAACAACGCGTCATCAGAAAGCGAAATCTCTTTGACGGAATCAGTGGTAGCATCGGGACTGTTTCAGGTACTAAACGTATATAACCATAACGGTCGACTGCTCGATTTGGCCTTTGTCAACAATCCGGACAACGTAGAAGTTTATGAGCCCCCTTTGCCTCTACTGCCGCCGGATAATCACCACAAGCCATTCCTCCTGAATCTCTTCCTATCTACGATGCTAAGAGACGATAACGACAGCGACATTCAGTTCGATTTCCGGAGCTATGATGTAGACGCTGTGTGTAGGCATATCTGCGCGGTTGACTGGGACTCTATACTCAACGACAGGACTGTGGACGACGCTGTTAACGTCTTCTATGACAGGATCTACAGTATTATCCGTGAGAATGTTCCCCGTAGGAATCGTCGCACGAATCGTAGCTGCAACCAACCGTGGTGGAATAATGAACTTCGGACGTTGCGAAACAGGCTGCGTAAGGTCCGCAAACGATTTTTTAAGCATCGATCCGAAGAAAATAGGCATCAACTTCGGACAATAGAACATGAATTTTCGACACTGCATCGGCATGCCTTTCGTGAGTATATATCCGGACTGGAAATTAATGCTAAGAACAACCCTGCGTCATTCTGGTCATTTGTTAAAAGTCAGCGAAATTCGAATAGTTTACCATATGAAATCCAGTACCAGAACATCCAAGCCAGTTCCGCAGAAGAGTCAGCAAACTTGTTTGCCGATTTCTTCAAAAGTGTTTACAATAATTCTCCGACGCCAATCACACAAATG
This sequence comes from Aedes albopictus, assembly GCF_035046485.1. Lineage (NCBI taxonomy): Eukaryota > Metazoa > Arthropoda > Insecta > Diptera > Culicidae > Aedes > Aedes albopictus. Next base: position 191,890,609 of record NC_085138.1, read on the forward strand.
GCACTTGATGGAGTCACTTCATATGATCTGCGTTTGCCATTATTCAACGTAACTGTTGACGACGTCTCAAGAAGTTTCTCCCATCTTGACTCTTCAAAAGGCCCCGGTCCTGACGGCATCCCGCCATTGTTTATTAAACAATGTGCTGGAGCGCTGGCGCTTCCTGCCTCGGATATCTTCAATCGCTCTTTTTCGAGCAGCGTTTTTCCTCGTTTATGGAAAGTGGCGTCTATAACTCCTATTCACAAGTCTGGTAACCTGAACATGGCGCAGAACTATCGCGGAATTTCCATACTCAGCACTTTTTCAAAGGTTCTTGAGTGTTTCGTGCATGAGGCGTTATACAGAACTGTTCGTCCTGCTATTCCCGAGGTTCAGCATGGATTTGTTAAAGGCAGATCTACGACAACCAACCTGATGTCTTTCGTGACAAGTGTTAGAAAGAAGATGCAGAAGAATCGTCAGGTCGACGCTATTTACGTTGACTTTGCAAAAGCTTTTGACAAGGTGCCGCATTTGTTAACAGTTGCAAAGCTTCGAAAAATGGGACTTCCGGAGTGGATAACTATATGGCTGCATTCGTATTTGACTGATCGCTTGGCATTTGTAAAGGTTCACGGATGTGAATCGGATCGTTTTGATATACCGTCTGGTGTTCCCCAAGGTAGCCACCTCGGACCGCTGCTATTTGTGCTGTTTATCGCTGACCTGAGCCCGCTGATTCAGTCGCAAAAATTGTTTTACGCCGATGACTTGAAAATCTACAGAGCGATACTTACTCGTATGGATTGCTGCATTTTGCAACGTGATTTGGACAACATAACGAAGTGGTGTCGTGCTAATGGGATGGAAGTTAATGCCGGTAAATGTAAATCAATGTCGTTCACGCGATCTCGAACACTGATGCACCAATGTTACTTGATCGATTCTCATGAACTAGATTGTGTAACCACCATGAAAGATCTGGGAATCATCGTCGACAGTAAACTCAAATTTAACGAGCACATTTCTACTACAACGGCAAAGGCTTTCTCTCTACTTGGCTTTTTGCGACGAATTACAAAATCCTTCCATGATGTCTATGCCATGAAGGCAGTCTACTGTGCAGTGGTGCGTAGTGTATTAGAATACGCTGTTCAAGTTTGGGCTCCGTATAGCCAAGTTCAATGTAGTCGAGTTGAGCGCGTCCAACGATCATTCGTGCGATATGCCTTACGGCGCCTGCCGTGGAATGACGCGGTGAGGTTACCCCCATACGAAAACCGGTGTATGCTGATGCAGTTGGAGACACTAGCATCGAGAAGGATAATGCTGCAGAGACTGTTCTGCTTTGATCTGCTGGCAGGAAACATCGACTGTGGAGAGCTGCTTTTTCAATTGAATATTCATGCCCCAACTCGCCGTCTTCGGAATCATGCTTTCTTCTACCTACCAACGCATCGAACGCTTTATGGACATTTCAACCCGTTGCATTTCTGCTGTAGACTTTTTAACGAAGTCAGCGACAATTTTGATTTTAATATTACAAAGACAACGTTTAAAAATAGGATAAGGAATTAGATTAAGTATCAGTCTGTACAACTAGCTAGGTTGAAGATGGTGAATCAATAAATAAATATTTGTACGATGGTGCAAACATTATCACGCATACGGTAAATGGACTAGCAGGCCCCATGGCGAGGTGAACTTTAACTTGACACAATTTCTGTCAGGCCATGGGTAGTTAAGATGGTATTTGCACAGATTAGGACATGCAGGCTACACCGCATGCCCGGAGTGCGCAATCTGCGACGAGACCGTGGAGCATGTGCTCTTCGAATGCCCACCCTTCGTGGAGCAAAGGTCAAGTATGCAGAAGATATGCAATAGAGATGTCACTCCGGACAACATTGTTAAAAGGATGTGAACGGGGCGGACAAGTGCGATTCCGTTACATCCACGGTCTCCTGAATCATACTTGAGCTACAGAGAAAATGGAGGGCCGACCAACAGCAGTTTGAGCAGGTTGAGTCCCGGATGAGAAGAACCTGAGCCCAACGCATAGTCTACAGTACTAGCTAGGACCCATGCTTCCAGCGCACAGTGATGCGAGGGCGGCGAAAAGTCAAAAAATCAACTTTCAGATATGGGTCCTGTATTATTTTTGTACTATTTCTATATATTTCGAGAGCTTATTACCAAAGTTTCAAAAAGATTGGACCGAAATTGATTTTGTTACAATATTACAAAGTATGTGTTGAAAAGTGTTGCATTTTTAGTTTCTTTGTAAAATGTATGGGGAAACGAAAAAAAAAATCAACTAAGTGTTCAAATATGAGGACGCAGTTGGACACATTTCACGCTATGCTTATTTTGAAGATTTTCATGTCGTCTTTCAGAAAATCAATGGGTCATCTTGCGCAAACTTGCGCAACATATGTTTTAGGTCCCTTGAACATAGAGTACGATACAATATTTAGTACAAAATAATACCGTCCGTGCCTAGACTTGGTATGCATATCAGGGTAAAAGCATCTGTTAAAATGTGTTCTTTTTTTTTCATTTGTAGCTGAGATTGGCGATGCTCAAACGATTTCATTGCATTTTTCTGTTATTCACTTGAGCCGTCCAAGCTCACACGTCCTTGAGTTTAACGGAGCCGTACATGCAGTTCGAATGAAGGCAGTCGTTAACTCTATTAGTATACTAGGGTCAATATGACCCGAATTCGAATATAAAACAGACATATCTTAATAATTTATGCACGGAGACTTATTATTCTGGGGTAACATGAAATGGCATCAACATTTTCGATAAAGTATAAATCTTACGAGCTAAACAAAACTTACAAATAATACACTAGGGTAATATATAAACGCGGAAAATCAAACCCTTACAGCCCAGTGACATTTTAATCAAACAACACCATTTTATATATCATACGATTGAAAATTTTGTTAAGAACTCGATGTTGAAGTGAAACATTTATTTGTGATACAATGATCACCGGGAATCGACTACAAGGTATATCATGTTGACCATAACACTTACCGCATCTTCAACTATTTAGGTTCTATATGAAACCTGGTTTTAAGTAAAGCTAAAAAATATGTTTTGATCCCATAGTGTATTCTGCTGGCTGAAACTTGGACAGATCATCGATAGCAGAACCTGTGCTAGAAAATTTTCGGACGTTTCGTGGTGCCCCAGGGAACTTGTGGCAAAAGACATGTATGTAGTAACGTCAAAACATGGCGTGCAACAGCTCTTTCGTGTGATGTTTTATGAATGTTCTTCAGATTGTGCCTGAACGGATGGGCTTTAGGAGAAAAGGTCGAAGTACAGAACGTCTAAAGACAAAAGGTCGAAGGTCTATGAACAAAAGGTCGAATGGACAGAAGGTCGAATGAACGAAAGGTCGAATGGACAAATTGACAAATGGACGAATGGACAAAAGCTCAAATGAATAAACAAATTTAGTAAAACGTGGTCTCAGGGGGTTGTAGGACAAAAGGTCGAAGGTCGAATGCCATAAGGTCGAAATAAATGAAATAACTAGGACAAAAGGTCGAAAGGACAAAAGGACGAATGGACTAAAGGTCGAATGGGCAAAAGGTCGAACGGACAAAAGGTTGAAACAAAAAAAAAGTACAAAAGGTTGAAAGGACAGAAGGACGAATGTTGAATTGACATCATAAAGAAGAGAAACAATGGCGATGCGACCATCTTTTGTCCTGCTTTATGTTCTCACTGCAACATGACCTGCATTTCTTCAACTTAGAGTTCTTTTAGCACTTCCACAATTATTAAAAGCAGAGTTTCTTTTGCTTTCCATTGTATTGTATTTCGGCACCAACATTTCAAAAGGGCGTAACTGCATTTACAACCAATGCCTTCTCACAAAGCTGTGGAGCGTATCCCATCTCTCTCGAGCAATCCATTAGCACAAATAGAAAGATAAAATCCTCCTCTTTCGATTAATGAATGTGAATTGCGTGAGATGAATGAAATACGACCCACAGCTCTGTGAGAAGGCATTGGTTTCAAAAGCAGTTACGCCCTTTTGAAATGTTGGTGCCGATTTGTATATTGCATAATAAGCATAATACCACACTATATCCAGGAAGTTGTCATTTTTTCTGATCGGAATTGAACCTCTAATCTGGGCTTATTATAATAGTTGGTGTTTACCTGGTATAAGTGTTTTGAAGAAACAAACGAAATGTAAAACTAATTTAAATGTCATTGTTGTAATGACATATTGAGCAATTTGAGGAACTAATTTATAACACACCAACTGATTTATATTTCAATAATTTTTGATAATCAAGCTTAGTTTTTGCTCAATATAATACAAATATTAACAATTGTTTTATAAAGCCGCGATATATGAAAAAGGGTTAGACGGTTCCGTATACTTGCACATGTTTAACTTTTGAGTAGAGTCTTGTTTTCTAGATGGCCATCTAGAAAAGGTGCTGAAATGATTACTAATGTACATATTTTTAAAATTCTTGAAGAATGATATGTCGCAAGATGGGGTTTGAAAACATCCAAAAAATGTCCTCTTCCCCGAGGGAACCAGGATTCCAGAACGGTGCTGAATGTGGCCAATCTGGCCCAAAAGTCCGGAAAAGACTTCTAATGGACCTGTTTTTCAAAATCATGAAAAATGATGTGTCGTAAGATGGGTTCCAGAAATATCCGAAAATTATCCTCTTCCCCGAGGGAACCAGGATTCCGGAATGGTCTTGAAAGTGGCCAATCTAGCCCAAAATTCCGGAAATGACTTCTAATGGAACGTGTTTGCCAAATCATGAACAATGGTGTGTCGCAAGATGGGTTTTAAAAACATCAAAATATTGTCCTCTTCCCCAAGGGAACCAGGATTCCGGATCGGTCCTGGAAGTGGCCAATCTCGTCTAAAAGTCCGGAAATGACTTCTACTGGACCTATTTCTGAAAATCATGAAAAATAATGTGTCGCAAGATGGGTTCCAAATATATCCGAAAATTATCCTCTTCCCCGAGGGAACCAGGATTCCGGAATAGTCCTAAAAGTGGCCAATGTGACTCATGGGATGTCAAAATGTCTTCTTGGTGACTAATTCTAATAAATAACAAAGTTTGATAAGCTGTGAAGGTATATAATTCATGTTAAGACTTTTCGCCACATTTTGTATGGAGCCGCATCACTGTGCAGCGGAGAGAGGTAGCTGGTGGAACGCTTACTAAAAGGGAGTACTCGTGTATGCCACCCCAACACCCCCCCCCCCCCCCTTTAAAAGCTATCCCTAACGGCTGTACCGGGAAGGTAAGGAAGAGAGAGATTGCGTTCTTAATGGGTCGATCCCCACATAACCCGAGGAACCACCTCTTGGGTATCTGAAAATGATTTTCTCATTCTATAAAAAAAGATACCTGCGGTATATAATTGAATGGGTTAGAAGTAAAGGGGCGTAAGTGACAAAAACCTACTTTCGAGTAAATGAGGTTTGAAGTTTTTCTTCAATTTTTCATCCCATATGAAATGTGCAGAGTTTTAAAATCGACCCAATTCTCTCCGATTTATTGTTATTTTTCTAATCATCATAAAAATAATCTTAAAACAGTTCCTGAAAGCTGGAAATCCGAAGATTTTTTTGATATGCTCAGCTCAAAATCGAAATGGTCACTTACACCCCTTAGCTTCTGGGCCCCTCAATTCGTACAAGGATTCCTCACAAGTATCGTCGATGTCGTAGAAATTCGGGAGCGAAAATGCAGGTGGATCGTTCACACTCTACGCAGGGGCATGAATGAAATCTTCAAGCAAGCGTTTGAGTGGAACCTGGAAATGTCATAAAAAGGTGGTACGAATTCACCTTAAATAACACGCAAACTTATTTCAAAGTGTGAAAATTCCTTTTATTTGAAGTGATACAGGTTTTACGAAAAAATATAACCACGAGTACACAGGACCCGAAAGTAAGTATGACTTGCCATTTCCACACTGCTGGATTATCAATTGACTCCACTCCTAGTGATCAACTACCGACTGCTCAATACAGTGCTAGCGTAGCTTAGTAACAAACATCGAAAACAGAGCCTTCTATTACCTACCGCCAATGACTGTTGTCTATTTGAAACGGCAGAAAAGAGCAGCAACATTTTTTCGCTTTCCAATTTCGATGCGTACGGAACAAGATGAAAGGGTTTCGTGTACCATCCAAACAGCAGCGGCAACGCCTAGAGGGAAGATGACTCGGCTGCTGGTTTCATATCATTCATGCACCCCACTGGCACTGATTCGTCATGGAAGCAAAAGCCACACTGAAACAATCGAACAGTGGTCTTAATTTCGTTTTGTTGTACATGTGTGGATAGCTCCAATCAGTAAAGCATAATTTGAAGGGAGAACTCCCGACTCATTTTAAGTTCTATTTGTTTTAGTTTTTCTCACTGTGCGTCACCCAACCCAACATTTTTGCAGATGCCATTGTAGAACGGATAATCCAGCCACAGTGAGTGAGTGGTGGCAAAAAAGCTACAGGAATGTATTTATTCCTGGTTCGGATCGCAAATGTGCGGCATGACATCCACCAAATGCCTGATCAAATGGCAAATCCAGACTATATGACTCGAAAAAAAAGGAATAGAATGCTTCGTCGTGATTTCACATTGGGAGGTATCACTGTTGGATTGGATTGTTGTGAGGTTATTGGCTGTTGTTATTTTCAAATGCAGAAGTACACCTAAGATTGTGTGGGATCATCTAGTAGGCAGTGATTCTATTTTAGGCACTTTTCTACTTTAAACCATCCATTTCAAAAGCAAAAGGAATGGCTAGATATTGTACGTATGATATGAATTTAAAATAACTCAACGTACATATGTACAGATGGGTAAATTATTAGTTAAATTGGGAAAAAAATCCACAGCTCAGGTGAGATTTGATCTCACGACCCTTATTCGCTAGACAAGTGCTTTACCAACTAAGCTACCGAGCCAATTAATGCCCCGGCAATAATTGACCACACGGATTGGTATTACCGAAAATTTGCACTTTGAGTGAGACCTATGCTGCCGTAATTCTGCAAAGTGACGTAAGCGACATTGATAGTTTTGGCCCATTTTTTGGTTATTATGCATAAAACTCTTGCTCATCCTCTAAGTTAATTCCCATAGATGATAGATTACGACTTGATCTTACATTGTTATACAGCAGACAGACCACTGTGTTATTTTTACACCAGATATTATTTATAATATACCAAAAAATATCGACATTTTGAATGGCGCTTACGTCACTTTGCAGAATTACGGCAGTATGATATGTTATTTAACACATAGTGAATCTTTGAATAGGGTATGTGTGCCATCAGTAATCTCACGCTCCCATATTCATCCTTTTCGAAAACAAGGATTACGGCACCGATTGATTCCGTTCTTTTTATTTTCATGGGTGCTCACTTCTAACAAAAAAAATACAAAAATAAGAATCAAAACAAACTACGCTTCAATCCTTTGTTTTTCTTAGCATGAAAATGGAAGCCATATGCTTAAAAAGGGAACCAATGCCCTAGATTCGTTATATTACTGTTAATTTTAATGCCAAAGTTGGATCGTGCATCTAAATTCAAACACACCAGACCAACACCCCCCTGAAATTTCAGAATAATCACGTTTTTCGTTTAACAATTATTTTTAACATGATCACGTTGGAGCAATGCACGAACATGGTAGTGACCAGTCCTCGAACCATGTTCATAGATAATTTAAAAAAAAAAAACAAATAAATTTAAATTTAAATAAAAATATGAAAACAAATATAGCTTGGTTTGGTTTGGTTGTGATTCCCAGTAAGTAGATAGGCTTCTCATAATGAAAATTTGTTGAACTTTCTAGGGCATAGAGTATTATCGTGCTTGTCATACGATATACGAAGGTAAAACTTATCAATGGGCAACGAAGCTCTCAGTTAAATAATTACTGTTGAGGTGGTTATATAGGATGACACTAGAACAAAAATACGCTCTGTAATATTACACCAGAAAGTTTAAGAAGATCTTCAAAAATACCCTTGTAAGTATAAGTAGTTGATCCTTGTATCAAGGTTTTAGCTAGGGCTATTCAAAGGCAAGAACTCTTCAATCGCTGAACCGAATCTAGCATATCTAAAATAATCCACATTTTCGTAAATTCCATAACACAAAACATCACATGATAATGCCCTTCCTCGGTGACAATTTATCACGGTGACAGACTTGGGTCAGCCAAAGCCGGGAAGAGCGCAGAAAGCAAACCACAACCATTGTTGTGACCATTTGATCCAACCCGAAGAAGGAAAAAAGCAGAAATCCTTTTGTGTTTTCACATTTGCAGTCCACTTTCACGTACCTAATAGCTCATCTAACAGATGCTGCACCAGCTCGAGCGATGGGCAAGCTCATAAATTTTAAATTGTCTTCGTTATCTCGGTGGGTAGTTTTGAAACCATGCCAGGACAGGATATCGCCGCCATACTTTTTGCCCAGCCCCGTTGCATAAATTGTTGGCAAGCGCCAGCCAAGAATATCGCAAAACATATGTATCTCAGATATGCATTAAATAATTATTTTGCTAATTGTGCTCTGTCAGTCGTGTGAGACCTAACAAGACTTGGTTTTCCGTTTTTCTTCTTTCTCCGGTTTTTCAGACTGTGTTGGTCTTCAGCGTTTCGCCGAGCAGCCCAAGTACACCGAAGTGAACCCGGGCCAGGACGGTCTGCTGGTATGCAAAGTGATCGACAAGCGAGGCGTTTGCTCGTGGCAGAAGGACAATAAGCCGGTGGGGATTTATCCGAAAAAGTACGAGTGGGCCAGCCAGTATGGCATCGGTCAAACCACGCACATGGGCGGCGACTGTTCGCTCTGGGTCCGGGCGGCTCAGCTCGAGTTTGACGATGGCCTGTGGGAGTGTCAGGTCACTGCGAGCGATTTCACCACACAGGACGCCCTCACCAGCCAACCGGTTCGACTGGTCGTCAGAGGTAAGTTAACCTTGTGGTTGGGTGCGATTCCGGTGAAAAAGTGAACTGTATTCGGAGCACTTGGTAGATAAGTTTCAAATTGCTATGTGGAATAGTGATTATCAAGTTATCTAGTGTTACAATTTATTTTATGTATTTTCTTTCACCATGTCTCCAAGACATGTACTCATGAAGCGCCCTGTACCGTCCAGGGGCTGAATTAAACACTACACGGAATGTGATATCCTTCATTTCATTGAAGTCCGACGACATCATTTTAATAAACTATATTGAACTTTCAAAATCTAACACTTATCTTATATTACAACGATTCACTTTTTCTTTTATTACCTTAACATTTTCTGTGTTTCTTCACGAACTACTAAGTTTAACAACCTAGAGACACTTTTTACTTCTTCTTGACCCGACTACCAAGTCCTATCTACAGCCTTAGGACAGTATCTAGAGGTGTCCCACATGGGATCTCAAGACTTATCCGATATGCTGCCTACTCTAACGTTGAAACTGAACTCCCCCCGACTGAAGCCAAAGCCTCGGTATTTATAGCCTAAATTTCCTAGCAATGCCCGAACCAGCTTGGGCGTATCCAAAACCCTACCAAAAGTAAATACTCAAAGTCCAAAACCTAGTACTCTACCTATCCTACTCGTCATTATCATCATTAAATTTTGCGCGTTAGTTACGATGGGCATTGATATTGGCGTAAATTGAAATTCAAGCACCCCGGTAGTTGTTCGAATGGAAGTGCGGGGAGAAATGCATCCTTTTAATTAAATTTTTGTATTGGAGTGTGTTGGATATTTTAGTCTATGCACTCATTAACCCTAAAAGGGATGGGGTCCATTGGTTGGACCCCAGGCGCCTTTCAGAGCTCGTCTTTGATGGAACACACTCAGCGAGGTGACGAAACTGAGGCCATGAAGGTATCCCTTTTAGGGTTAATTTCGTTCTGCGACACTCTTGTTTCATTTTTGTGGCACCAAGTAACACTTTTAGTGAAATTTAGTAATATGACACTTCGCCAAAGCGGCATTCCTAGTCGCTGGATGTCAAGCACTTTGCAGAATTGTATTATTTGCTAGTCAAATTTTACACAAACATTTATGTAATTCGATTTTATGTACATTTTATCCCGATGTTATGTACATTTTTGTAATGGTAAAATTTTGAATATCCAATCATTTTGAAACTTGTAGTTTGTATTATGATGACTTATGATGCAGTGGTTTTCATCCCTTTGACACGCGGAGCACATCACATAAATTGTTGAGCACACATAATAGCGCCAAAGCATATTTCATCACATACTTAGTTTTATATATTTACCATAATCTCATACTTCCCTTTCTGGCTTCATTTTTTTATAAATATCTCTCGCTTTGCCGATACACAGAAAAAATATGCAATTAAAATTCAACGAGATATCATGCACATAAAGGGAATGCTAGAGTTAGTACATATTTACATGAGATATCATGTAAAATTACGTTACGTTCGTGTAAATTTTCGCTAATAGTCGCGTAACCGGTTGGAGTCCATGATGGTTTACGCGTTGATTTGCGGAAATTTGCACGGTGGTAATGTAATATTACATTATATCTCATGTAAAAGTGCACTAAATCTAGCATTCTCTTTATGTGCAAGATTTCTCGCTGAATTTTAATTAGGGTAATTGATCCGATCATGGAGGAGTTAAGCGCTGGGTTCATGTTTAAACCACAATTGTATCGCCCCAAGCAAACTTTTTACATGGATTGAATTGAAAATAATAAAATCCATCCTTAATCTACGGGAAAATAACGAAATATTGCCACTTTGATGTTGTTATGAGCATTTTATTCGTTTTTATCTGAAAGAACATTGTGTTCCTAATGTTGCGGTATGTGTTCCTAATGTTGCGGTATTTTGTTCCTATTGTTGCGGTATTCCATTGAAATCATATGGGATACCGCAACATTAGGAACACTACCGCAACAATAGGAACACAGCAGCAAACACATTTAGGAAAATATTTTTTCAAAATAGGTTTTTGGGCAAATCTTAAGCAAACAAATGGTGCAATCTCATAATTTAAGCACCATACATCTATTAAAAATACTTTTTGGTAACATTTCAGTCGAAAAAGTGCTCAATTGGCATTACCGCAACAATAGGTACTACCACAACGATGGGAACAATTACCCTATATATTTTTTTCTGTGTAATCACGACGAGGGGTGATTCTCTGGCGGATGAATGTAAACTGCTCATTCGTCAGACTTTTCCTCAAAGCTTTATAACAAACTTCTTCCAAGATTTTTTTTATGATTTCCTCATCGAGAATAGTAACACCGTTCAACACTGTTATGGGATAAGAAAAAAAGAACAGGGGTTGGGACCCTAGAAGTGTCAGAGTGAAAGAATTTTTGGAAAATATTGGACCGGGCCTTCACTGTTTAAAACCGAAGTGTGTATGGAGAACTTGGGGTGTTCAATTGATATGTGCATTAGAATGCGCTGTGCATATATTTAGGCGTTAGACAATAACGAAACAAACCCGAATACCAAAAACCAATATTTTTCGAAAATTCTTTCACTATGACAGTTCTAGGGTCCCAAACCCCTGTTCTTTTTTTCTCATCCCATAACACCAAATTATGAAAAATGTTGTCGAGCAGTGTAATAGGTATGTATATTCCTGATATTTTTGGTAGATGCCTTACCATCTTCGCGTGTACTCAGCTGATTGAATTCCAAAATTTGTAACAAATTCCATAAAAAGGTCAGTGTAATGCTTCGGTAGATTACTGACAAGATTCTTCTTCTTCTTCTTATGTATGTCTCTACTACCTGGAGCTGAGCCTGCCTCTCTTCAACTTAGTGCTCTTTGAGCACTTCCACAGTTATTAATTGAAGGGCTTTCCCGAGCAAAAGCGGATAACAAAATGATAACAAGTTCTGTTATTTGGTTATCATTCATTTAATAATTGAGTTTGTTATCATTCAGGTTCAATAACAAAAAATATAACTCAAATTTACTTTTCGAGTACCAAAATGATAAATAGTTAAGTTACCATCGAGTTCAAGTTGATAACTAATTGTGTTATACAACATTTTGCTCAACATTACATTTAGTTATCAACGTGAAAAAATACTTTTGATTGATAACTGGATTTGTTAACAATTAGTTATCATTCAGAGTTATTTTATCGACCAATATAGTAAAAATCTACTTTACCGATAACGTAAGCAATTGAAAAAAAGTGTCTCATAATTTACAATCAATGTTTTCAACTATTGCGCTCAGGCTGGTCTCGAACCATGATCGAATGATTGTCGGTCGCAGCCGATAGCCCCCATACAAAAGGAACTCAGTGAGAGCGAGGATAATTGAAGGCTACGCTTTCGTACTATAGTCATATTGATGATAGAAAGCGGAATCTATTTTTAGATTCGAGGTTCATCAGACTCTCAGTTTTGGGAAAGCTTTTAAATATGCGTTTGGGAACAGATTGCATATTTTATCATCAATTATCATTTTTATGTTATCGCAGTAGACCAAAATTATCGCCAACTAAATTTGTTTTCATCTGGTTATCATCAATTGGAAAAGATGATAACAAAAATAAGAAAATGATAACACCAATAACACAGTTTTTTTTATCAAAGTCATATCATTTTGTTAACCGCCCTTGCTCGGGTATTTTGCCTGTCGAGAAAATGTTCTCGATTGGAACGAGAGTCGAACCCGCCATTTCCGGATTAGCGATCCATAGTTTTAACCACTAGGACAACTGGAGACCCTTGACAAGATGTGTGATAAATTATTCAGTGTTGTTTTTTTTTAATTCTTAACCAATTAACCTATTTTACAGCTCTTTTGTCCACTAGGGCACTACGTGAGCGATTCCAATTAGCGGCTGCACTTACACTTTGTACAGCGCATAAATGTATTCTTATTCTACTCTATCGAACTGGTTTTGCCTTTGTGCTGCTTTCACTTTTCTACCCTGTCCTTGGTAGAATGATGAGCACGATGATGAAATGATGTGTGGCTGTTGTTCTTTTTCCAGTCCGATTGGGGGTCGTCCATTATGGGCTGCCATTCGCCGATATCCAATTATCCGGATCCGTTTCAGCTAGGGGAACTGCGGGCATAACGCCCCCCGGGGGCAAAACGCCTTCGAAAGAAAAGCGTGAAAAATGACGATTTTCCACATTTGGAAAGATTCCCTAATTTGCAGCGCACATAAATTAAGACATTGCGCGCTGATTATATGGAATCAACCCATGAAACTACCACGCGCCTCCTACTCCTTCATTTGCTGCCGGGAAGAGCTCGATGGAGCCCCTTGGTATTTCACAACAAGTCAAAGCGGGAAATGCCGGGCGTTTTGCCTCACCCAAAAAGGCGTTTTGCCTCCTGCAGTTTTCCGGCACCTAAAAAGTAACATTTTTTTAAATCGTTTATTTGAATGGGAAATTTTGTGGGCACGCGGGCCAAAAGTTAAAGTCTCTTAGGTAAAGGAGTAAACTGCTCTACAAGGCAGAATACGACCTCAAAATAAGCATCATTTGAGGTTTATGACCGCATATGCTTATCCGGGGCGTTATGCCCCTCTTTCCCCTATGAGAGCTCAGAAGAGGGTCAAGTGTCAGCCGCTCTCGGGGGGAAGAGCAACTGACGAAGTGCCGGGGCTGGGATCGAACCCATGACCATCCGCTTATGAAGCGAACGTGTAGCCACTGCGCAACGGCCCCCTGAGTATCCAGTGTTGTCAGGGTAAAATTAGCTTTAGCTAGCCAAGGTTCCCCGATTTCAAGGCCCCTTCACTGATGCATTCCCATGGAGGAATTCCAGGAGTAATTATTGAAGGAACCGCTTGAGCAATTCCTTAAGGAACTGCTAGAATAACTTCTGAAAGAATCCATATAACAACTTTTGTAGAAATCCCTGCTGAAATTAATGGAATTTTGAATAAGTCTCTAGAAGTATTTCCAAAAGCATCGCTGAAGAAATTTCAGAAGGAGTTAAATCTGAAGAAAATTCTTAAATGAATTTCTGAAAAAGAAACAGGAATATTATAAGAATCCAAAGATGGATTTTCTGAAGAAATTCCTGGAAGAATACCTTAGGAAACAAATCATGGAGAAATCTATCTCTATCTATCTATCTATCTATCTATATATATAAAAATGAGTTTGAAGTCCCTTTGAGGCAACAAAACTCAAGAACGGATGAACCGATCAGCTTGACTCTTGCACGGTTCGGTTCGTATTCGTGTTGGCTGTGTTTATATGTACAAAAAATTACGAAAATCACCTAGAAAAGTAAGAAAATTGATAAAGTACTGATTTTCGTAGGCTGGGAAGGAAATCAACACGATTGAAATGAAACCAATCTAGAGTGCGGTGATGTTATGACCTCAACAGCTGTCAAACCACCACAACTTGGCAAGACAAAGTTTGCCGGAACAGCTAGTATATATATAAAAGAGTTTGGAGTCCCTTTGAGGCAACAAAACTCAAGAACGGGTGGGTCGATCAACATGATTCTTGCACGGTTCGATTCGTATTCATGTTGGCTGTGTTTATATGCAAAAAAGTTACGAAAATCAACTACAAAACTAAGAAAATTGATAAAGAACTGATTTTCGTGAGCTGGGAAGGAAATCAACACGATTGAAATGAAATCAATCTAGAGTGCGGTACTATTTTGAGCTAAACAATTGTCAAACCACCACAAGACGGCAAGACAAAGTTTGGGGACAGCTAGTCCCCTAATAAAAATCATAAACATTTTTAAATGAACTCCTGAAGGAGTCTATAGTGAAGTTCCTAGAGGTACACTTGGATTAAATCCTGGAAGATTTTCTGAGAAGATACATAGAGGAATACAAGGCGGAATTTCTGATGAAATCTCTGAGTGAATGTCTACAAAAATATATTCCAGTCTTTCCGTCACAGTCCTTACTAGAATATCTGAAAGAATCTGTAGAAACATTTCAGAAGGAATCCTTGGAGGATTTTCTAAGACTTTCCTAAGAAATCCTAGGAGCCATTTCTGGAAAAGAAATGTCTTGAAGGAATATCCAGAGGAATGTGAAGAAATTTTGGGATTTTCCCTCATAATTTCTTGTAGAATTTCGAAAGCAATCCATGAAAAAAATTCTTTAGAAAGCTTCTGGGGAAATTCTTAATGTAACCGGGAATAATCTTCTATAAAATATACATGGAGTATTTTTGAGAAAGTTCATGGAACAATCTTCTATAAAATATGCATGGAGTATTTTTAAGAAAGTTCATGGAAAGTTTTCCAGATAAATGCTTTGAAAGGGGAAATCTCTATGAAAAAAAAAATCTGAAGAAATTTATAGATGAATTTCTTAAACAATCTGAAAGATTTTTAAAAAGGAATTTCTGAATTATTTTCTAAAGGAATCCATGCAACATTTTCGGAATCTATCCGTGCAAGACTTTCTAAAGAAGTTCTTGGAAAAAATCCTAAAGGACATTTTTATGTCTCAGAATCCCTAAGATTTTGTGAAAAAATTGTTGAC
Source organism: Aedes albopictus (assembly GCF_035046485.1). Classification (NCBI taxonomy): domain Eukaryota; kingdom Metazoa; phylum Arthropoda; class Insecta; order Diptera; family Culicidae; genus Aedes; species Aedes albopictus. The sequence goes on from NC_085138.1 coordinate 191,906,136, forward strand.
TGCTTTTTTAATTTCTGGATGATATTTTAAAGTAAATATAATTTAAGAACTATGTTATAGAATTGATAATTTATTCCGTGAAATTCCGTTGTTTAACAAGAGTCCCTGAAGAAATTTCTGATGAAAGTCCATGGAAATTTTCTGAAAGAAATTCAAATTTTTAAAATAAAAACCCCTGGAGGAATTTCGGAAGCAAACCTTGGAGAAAGTTTTGGTAGAAAAATCCTTGGAAGATCGTTTGAGAGAATGCTTAGGGATCGAGACAAATCTTAAATAAGTCCCGAAAAAAATATAGTAAATCTTTTAAGGGCTTTCTACTAATCCCCATAGGAATTTCTGAAAAAAAATTCGTACACAACTTTCTTACATAAATCTTTGTGAAACTTCCGGAGGAATCCCTTGTCGAATTGCTGTGGAAATTTCTGGTGAAATCCTTGGAAGAATTTCCGAAGTAACCCCAGTACAGATTTTTGAACGTACTTTCGAAACATTTTGTAAAAAAAAACTCTGGAATAGTTTCTGAAAGCGTCGCCGAAAGCTTTAGTAAGGAAATCTCTGGATAAAGTTCTGAATATGCCAAAAGAAATTTCTGAAAGAGTTTTTCAAAGAATTCCGAAAATGAATGATCTACCATGTTGTTCCCCGTATCAGTATGACTCGAAAGAACAGCCTATGATTCAAAGAAGAAAAAATCTTTGATAAAATATTGACAGTTTAACGCCTACTAAACCCTGAATAGCAATACTAGAAAGAGTAGTCTATGTGTAACGTTTTAGTCTGTTACAACAGTCTGCGGCTTAAGCGCCACCTTCTAAATTAGAAGGGCCGTAGGCTGAGATACAATCCCGGCATGAGATTACTTGCCTCAGGGCAGGTTATAGTGTTTCCAGAATGCTAAAACTACAATTTGAACGAACCAACCGAAGCTAAATCAATCCAATTTCAAACCACACTAACTCAATACGCCTCAATCACACGATCGATCAAGGAGTGTGTCTCGGCTAAACTAAAAATCAACTCAATATGGGTCACAAACTTAGCGCGCGGAAAAAATAAACAGTTCAACTCAACTAGAAGTATGAAATGATAATCAATTTACGAAATTTTATTGAAAACTAGGAAAGCAGTCTTGTTTTGAGTTTTACAAGTTTCAACTAATGATCAAAACAAATTACTTTATTGAGGGTTGCGCATTTCTATTTGTGACGTCACCAAAGGATCTAATTGATTATTCTATTTTAGGTAAGCTTCCCCTAGGGAAAAATATTCTTCGTGCACAATAAAAAAGGTCTGACCTTGTTTGGCGGGCCTAGGTCCCTCGAAGTCCAACGTAGCTACGAGCTGGCAGTCTACTCACCACAGCTAATCCCACGTCGAGTACCGATTCTGAGGTGCGAGGCGGATTCCGAAGGTCGAATCAGTCCCGGGTGTGCGAAATCGTCGGGGTAGAGATGTCCCCGGAAACGGTGGAGTACCGAGCCAGTTGACGAGGCTCTGATCGCACCGGTTTGGCTAGACGGGATTCCGATTCGGTAACTTACCAGAAATAGACACTCAAGCACCTTGCTTGTGGGATTCGACTTCTGATCGAGCAGTTCGGAAAAAATGTCCAAACGTAGTTTGGCGGTGGCTCGAAGAGCGTCCTGGAGGCCTGAGTCCAGTTTCACGGTTGCCCACGTGGTCGAACGGTGGGTTTGTTCTCCCAACGTCCTCGGTCTTCACAGACGAACTTCAGACCGACTCTTAACCAGGCGAAACGGATCCAAAATGACCCACGATGGCCGATGCGGACAGGAACTGGTCAACACTAGTCCGACGCGGCCCACACTAACCGCCCTCGTTGGTTGGGCTTGGCCTAAACAACGTGGTACTTAATCATTGTTCTTCACATTTAGATCGTATTAGCTTACCTTATTCTAGTCTCGCAGACAGGCACTGAGACTAAGATCCTTCTCACTAGAAAAAGCTAATATAACTCAAAAAAAGAACTATAACGGAATTTCAAATTAATCCACTTTTAAATTTTAAATCAATACGCGTCTTACTTCGAGTTTAGTTTTAAACTGCTAGAATTATTTATCGATAGCAAATATCGATTATGATAAATTCACCACTTTTTGATTTTGATCTTGACTGTTTGAGAACTCCACCAGAAATGATGGTCGATCGCGTTTGGGTTGATTAGTTATTTCAACTTACGACGCAATTTCCCATACGATCATGTACTGAGAGCTTACAAAGTATACGCGGATTGGAAAATGGATTATTGAGAATTTAGCTCTTTAATCAGTTCAAATTTTTCTCTACTGCGCAATTTCTGGACGGAATTTTCCATTTTCATAGGAATTCGGGCAGCAAGCTGATGCGCCTAAATGTAGACCTGCACAAGTTTTAAATGTTATAATTTTCTTCATGCCTTTTTGAATCACAGGTACCTCGAATTGTTCATAGGTAGCGCATAGCTAAATGAAAGCTTTTAAAAACTTGCAGACATATGCGTAAACACGCTAAGAAAAGTTTTATCTTTTTTGTAACATATTTTAAGGGCATTAAAATATAAAATACAATTTCTATTAAAAAAGGAACGAAACCATCGTTACATATGATTTAAGGAAAAAAAAAATCTGATGATCTTATGGACAGATAGAATAGAAATGGCATTCGGCCAAATGGTATTCGGCTAAATGATCGGACACCAGGGGCGCCTATAGTGTATGGAACTTTGGCAATGTGAGGTGTTTAACCCTCAAAACCCCTCCCTTGTGTACGGGTTTGCCATAATATAATACAGCGAATAACATCTAACGTAACTCAAGTTACCACTAATAAAAGTTTCAATCAAATCAGCATCGTGGATTTCAAAGCATATCAAATGTCTCTCGCATCATATGATTCACAACCAGATGCAAACTACTCTTTGTTCGCACAAGCACACATTCAGCAGAACAGGTTCACTTTCAAACGAGTCATACATAAGCCAATTTCATTTGTTCAATTTCATATTTGCTCCTCGAGCAGAGTCACTTCAACATCACGGACGGACTGCTTTTGAATCAACTAAAACTCAATTTTCAAAAAGCTCCACCGAATCCGAATCGATAAATTGTGCGCCTTCGACGGGCTAAACTGATTTTGCAAATCTACCTACTGCTGTTCCAAGTTATGTTCCACTAAACCCCCTCAGCCAGCGCAACGCCCGGCCAGAATGAACCAATCTAACTTTTATCGTTTGCTGTTTTTATTTGCAGTTCCACCGCAGCGACCGAGACTGGAACACGAAGGCGTCCATGTTCCTCCCGGACACAACGTCACCGTAGACTCCGGTGCGATGGCCACCGTAAAATGTGTCTCGCACTACGGAAACCCTCCGGCGCAGTTGAAGTGGTTTCTAGGTAAGCATTTTATCCGATTAAATCTAGCACTCTCCAACATCCGTATCCGAAATTTTGGCGTTGGAGTTTTTTTTGTTGGTTTTGTTTCTGACGCCTTCTGTTCCTCTGCCATAACTTCAATTCAAATATGGCAAGCGGTTTCCAACCCTTTGGCGGTTGTGGCGGTTAGAATTTGGTTAATTATTTTGATTAAGCTATGTAGATTTCAAGCATCTAACAGATGCCCTAACAAGGAACTTGTTTTAACATTACATGTTATCAACCATGCACCGAAGATCAGAATGAGAATTAGTTAAACGTAAAGGCAACAGATAACTTCCTCCAGTTTGTAGAACTGGATGACGAACCATAGATTAAGAAACACTGTCAACTTTCGTGTATCCAACTGCATCATCATCGTTGATGCACTCGTTTCTCTGTACTGCCAAAACACCACAACGTCCCTCGAGATCCGCTGAGATTTGCCAAAGCTCAAGAGTATTCCAAATTTGCCGCATCACGAGCAGCGTATATTCGTAAATAAGCTTAAAATTTAAATCGCTAGCTCGACGCTTCACTTCGACTGTATTTAACGAGGGAGAGAGAGGGAGCGCTTGATCTCTCGTTTTAGCAATATGCAAATTACACTTATGAAATAATTCACAAAAAGCTCGCGCACGTTTTCAGGATGAAATAGCAAACAAAAACACTCGCGCACACTCTACGATGGCACACTTGCACACGAGCGTACAGACGTACAGAACCCCACTCGACTCGACATCCGCCGTACCGGAGGAAAAGATGCAAAAACGTTGCTGGATTTAATTTAACCCAACATATTTTCCCACATTCTCTTCTGGGTTTAACCAGGACCCATTGCCCCAACGTTCCCCGAGCTGTGACTGCCGCCGCGCGCACTTCGAATGGGTTGGGTGCAGGGCGGGTGCTTCTGTTTTCGTTTTGCTATCCAGAAGCTTTCTGTTTTACCGGATTTCACCCTTGCTTTGCTCCGGCAGACAGGGCTGGAATGAAACAATCAGTGTCAATAGATCGCTTACAGTTCGAATAAGCGAGGTCCCTTTCAAAAATACAAAACATCGAGGCTATGGCAAATTTCCACATGAGAAGGTAATTGTGCGCGAATTGAAAGCTTAGCGATCCCCATTTCTTCCTCGGTTACGAAAAGGCCCGGCAAAGACACAGATGGCCGCGGTTCAGCTACTTGTGGCGGACGTTAATAAGTCCGTTAAAATAGGTAAGTTCAAGTTGGGCTGGTCGATATGCCTGCTAGGGCATACACGAGCCAACGGAGCATTGCTTCCAGTATCTTGAACCGCGACACAAGTCGTGGCACTGTAAAGGCTTTGACAGAAACTAGCTCTGTAGGCGAAAAGGAGGCGAAAGCCATAAGGCGCAAGGCTGCACAAACCCTCGCAAGTGCTCGATTTGCTTTGGGAAATTCAAGACGCCCGGGCTTCCAGATAGCCTCATCTTGTTGCAAGTTGCACACAGCCCAGCAACTGGGTCGTGAATGTGTCTAAAATTCCGGCAGGATTCTGTGTCTACATCCTACGAGAGCTTCGTCGTCCCCAAGGTAAACGGGATCTCCTTCTGTATCAACCAGTTCGCGCAGTTGCAGGACTCTATGATGGCCGTGCTGACAGAACAAAAGCCGATGGTAATAGCGGGTGACCTCAATTCCATGGAATGGGGAATCCATTTCAGAAACCAGCGCGATCAGGTCCTGCTAGCCATGCCCTATGTCGATTTAGCTAATGTTGGTAGTAAAAGTACCTTCAGCCGGAGCGGAGTTGATCAGCGACGTTACTTTTCGTAGTCCTGGCCTTATAGTAGTTCGATATGGAGAGTAGATGATGCTTATACTCACAGCAGCAAGCGGAAGAGGGCTTTCGAGCGAAGGCAAAGCCCTCGTAGCTCGGAAGATATCATACTTACTCGGTTTAAGTGGTGATCAGTTGGTAACGATCTCTCGCGTGCATGCGGTGCTACCATGCCTAGGCAAGGCTACCCTAGGACTGGAAGATTACCGGCGTACCTGTGGACTCAAGCAACTGCCAACCTGCGCCGCGCGTGTCTACGAGCTTGGCGACGGATGCATCGTACACAACGAGCGGCTGCCAAAGCCACGCTGAACACCGAGATAAGAGCACGAGAAAAAGACTGCAGTGAGGGGTTCTGTAGGAGTACCAATACGAACCCGTTGGGTGTTTCTTATGTAGCAGGCTGTGATTTATAAAGTTTCAAAAATGTCACAATAAAGATCATCGTAGTCCGAACTGGATGTCTTTCTCTGAAGTCCCTACAATTTCAGAAGTGCGATTGCAACCATTGTTGTTTTCAAAGAGAATCAAAATTTGAAGTTATTTGTCAAGAAAACGTTTACCTACTAATGGAGTCGAAACAACAGCTAGACAGAGCGATTGGAATGTGGCATATTACTCTTGAACCATGTCTTGAACTTTTTGGGTTTTGAGAGGAGTTACGAAGTCAAGGAGAAGAAAATGTTGCAAAAGAAGTTGCACACGGCGTTACCAAGTGATAGAGATTAGCAAGACCAGTTGCATTACAACTCTGAAGACCAAGACTGTGTCATCGAGTTAGAGTTACCGGAGAAAATTCCGTTGGAGAGGTTGTGCATATCGAGGACGATGTGTGGTTGTCAAGATGGCCGAACTGTAGCAGGCTGTGATTTATAAAGTTTTAAAAATGTCACAATAAAGATCATCGTAGTCAGAACTGGATGTCTTTCTCTGGAGTCCCTACACTTACAAGGTCGTGATGGCCAAAACAAAAGATGTAATGGCTCCTATCGAGCAGTCTCCAAAGATGGATCGTGTAGGGGTTCATTTCGGCTCTGAGGAAATTTTCCAAGTCTTAGGGATCACTACGTAAGAATTAATAACGTTTATCAAAGCTTGAATCGACATTGTTTCTCTCGGTACCAGCGAAGTATAGAACTCAAACTCAAATGCAAGCCTAAGTCTTTTTGGAAATACGTCAACGAACAACGTAAGGAATCTGGCCTTCCTTCCTCGATGGAGTCGAATGGGATAACTGCTTCTTCTACTCCGGAAATTTGTCAACTGTTTGCCGATAAATTTGCAAGCGTGTACAACAACGGAATCATTACCGACGCCCAAGTTAGACGTGCAGCCAGCAATGTTCCTCTTTCCGGTCAAACGTTGAGTGCTTTGGACATTCGAGCTGATGCGATTGCTAGAGCTGCTTCCAAATTGAAGTCGTCTTTCAACCCAGGGCCGGATGGTATTCCTTCCGTGTTCCTGAAAGAGCACATCTCCCACCTGCTAGCACCACTCCACCGTTTATTCGAAATGTCGATTTCCAGTGGCATTTTCCCTTCCTGCTGGAAAATTGCATTCATGTTTCCAGTACACAAAAAGGGAAGCAAACGCGATGTGAACAACTACCGAGGAATCGCGGCTCTGAGCCCTATTTCAAAGCTGTTTGAGTTGGTCGTTATGGAGCCTGTCATCTCGCACTGCAAGCAACCCCTCTGCCCCGATCAACACGGCATTTTGGCCGGCCGCTCTACCACCACCAATTTATTGTGCCTCACATCGTATATCATCGAAAGTATGAATGAACATGTGCAGACCGATGTCATCTACACAGACCTATCTGCTGCTTTCGACAAGCTGGACCACGACATTGCTATCGCTAAACTCGACAGATTCGGCCTCAGTGGTAATATCTTGCGCTGGTTCCGGTCGTATCTCTCCAATCGTCAACTAATGATATCCATAGGAGATTTCAGATCAGAACGTTTTCACGCATCTTCCGGTGTTCCTCAAGGAAGCCACCTGGGACCGGTGATCTTCCTACTGTATTTCAACGATGTCCATCTTATCATTGAAGGACCCCGATTATCGTATGCCGACGACCTCAAAATGTTCTTCAAGATTCGCACCCTTGCCGACTGTCAATTTCTTCAGCAGCAGATTTTTTCACTAACTGGTGCTTGTTGAACCGAATGACTGTCAATCCTACGAAATGCTCCGTCATCACGTTTTCTCGACGAAAGAAGCCGGTTCTCTTCGACTACAGCATGCTTGGCGTCACTATCGAGCGAGAGTAAACCATATCAAAGATCTAGGCGTTATACTGGACTCCCAGCTGACATACCACCAGCATGTATCGTATACGGTCAACAAAGCTTCCAGAGCTCTGGGATTTATCTTCAGAGTAGCGAATATTTTTTCCGACAACCATTGCCTGAAGTCTCTTTACTGCTCCCTAGTGCGCTCCATTCTTGAATACTGTTCTGCAGTCTGGAGCCCGGCTTACTGCAACGGTTCCGAAAGAATTGAATCTGTCCAACGTCGCTTTCTCCATTTCGTGCTTCGAAAATTGCATTGGAGGGATCCGATTCGTTTACCGAGCTACGAAAACCGCTGTCGTTTAATCGATCTCGAGTTACTCCGTAACCGTAGAGAAACGACCAGAGCACTGATGATTGCAGACACGCTACAAGGACGTATAGACTGTGGGACAATCCTGGAACAAATAAATTTGAACGTTCAGCCACGTGCACTTCGCAATAGCATTCCACTAAGATTGCCTCTACGAAGATCTAATTATGCGATGCACGGCGCTATCCACGGGTTGCAACGGATTTTCAACAGAGTCGCATCAATCTTCGATTTCCATCTGGCCCGGGAAACTCTTCGCCGGAGATTCTCTTCGTTTTTTAACAGTAGAAACAACTGACTACGTCTGTGTTAGAATTTAAGCTTGTATTTTACCTTTTGACATGTCTTTTGTTTCGTTTGCTAGCATATTTCTCTTTGTATTATGTATATAATTTTAACACCAAACATCATTGGGGCATGTTGCTGCCTGTTGATGCACACACAACAAATAAACAAATACAAGTCCTTGGCCACCTTCCATAGGATCACTGGCTGGGTCTGGTAATGAGGGTAAAATCACCGATGAGAAACTTGCGGGGATTGCAAAATAAAAGGTACATATTTAATGCAGAGGCCCTTGAGATGTTCTATGCTATGCAGAAATGTCTAGAAGAAAGAGTCTTGTCATAGGTTTGGAAATGGCCGAGCCTTGTCCTATTACCAAAGGCCGAGAAACCACCAGGGGATCCGGAAGCATATAGACCAGCTCTTCCATCGCTTCGCGATCTCGTTCTTCCTACTGGTGCTTCCTCCTCCGGAAGACTGAGATCTGCCTGTTCTGCGCCTGTATATAACGTGCTTCATTCGCCCTCGTACGGTGTTGCAACATTCTCGCCCATGCTGCATTCTTCTCGTTTTTCAACTGTTCACATTTGCTGTCGTACCAGTCGTTTCTGTGATTCGGAGTCGCGAAGACTAGTGCTGCAGCCGAGGTACTACCTATGGCAGATTGGATGTCCCTCCAGCCATCTTCAAGTGTAGTTGTACCAAGCTGCTCTTCCGTTGGTAGGGCAGGGCCACTGCTAGCTGCTGCGCGTAGTCTTGAGCCACTTCTACGTTACGCAGCTGCTCGATGTTGAGCCGCGGCGTTCGACTTCGAAGCGTGGTAATAACTGTCGAAAGTTTTGAGCGCATGCATACAGCGACTAAGTAATGGTTCGAATCTATATTCGCACTGCGGTATGTGTAGACATTGATTATATCCGAGAAAAATGTACCGTCGCGTCGATTAGAACGTGATCGATTTGGTTTTCTGTTTGATGGTCGGGTAATCTCAAGGTGGCGTTATGGATATCTTTGCGAAGGAAGGAAGTGCTTCGGACTGCAATACCACGGGAGGCTGCAAAGTTTACGCATCGCTGGCCGTTATGATTCGATACGGCGTGCATACTGTTTCGCCCGATCACCGGTCTGTACATTTCTTTCCTTCCTACCTGCGCGTTCATGTCGCCGACAACGATTTTCACGTCACACGGCGAGCAACCATCGTATGTTTGCTCTAACAGCGCGTAGAACGCTTCTTTCTCGTCATCAGGTCTCCCTTCATGTGGGCAGTGCACGTCGATGATGCTGCAGTTGAAGAAATGACCCTTATCGCTTAACTCTTTAAAGGTTCCTCAAAAAAAATGTATTGAAGCCTCAAAAGAAACTACCCTAAATAAACATTCCGATAAGTTCTAATCCTTAATGAAAAAAAGAAGATCATGGCGCTACATACTAATAATATATTATTTTCTGCCAAATACATCATCAAGATTAAAACTTGTTAGAACTCAACATAAAATGTTAAAAAGTTTGCCATAAACACCCAAAAAATCTATTAAGAAATCAACTTAAGAAATCTTCAGGAGTTTTAGTAATGCATCATCCCTCGAAACTTTTAAATTTTGTTACTAGCTATTCCCAAGCTGAAATACTGCCGGCCCTGATAATCCTCTCCATATGCCATGTTTAGCGACCGGCACCAAAAGCATCCTTCCTCACTGATTCTGTTTTGGGCTCACATGCAGAAGAAAAAAAAAAAACAAAATTAAATTTTCAGCGACTGCCAAAAAATCATGCTCAAACCAACAACGCCACTCAGCACTCTCAGAGCAGAGGCGCAAGAATCGACTGCATCGAAAAACAAAACTACAGAAAAAAAAGATCCCTTCCTCGACAGGAACCAGGAATTTGCTGAAAGGCCATCCCATCAGTGCAAATCGCCTCCAGTTTTCGGGGAGGGCGATGAGAAGGCAGAAAGCAAAGCACTCTCAGGCCTCGTCGATGTAATACGGAGAAAGTGAAAAACTATGTCCGCCGCCGCTCGCCGCATGGAAATCTCAACTGCAAAGCGCTGCACTAAAGTGTTTACTCTCCAACGGAGGCCACTCAAAGAAAATTAAAATGCATATTAATAAAATTGCTGTAACAGAGAGGATAGCCATGGCGGGGTCAGGGGATATGAACAACAAGAACGCCATTCGCGAAAAAAAAGGCCATCATCAAAAGAGATGGAAGTAAAAGCGTTGCTGTGGGGAAAATCTAGCAAACATTATTTAGAAGAAAGGGTGAGATTAACGGAGTTGGGTAAGAAGAGATTTTGATGAGCTTTCTATTTAGTTTTATTCAGCTGGCATCTGATGAAAGGAAAGCGTTGTAGCTAGAGAAGTCCGCATGGTAATGAGCGCGCATACAGATTTTACAATGATCAGCACAAATTGAATCGGATGTTTCTGAAAGCATTTTATTCAGAAATAACTCAACACGAAACTATCTGAAATCTCATTTTATTAGAACCTTTTCTCAACTTTGCTGAACTTGCCATTATACTGATTTTCAATTAATTATTCATAGGCCGTAAAAGCAGCAACGATGATATCTTATTACTGATATCAGCTTATCAAACGACAACAGTGCTGATATTTATATTGAACTTCGCATGTTAGTATGCCACCTTCTGTCAAATCTTCATTCATAAAATAACCTTCTCATTGCCCTGTTGTACCTATGAAACTACATTAACAGATACAAACTGTTACAACGTGATATCAATTTGTCATTCTATTTCGGAAGTATGATCATTGGGGTAATTAGTATTTTCACGAAAATCTTCACTGGTTAATTGGTATCTTCGATATGCTGCAATCATCAATATTGACAAGAAAAATAATCGGGCGTAATCTAACCCGGTTATTTTCCAGGATGCTTTCTTGTACTGGCTGCGCATGTGTTAGATTAGATTAGATTAGATTAGATTAGAAAATCTTCACTGGTTAATTGGAGTGTTTAATCTATGCCCAATGTAGCAACCTTCTCCGCTGGACTCGATCGCTTCCAGTTCCGCTTTGAGTTACTCTTGAAGCGGCCTGGTCCCCTCAAAGTTATAAGACAAAATATGCATTGTGTATACTTGAATAGCAGATCAAATCACCAATTATTGAATTATTGCATATCTTAAAAACTCGCCAATTATTGTACACCTTATAAGAAAAGCATGGAGTGTGCAACAATTGGCGAGTTTTTAAGGTGTGCAATAATTGGTGATTTACCCTAAAGGTCATTTTAAATAGCGGGTAGACAAATTCGTTTTTCCTCTTCATTTACCTTGTCTTCCATTTCTTCGTCTTCTTCGTCTCTTCCTCTTTTATGTATCGTCAAAATTGGAACAGGAACACAGTCTAGTGAGTTTTATCTGCGCACTTAAGGTGAAACATCAAGAAATCCCATTGCAATGTTGCATACAAACTTTAGAAGCACAAACCTGACGAACGAAACATCGAACCAAGCCGCACTTGCTTTATTTTATTAACGAGTTTTTTAGCCCTAGGCTAGTTCATCTCGGGACCCACGCTGTACTTCCCTTCCGAAGGAAGAACTCACATTTTTTTTTGCGAGTTTGTTGGGAGTGGGATTCGATCCCAGGTCCTCGGCGTGATAAGTCAAGTGTTCTAACCATCACACCAGGTCCGCTCCACAGCCGCAGTTTGTTTATCGTGGCTTTGCTCACTTGCAAAACGATGCAGCTTTTCCAAATCGAGCGATTTTGTTTTTTAAAAAATAGTGTTCTTTAAAACGTGAGTAAGGGTCCAAGTCGGCCATTATGGCAGCCATATTTGTATACTCTGATGTTTCTCCTTAAACAGTTATTAGCTGAGAGAGTTGATTATTTTGCACCGATGTATTGGTGTGATATTTTTTTAAGTTTTGCCTTTCTCGTTCACCAAAGTGAACTGATAGGCTATATGTTCACTCAAAAAACTAAATTTCGATAGAAGGCTCGGAGGGTCAAGTCACATATACCAATCATCTCAGTTCGACGAATTGAGATGATGTCTGTATGTGTGTATGTATGTACGTCTATGTGCAAAAAAAGTAAACTCACTTTTGAGGCACTTCCCATTAGTCGATTTTTTGGATTATAGCTCGAATCGAACCAGAATTTTACCGCATTGTTTGCCATTAAAAATAGTCTGGATCGGTCGAGGCGTTCCGATGTTACGACCATTTCAGTGATCCGGACCAGTACCGGTAGAACTAGCCGTATATAAAACTGAACCAAGGTCCGTTATGTGACACATCAAACTGCGACAATTTTTATAACCTTCAGCATGGTTGACAAATTTTGTGCGAAAATCAACACTGGAGACCAGAAATTCCACGATGTAGGCCACAAAGTCAAGATGGCAGCCAAATATTCAAGATGGCGGCTCCAAATTCAAGATGGCGTCTGTTTAATAGAGTTATAGGCTTTAAAACCATGCAATATGGGTAATACCCATTGGTTATATTTGGTATGGGGAAGATGTCTGGGGTTCAAAAATAGCGACCAGGCATATTCAAGATAGTGGCCTAAAATCCAAGATGGCGGCTCCAAATTTAAGATTGCGGCTGTTTAATGGACTTTTAAACTCTACAACCGTGCAATGTGGATATATTTGGCAAAAGGTTATTGCAACCATAACAAATTGCAAATGCTCCATAGAAAATCAAAAACCGCTCCATAAAGAATGAACATAATATATATATCGGCACCAACATTTCAAAAGGGCGTAACTGCATTTTGAAACTAACCCCTCTTTCACATCTGTGGATCGTATTTCAATGCCGCCATGCAAATCACCGCCAGTATAGGAAAGAAGAGCAATTTCTCTGTCTAGTAATGTTTGTGAATTTCGTGGGAAACTTTAAATATGACCCACAGATGTGAAAGAGTGGTTTGTTTCAAAATGCAGTTACGCCCTTTTGAAATGTTGGTGCCGATATATATATATATATTATGTTCCATGAAAATGTGCAATGTTACCCATAAATAATTGAAAACGTTCCATACTTTATAAAAAAATGTACCGGTAAAACATAAAATTTTCTCATTAAAAGTGAAATTTTGCACCAATTAACCCACCATCAGTCGCTTGCGTGTACTGAGTACACGCGTTTCAGAAAAATGCAAAAAAAATAATCGAAATTCGCACTAACTTGAACCGGGTGTTGGTCCTATTCCAAGATCCACTCTTCTTCTTGTTAGTAGGGCAGAAAAAAATGAAAAAATACACGCAAAGTACTCGAAAAATACATAATTCTAACCTCACATTTTAAATATAAGAAAATCGGGTTAAGTACGGTTCCTTTTAATTCCACTAAGAATTTGCATCCTTTGACAGATACGTATTTCGACCTCAACTGTAAGGTCGTCTTCAGTGTCTTGTACTTGACTCGACTCTCGTCGAGTCAAGTACAAGACACTGAAGACGACCTTACAGTTGAGGTCGAAATACGTATCTGTCAAAGGATGCAAATTCTTAGTGGAATTAAAAGGAACCGTACTTAACCCGATTTTCTTATATTTACAGATATTCCCCTAACAAGCCCAGGTTAATCATCAACCTCACATTTTAAATGTGTACTCAGTACACCGGCGCGACCGCTGGTGTAACTTTTTTTTTGAACCAGACCGTTACCCGATCGGTCGCGTCGTGTACTCAGTGCACGGCAAACGCTTTCAATTATGGTTTATATGTTTTTCTAGATACAATGTTGGTGTCTTCGGCAAAAATGTCCAACTGGATAATGCACGTCTGATAGTGTACATGTGGAACCGGTCAATACGATCTGGTCCTGCCCCGGGTGTCGGAATGGCCCTCGCGGGAACCTGTTTCGTGGACATTTCAGTTATGGCATCATAACTAGGCATGCGACGGCTCTATCTTCATGTTTTTTCATGTACACCATCTTAGTAACCATGAAAAGGACCAGTGACCTCCCTGGCCAACCCGTGGCCCCGGAATGTGCCCTGGAGGAACCTGTTTCGAGGACATTATGACCATGACACTAAAACTGGGTATGCGACGGCTCTATCTTCATGATTTTTCATATCCATTATCTTAGTAACCATGAAAATGACCAGTGACCTCCCTGGCTAACCCGTGGCCACCGGAATGTGCCCTGGAGGAACCTGTTTCGAGGACATTTTGACCATGACACCAAAACTAGGCTTGCGACGGCTCTATCTTCATGATTTTTCTACCGTCGCATGCCTAGTTTTGATGCCATAACTGAAATGTCCACGAAACAGGTTCCCGCGAGGGCCATTCCGACACCCGGGACAGGACCAGATCGTGTTGACCGGTTCCACATGTTCACTATCAGACGCGCATTATCCAGTTGGACATTTTTGCCGAAAACACCAACATTGTATCTAGTAAAGCATATGAACCATAATTGAAAGCGTTTGCTGTGTACTGAGTACACGACGCGACCGCTCGTGTAACTTTTTTTGATGCGACTGATGGAGGGTTAATAATACTGAAATGCTCTATAATTTAATACAAATGCTCAATAGAAAAATGCAAATGCTCCATAAAAAATTAAAATTGTCCCCATAGAGAATTGAATATTGCTCCATAGAAAAATTAAATTGCACCATAAAAAATTGAAATTGCACCATAGAAAATAGACAAATGCTCCATAAGTTTTATCAAACTGCACCACATAAAATACAATTTGCTCCATAAAACATTGAAAAGTCTCCATAACTTTAAACATTTGCACCACTAAAGCAGTGCAAAGTAAAGCAATTCAGCCCTGTCGAATTAAATTATGAGAATATGCTATCCATGGAGGATTTTCAATTTTTCATAGAGCAATTCATATTTTCTATGGTGCAGTTTGATAATACTTATGGAGAATTCATCTATTTTCTATGGTGCAATTTCAATTTTTTATGGTGCAATTTAATTTTTCTATGGAGCAAAATTCAATTTTCTATGGGTACAATTTTAATTTAAGGAGCATTTGCATTTTTCTATGGAACATTTGTATTTTACTATGGAGCATTTCAGTATTATTTATTGGTGCCAAATTTCACTTTTAATGAGAAAACTCTATGTTTTATTGGTACATTTTTAAAAAAATATGGAACGTTTTCAATTATTTATGGGTAACATTGCCCATTTTCATGGAACATATGTTCATTCTTTAAGGAGCGCTATTTGATTTTCTGTGGAGCGTTTCTATTTGTTTATGGGTGCAATAAATAGGCTGCCGATATATTTGGTATAAGGAAGACGTCCGGAGTCCAATAATGGCGACCAGAATATCCAAGAAAGCGATGGCTTCAAATTCAAGATGGCGGCTGTTTGATGCAGTTTTATGCTTTAGAATGGCGGTCTAAAATCCAATATGGCGGCTCCGAATTCAAGATGGCGGCTGTTTAATGGAAATTAAGGATCCTTAACTATGCAATATGGGTATATTTGGTATGGAGAAGATGACCGCAGTTCAAAAAACGGCCAGAATATCCAAAATTCAATATGGTGGTTTTTAAATAATTGTTTAGGCTCTAAAATCATGAAATATGGAGTCCGGGGATCTGAATATCCAAAATGGCGGTCTAAAATCCGAGATGGCGGCTCAAAATTGAAGATGGCGGTTGTTTAATGGAAGTTTTAAACTCTAAACCCATGCAATATGGGTATATCTGGAATGGAGAAGAGGTCTGGAATCCGCAAATGACGACCAGAATATCCAAGATGGAGGCTCAAAATTCAAGACAGCGGCGTTTTCTTAAGAGATTGACGCTTTAACCCTCGAGCAGTCGCGTGTTTGACTACCTGCAGTGACGCCACGCTCATGCTGTGTACCACAAGCGTGCATTTTTCATGGTGCGTGTACTCAGTACACGACGCGACCGCTCTCGGGTTAACATCAAAAGCCAAATAAACGATATGATTTCTGTCGATTGCCATAAAATGGATTTTTGTTAAACGTATGAAAGTGCGAAACAGGTAATCTTTAATAACGTACCCTCGATTAAGCGAATACAATTTAACGTACATTTTGCTTTGATATAACGAACAATGAACTTTTTTTCAGTAATAACCCCCAGGTAATCTACGAAGCCACTCTAATCAATGTTTTTTTTTTTGAGTGTTGGCCTTATAACCCAGAATTTGTGCAAATTGTGAAAACGATATTTTTCATTATATCGAAGCAAAATGTTTGTTATATCGAAGCATAAAAAACGAAAAAACTTTTTCGTAAAAATTCATGTTTCATTATTAATTTTGCGAATTTCAAATAAAAATCATTATTTGGGACTAATTCAATTTCACGTCGAATTCATCAACACTAGCAAAAATTTTTTTTCTGCTTCGATATAGCGTACAAGGCGAAAAATTATTTGTACGTTATATCGAAGAGAACCCATATGCATCAACATGTCACTTAAGTTTTGTTGAAATGGGTTTTCAAAGGCACGAGAAAGGCACCATCACCGCTAGGTGGATTAATTTGTTTTTTTTTTTTATTCTTAACCTAATTAACAGTTCTATTGTCCGCTTGGGCACTACGTGAGCGATTACAATTGACAGCTGCAGTTATACTTTCTACAGCGCCTGAATGTATTCGATTCTAATTCTACTATATCGAACTGGTTGTCTATGTGCTGCTTGCACTTTCTACTCTGTCCATGGTAGAAGGAGGAGCACGGTGATGTTGCTGTGCGGCTTTTGTTTTTTTTTTTTAGCCCAATTGAGGGTCCATAATGAGTTGCCGTTCTCCGATACAGTCGAGTCTCCTCTATTAAACGCTGTCACCCACTTTACGCCCACCGCGTTTTCCAGTTTGTCTTCCAACCAATTTAGTTCATTTTATGTATGTGGTGAGTCCATAGTAAACACTAACTGCGCTAAAAAAAAATCAGCTGGATTGGATGCAAGACAGCTGAGAAACTGCGGTGAGCATGAAGTGAGTGGCATGAAGGAGACCCGACTGTATCTACTTATCCGGTTCTGTTAGGGCTATTTGCCAGGCCCGTGCACAGAAGTGGCGCCGACGGAGGGGTTTTCCCAATTTTGACAAAAAGCGAAGGGGTGTCTAGTGTATGGCTCATCGATAATGCGGGGGTTTGCAAAATTGCAAGTGCTGGGCTGGGATCGAACCCATGACCATCCACTTATGAAGTGAACCACTGCGCCACGGGCCCCTACAGGTGTGACATTTTTTACATTATAAAAAAAAATGTTTTTGCGCCCCTTGTAACCCCTAAGCTACGCTAATGTAGACCATCTCAGGGGATAATTAAACAAATTCAATTTTCTGGCAACTTTTAATACACCAATTCACATTCACATCTTGCTTCGCATTTTTTTACCTCCGATCCAGATTCCATTGTCTTGTATTGAGGGCCCAAACTTTTCCGAGAAGATGGAACACTCTCGACCCTGCCTGGCTTGAGATTGGCGTAGCTTAGACGACAGGCGAACTCATGCTGGGACTTGCTGGGAGTGCCGAGAACTGCGAGTTAATTATAAATTTTCAGCTACACGAACTTCCTATTGTTGAGGTGGAAAACTTTTTCTCTTGAGAATCTCGGGCAGGGTACTGTTAGAAGAGCATCAGCAATCAATGGAAGGTAAGCTTCCATGGTTGAAGATCTGAAAACGATGGCAAGAACAATGCATTAAGATAAATTGATAGCGTCTGACGATTACAGCTCCCCTGATAGAGATTTAAATGTCCCCGTGTATTGAAAGCTTCGGCACCAATGCAAATGTGGGAATTAACATTCATTAGCAGCGTTTAATTGTTCCCTACTCATTTTCTCCCTCTTATTAAATTCTCTCTTGCAGGTGACCAGGAAATATCGCCTCTGCATCCACAAACAAATTCAACTGAGCCGGATAATCCGAGGACGTGGTCGGCGGCGTCCGTTGTACAAATTCCGGCCAACAAGGACCGCCACGGTGCTATTCTGAAATGCCTTGCGCTCCACGAATCGTACTCGGCCCGATCGGTGGCCGTCGAAGCACGACTAGATGTTAAGTGTAAGTATGCATAAGTAAAAGCAATTTGTTTCATTTCGTGACTTTTCCAAACTGAGTTCCCAGAGTTAAGGCTTCCCAAGTAACTACGCTGTTGAAGCTGTACGCATTGCAAATAGTGCTGTCATGGTAAAAGCGGAGCTGGTTACTCAAGGTCTCCAAATTTCAGCGCCCCCTGTACTGGTATCCCCCAAGGAAATGGATTCATTATTGCGCATAACTAAGATTTTTTTCGGGAAAACCCTTCCGTGCATTGTTTTGTATTTTTTCTTTAATTATCGCGGAAGAGACATTCTTGTAAGAATTCCTTTTATGAGTTTTGCAAGAATTCTTCTTGAAATTTCAAGAAGACAACCTCCCCAGGGACATCACCAGAATTTCCTATGGGATTTTTTTGAGAATTTATCAAAAACAATCAAGGATGCTTACAGACAGGCCCGGATTTAAGGGGGGGCAAAGGGGGCAAGTGCCCCGGGCCCCCCGATGAAGGGGGCCCCCCAAGAATCCGAAATACAATTTATATTTTTCAACGAAACCATATGAAATTCACGTGAATGAGCGTTCATATTTTATACAAAGCCCCTATAGCCACAGCTGTTAAGGTGTGGATATTCAGCATGACCATACTAAGGGTGACGCGTTCAATTCCCGGTCGTTCCAAGAACTTTTCGTAAAGTAAAATCCTTGACTTCCTTAGGAAAAGAGTGTCTTCGTGTCTGCCACGCGGTATGCACATACGAAATGGTCATTGACAAAGGAAACTCTTTGTTAATAATAGTTCCACAGTTACTGTGGAAGTGCTCATAAAACACTACGGTAAGAAGCAGTGTGGACGTCACACTAAAAAAGAACTTATAATAGGGTTCCTAAAGGTATCTAAACTATGTTTGGCCATTTATCTGGATTTTCTCTTAAGAATAATTCGAAATCAAAACTTTCATAATCTTTGGTGCAGTGTTTGAAAATATGCGATTTTCTCTAAAAACCCTTGAAAGTTCTTATCGAGTGGAAACACTTTTCCGTGACTTCAAGTTGCTACAAAAAGTGTCTCTAAGCAGAGTGCAAGAAAGATTATGCTTTTGAGTAATTGTCCATCAATATAAATTTCAATAGTTTCACAAATTTATCTATTATTTCACAATGATTATACAATTATGCATACGTTTGTTGATTATGATTATATTTTGGAAACAAATGTCTTATACTTATTTGCATCAGTCCGCTGCTATCATGAAAAAGAGAAGATGATGAATTCTGGAGATGTTTGGGAGTTGAGGCTAGTTTTGAAAACCGAGTGTCCTAGAAACTGTAACTTTCCATATCTTTATGTTTGGTTTTACTGAAAATATTAAGATTTATTGCTACAGTTGCTCCCAAGAGATTAATCTTTATATAATCTGAATTTTGAAATACTCGTCGATCCCGTGAAATCTCAAATAAAGTTGCTGCACGTTTTAGTAGATTTTAAACTGAACGCTAAGTTCTTAAACTTGTATAAATGTTTTCAATTTGGATGAAAGTTTAAAATATATGTACTATCTGAACGAGATGTCATTTACGCTAGAATTTTGACATTTGAGTCAAATATCAATTTAAATGTTCGAATAATTTTCTATTTGTCGTAGTTTTGGAAAAGTTCAGAAATCAGAAGCTTTCAATATTAGGTGTTAAATAATACATAAGATTAAGAAAAAAAAAACGTAATTGTATGGTTAATTTTTTTTTTCGAAATTTTGATTCCGGGGGCCCACTTTTTAGGGTTTGCCCCGGGCCCCCCGAGGCCTAAATCCGGCACTGCTTACAGAAAGAAGATTCTCCCAGGATTTCATACAATTCATCTAAGTAGTATCCCTTCAAAATGCATCCCTGTCCCACAGGAATTTTCCTTGCACTTATTTAGAAGTTTCTCAAACACATTCTCAAAATATTAATCTTGACACTGATCCCTGGAATTTCTCAAGGGATTCTATCGGAAATTCATTCATGAAGTTCTACATAAGTACAGTACATGCTTGTATTTCATGTATTTCGTTAACATGCTTTCAGATTTTTTCCATAAGTTTTTCTTTGGGACTTTTGCCAAAATTCTTAAGAATATTTTCTAGGAATTTCTCCAGGAGTTTCTGCAAAAATTCCTTCAAACGTTCCTTCAAAAGATACGATTCCGGGAGAAATTTTTCTACAAAGATTTGTAGATTCTATTCCCCTAGAAGTTTTCTATAGAAATTCATTTCAGATTTTTAGCTGAAATTTTTAAGGAAACTATTGCCTGAATTTCAAAAAAAATTTCTTCAGGTATTATTCCATTCATCCAGGGATTTTTCGGGTATTTATTTTGGAATACCTCAAGATGGAGATGCAGTGATTCGCGATCTTTTTAACAACATTTGTCTCACTAACACTCCCTCCCATCCTCGATGATCGTAAGGACGTGGCCGGCGTCGTTATTGACCATACTAAATTTGCGAGCTCTCGAACTGTGCACATTGAGAATAGTAAGCTAATCCCAAGCCCTATTCATTGGTTCCTTGTGCAATTTCGATTGCTCCGGTAAACTACGAATTGTGCGGTCATCTATGCTCATGCTCATATTTATTTTGGAATACCTCTAAAAAATTGTCAAGGAAAACTTTTGAAAGTTTCTTCTACAGTTTCTCCAATAGTTCCGTCTGGTATTACTTTGAATTTATTCAGACCTTCCTTCAAGTATTCCAGCCGTACCTTTGTCTGCGGTTTCTGTCGATTTTATTTCGAGATTCCTTCAGAACTTGCTCTATGGATTTTTCAGTGTTTTTCAAGAGATTTTTTTTCTTGGAATTGCTTGAAGCGTTGCTCCATAAGGCTCGACTGATTTATTCAGAGATTTATGGGGGTATCTTAAAGTGTTTTATCGTATTTTCCTAGGTATTATCCTATTAAAACCAGGAAAACCCAAGCCGAGATAATTTGTAGAGGAGAATTTTGTGCCTTGGCTTCCATACAAGTCAAACATTAGGATGTGAAATTCAACAAGTTGGTTGTGACGGATCTCCCTGGCATCCATGCTTTAAATTTAACCCAATTATATTTTATTATTTTATGTACCTATAATTTATTAAATTGTTTAGGTATTTTTCATGCGCTGATTTCAAAAGTTAGATGAGGAAAATGGTTATGTGTTGTAGCGATTCAAGTCGGTTGATTCACGAAATTCGGTGCTTGAACAAATTCTCATTCAAATAGAAAATGATTCGAAAAGGGCATTTTTCCGGGTTTATTTCATAATCTGAAATGACTAAAAATGGCTAAAACAATCCATAGAATCGGGCAATGATCGATACAATTTTGAAAACGATGCATGAAATTTTTGAAATGACCAATAAAATATGGATCCCATAAAATCATGGGCAAATTTTTAGTAAAATTTTCAGTTCCTAAATCATTCCCAAAATGTTTTGGATTATTTTCTATATCTCATTGATCGTTCTCCTATTTTCTGAGGAACGATTTCTGTTTGTTTTTTTTTTGTCATTGTTTTTCAAACGTTGCCTATTTTTTATGGTTCATTCTATGGATTGTTTAAGCCATTCATGGAGCAGTTCAGGTATTTTTTTATTGCTAGATTTTACAAAGTAAAGGGATCTTTTGACAATTTTTCGTGAATCCAAATGACTGTTTTATGGGTTCTGGTTTTCTTCGATGGAACATTGGAAAGCTGTTTTTGGATTATTTGGCAATTTTTATGAACTATTGTATAAGTTTAACGGTGCAAACAATCGGATGCCTATTTGTATTAATTTAATTCGATGGTTCTTGAAAATCATTCCATTTACCAAAACATGTTCCACGAAAGAATTTCGTACAAGTTTTACGAAAGACTATTTTTAGTGTAAATATATGCGCGTTTATTGCTTGGCTATATGGCCAGTCAATAAAAATAAATAAAACCCCAGAAAAATCTAAAATTTTAATTCCCACCACCCAACCATTTCATTCCAGATGCACCCACGGTAAGATTACTCGGAGCGCCCCAGATCGATCTGGAGGAAGGAAAGGATTCCCTCATCCTACGGTGCCAAGCGGATGCCAATCCCACGGCGAGCATCGTATGGCGACGGGCGGGCCGATCCGAAATAGCTAGCTTACAAGAATCACTCCAACTGAGGCCCGTTGGCAGACGGGATGCCGGTCTGTACACGTGCCAGGCGCAGAACTCCGTTGGCACCTCGGAAACCCTCTCCGTTCAATTAGATGTTAAATGTAAGTTAACGTACAAACGAACGAACAATATTAAATGCAATACGAAACGAATAAATAATTAATAACTCCTTCCGGTGTTAATTTCCCGACGTCGACGATGGTGTATTCCAGATGCCCCAAAGATTTTATCAGCCGGTCCCGATCGATTAACAACGGCGCCGCTGTTCAGTCCCGCTGCCTTCGAGTGCGTGGCGGAAGGGAACCCACAGCCCACCTACAAGTGGGTGCAAAGGTAAGCGTGCCAAACTGATTACATACTACCTAGTTAAGTCTGAGGCAGAGAGATGAATTACTGTTAACGAGAACTCGAATTCGTTTGTTTCATGTGAAACGATTTCAAAGGGGATTGAAACCAATCTAAATTTATTACATATTTACAATGTACTGTGCAAGGTGTGTGCGGATGTTTCTCCCAGTGTTTATTACAGATGTACTAGTTTCGGATGGGTGAAAGCATTTCTCGAAAATTTTACAATTAACTACGACTACGCCACTTCAACGAATCATACCAATCCTAAAATTTATTTTTCTTCTCAAACATTGTAAATATATTCACAACAACCAAAAAAGTTCCAAGATCCCATTGAATATTCTGTTTACATGCACTTTTGCTTGCTCCTATTGAATTAATTCTATTCAAAAGAAACCCTCTCGGACTCGAAAAGGCCCGTAGAAAATTATTTATTTAGGAGGAGAGCGGGTGCAACATACTTTTAATTAAAATTCATTAACGCTTTTCATGCGACCCGAGGCGTCTAGCCTTTGTGGACGATCTGTGTCCTATACAGTCTTTTCACTACCGGTCTGTGACAGATTTTTCATTACGTTTTTTCCGTGTTTTTGCAATGTGTTGTTTATAAAGAAATGTTTTACCCGTTTTCTCTTCCCCAGAATCTCAACACAGGGAAAACCATTCCTCGACAGAGGACGAGAGTCAAGACTGGTGATAGATAACGTAACGTACGACTATCAAGGCGAGTACGAGTGCCGGGCGACCAACTTCATCAATGGCCAGGAAAGGACGGCCACATCAGATCCGATTGCGCTGCAAGTAGTCGGTGCACCACAGGTACTGCGATCGTCATCAGCCGCCGCGGGCCACTCGGTGTCGGTTCGGAAAGGGGACTCGGCCACACTTTCACTAATAGTTTGCGCTGACCCCCGGCCACGGCACGTATCGTGGGAATGGGGCTCGCTACGGCTGGAGGCTGGCTCGGGCATAGGTAAATATTTCCGTATTCGCACTTTTTAATCAAAAGTGGGGCCTAATTGAAATTTTATCCCGGTAAAAGGGCGCTTCCGGGTCGATGACGTTACGCAGGATAGTCGGGAGGACTGCTACCTGGCAACGTTGCACATCGACGATGCTGACTTGCAGGACCAGCGGCCGTACTACCTGGTGGTGGAAAACGACCGAGGCCACGACCGACATGCGGTGAATTTACGCGTCGAGGGCATGTTTTCAGGTGAGTTGCTGGAGGGTGTTCATAAATGAAAAGTTAGTTGTACCATGGTTGGAGATCATTTTGATGATGTGTCTAAAATGGTTTCTTTTCTTAATAGAACCTACATATCGTCCCCTTAATGCTAGAACTAGGTAACTCGAAATTTGACGTTTTTGAGTTGAATATACCATTATATTGAGCTTTTTGAGCTCTATTATATATCCAAAGACCAATGAAATACGATTAAAAACGACGCAAATATTCACCAGTTTCAAAACTAGGTATCTCAGTGTAGAATACAAGAACTGAGTGCTATAACTAGGTAACTGAGAAAATCATATCTATTCACAATCGCACAGGTTAAAATCTATCGGACGCTTGGACGTGGAAATGTTACTAGTCATTCTTTTGTTAGTAGATTGAAAATCTACTACTGTTTTTCATTTTAGGCCAAAAAAATTTAAAATATTTTACTTGTATTGATTTAGCTAAAACTGTGATTGTTCGTAGACGATTACTTTATGAACATTTTGAGGTGTCATGTGGTGATATAGCATGCATCCTAGCAAATTCAGTAATTACACGGTAATTTCAATTCGTCAACCCTTTTAAATTTGCATATTGCACCAAGAATTTTGAAAAGAATGATTTCAATAG
Source organism: Aedes albopictus (assembly GCF_035046485.1). Lineage (NCBI taxonomy): Eukaryota > Metazoa > Arthropoda > Insecta > Diptera > Culicidae > Aedes > Aedes albopictus. The sequence goes on from NC_085138.1 coordinate 191,930,600, forward strand.
TGGTAAAAACTAGGTATCTCGGAACAACTCTTCCATTTTTAATGTTGCATTTTGAGTGCTATAACTAGGTAACTCGACAATTTTTAAACCATTTATTGTTTTTATCAAAAGTTTAAACCAAAATAGTTCAAAACTTTTTCTTGTAGCAGAAAGAGTAGAAGCTGAATAAGCAATAAATGCGAAAAAATAATCATTTTCAAGGCTCCATACCTTTGGAACAACTGCATGAAAAATTGTCAAATATTCAAAGTCGTTTTTCTCGAAACTATGATTTTCGAGTTACCTAGTTCTAGCATTAAGGGGACGATATGTAGTAAGCTGGTTCGGTGTTCGCATACTGCGTCCAATAATTATACACTAATTTTAGAGGGATTTCCCAATTGACGCTTAAAACGAGGGGAGCGTAAGTTATGAGAGCGTTATTTGGAAATTAGTGTGTAAATCGGGGGAGCGATTTTTTCAGTTTCAGAATTAGTTAGTAAGAATCAAAATTACAAAGTTTATAGCGTTTGAAAAGGTTATAAGTTATTTATAACGTGATAACGTGAAAAGGTTTTTCGGATTCTGCATTTCAGGGAGTACTTATGACAATGTAGTTGAATTGCCAATATCAGTGGTTCCTAATCTGGGGTCACGGGCCAGAAGAAGCCAAGCACCGAAAGTGCTAGCAAAAGTGCAAATGTTTTTCGGATTGAGCATCTCAAGAACCAAAATCTCTAGAAAAGATATGTTGAAAAAATCAGTGGCTTCCAATCTATAGACACGAGCCACGTGAATATTTGTAGAACAGTAAGTGTGATGATGAAATGAAAATATTTTTCGGAGTTTACTCCTTTGGATCGATTTAATTAAGTCTAGACCAGTGGTTTTCAATATGACTTCACGGGCCACAGGAATTTCTGAAGCACTGAAAGTGCTAGAAAGCAGTGTAAATCTTGCGTTAAGTATCATACGGGCGATACAAAGATCGATTTCACTTCATCGATTTACTCTTTGGATTATTCCGGGAAATACGACCAATATTCGGAGGATCTCTCGGAGTGTTTCGGTGAAGGACTACTCCCAGCTAACACAAAGTCTTATATGTGTTGAATAGGATGCTAAAGTGGAGGCCATATACGTACCTACTCTCATTTAACCGCGTGTAAAGTATGCGTATATCGCCTCCACTTTTGCATCCTATTCAACATCATATACGATCATGTGTTGAATGGGCTAGGTCTAGCATCTAAAACAACAAAAACAACGGAAAATTATTTGCCGGCCAAGTTATTAACCGAAGAGAAAATTTGAGAAGCAGAAGAGTTTTTCTCATGGCGACTTGACAGTTTCACGAATTAGCTACATGGGTCTCCCCCAGGGTTCATGTCTAAGCCCCCTTTTTTACAATTTTTATGTTAGAGACATAGATGATTGTCTCATGGAAAATTGCACGTTAACCCTCAGAGCCCCAGGACAAACTTTTTATTTTTAATCGGCTGATAGTCAGGATCTGTAAAATATAAAAATAAGTGGTTTTCACTATGATCGATGGGAAGAGTTGTACTTCAAGCAAGGGTAGTTGTCAAACCGGAAGTCCATGCTTGAACCTGATTTTGCACCGGAAATAAGTGTTCCCTGGTGCTATGTTTGGCGATATGTTCTACAGCTGCCTTTTGGCTACGTTTTCAATAATTAGCTGTTGATTCTCGGTAGATCAATCAAGGTGGAATCTAAATCTGTCCTTCAATTTCTTTGCGAAGCGTGCTTTTACAAATTGGAATCAATTTTGTAAATTGGGACAGATACCGATAAACGCCTAAATGTATGCAATGATCTAGTAATAATTCGTTGGCTAAAAGTATGACCAGTGTTTGAAGTTAAGGTGGATTTATCACATGAGTGATACTTCTAAAAGAAGGGCTCAAATATATGAAACAAATTCTTCATAGACACCAAACTTCTAAAATCATCTTTTCAGGTGCAAAATTATTATGATCACGAAATTGGGTCTTAGGGAGTCCTACCGGAAGTACACTGCTGGGACCAAGTTTCAGATGTATCCCATGCCAGAAAGCAGCCTCAGCATTGTGTTCTTGCGTTGGCCTACCATTTCAAGTTGTTAAAGATTTCAGAATTATTATAAAACACCAGATTCATAGACAACTCGCCAAAACATTGCACCAGGGAACACTTATTTCCGGTGCAAAAACAGGTTCAAACATGGACTTCCGGTTTGTCAACTACTCTTACATCAAGTACAACTATTCCCATCGATCATAGTGAAAACCGCTTATTTTTATATTTTACAGATCCTGAGTATCAGACGATTAAAAAAAAGAAGTTTGTCCTGGGGCTTTGAGGGTTAAGACAGCTTGCAGATGACTGTGTTGTTTCTATAACGGGATCAATAGCAGTCGATCTGCAAGGACCACTACAGGACACTTTGGACAATTTGTCTACTTGGGCTTTCAAGCTGGGTATCGAATTCTCTCCGGAGAAAACTGAGATGGTTGTCTTTTCTAAAAAACACAAACCGGCAATGTTTCCGTTCCATCTGATGGGTAAGACAATCACTCATAACATGTCTTCTCAATATCTCGGCGTCTGGTTCGACTCCAAATGCACCTGGGGGAATCACATTGTGTATCTGATACAGAAATGTCAAAAGCGAATCAACTTTATGCGAACTATTACCGGAACATGGTGGGGAGCACATCCGGAAGATCTGATCAGGCTGTACCAAACAACCATTCTGTCGGTTTTAGAATACGGTAGCTTCTGTTTTCAATCCGCGGCGAAAACACACTTGCTGAAGCTTCAACGAGTTCAGTACCGTTGTCTTCGGATCGCGTTAGGTTGCATAAACTCAACTCACACTATGAGTTTAGAGGTACTCGCTGGTGTACAGCCTCTGACAGACAGCTTTGCGGAGTTATCGTTCCGGTTCCTCATCCGATGAGAGGTTGTGAATCCATTGGTCATAGAAAATTTCGAAAAGCTGCTCGAACAGAACCCTCAAACTCGTTTTATGAGTGTGTACTACTGGTACATGACGCTGGAGGTAAGCCCATCTCCGGTTAACACCAATCGTGACAACTTCTCAAACTTCGACAGTTGCTCTGTAGATCTTGATCTGTCCATGAAGGATGAGATCACCGGAATACCAGAATCTTTTCGTTCCGTGTGTATTCCACAAATTTTTGCAAGTAAGTTCGGGCATGTTAGCGGGGACAGACAGTTCTTCACAGACAGTTCAAAAACCGATGATTCGAGTGGTTTCGGTGTCTACAACGAATTTCATAGCGCCACCTACATGCTTCAAAAGCCATGTTCGGTATACATTGCTGAGCTAGCGGCTATATACTACACCTTAGAGTACATTCGCACTCTTCCACCTGAGCACAACTTCATTTTTACCGACAGTCTAAGCTCTCTGGAGGCTGTTCGGTCAATGAAACCGATGAAGCACTCAGCGTACTTCCTGAATGGAATACGCCAAGTCTTGAGTGCTTTGTCCAAACGCTCATACATCATCACCATAGCTTGGGTCCCTTCACATTGCTCAATTTCGGGCAATGAGAAAGCGCTAGCGGAGGCGCCAAATCGCCTTCGACGAATTTTTTGCATTGGCCCGTCAGGAGACCTTGTTTAGCTGGAAACACAAATGGAGAGATTCCACAGGTGTCGAAGAAGCCATGGTTCAAAGGGTTAGATTTAGGCCGCGATTTCATTCGTGTAATGTGTCGGCTGATGTCCAACCACTATTTGTTGAATGCACATACCTTCCGTATTGGGCTCTCAGAAAGCAATCTCTGTGTCTGTGGCGTAGCTTGCCAGGATATCGAACATGTCGTGTGTGAATGCAATGAGTATCGTGAGGTCAGATCTGAGCTGCATGAAATTCTCCGGGTCCGAGGAAAACAACAGAAACCCGTTAGAGAAGTGTAGGCAGGACTTGATTTGGAATACATGAACCTGATTTACCAGTTTTTGAAACGTGTTGATGTCAGAGTTTGATGTAGTACGTTCCTTGTTTTCGTTGTCTGCCTTTTGGTTTTGTTGTTCGACCCTGTCTGTCGTCGCCCCCTTCCGTTTGTCCTCTTCTTGTTGTTGTCTACCAATAAAGTCCTTTCTTTTTGGTTCCGTTACAGATATGGACAATTTGTCCCATCAATGTTTTTAGTATAAGTTAGCAAATAATTTAGTTTTAAACCCATAAACCCGTCCTTCCCAATTTTATTTTTTTTTTCAATCCGTAACCTCGAAACAGCCGCGAGTACTTCGGCTTCCCAAACTAACATAGTCTTAAAGCAGTAATAAATTGTAAAATGTAAAATCAATGTAAAACCATAAGATTTCGGCTCAGTTATGCCCATGTGGCGCCCGAGCCTTCCAAATAAACGAATAAGTAAAAAAATCGATCATTGTAGATACGCCCGTATGATTATACTAAGCGTGAGAAATGTATTTTTCGGATTGTTGATCTCAAGGAGCAGTATCTTTAATACAGATACATTTCAAAGATCAGTGGTTTCCAACCCATGGTCATGGGCCACGCAAATTCTCAAAATCCATCAAGGACAAACGTCTTGAAATCCCACTTCAAAAGTGCAGAAGAACTTCAGACGCACAAAACTCAAGAAGCAAGCTTCAAACAACAGTGCATTTTATTATTCTGTTCTTCCTCATTTGTAATAAGCTTGAAATAAGTAGCTCAGGTGCGCTGGTTTTGTTTATGAAGAGATTTTTGCTTTCAAAATCGTGAGTAGATGCCAAAGTCGGTCATTGTGGCGGCCATTTTGGGATTCTAACAAGTCTGTCCTTAAGTTAAGGGTGAAATGAAAATACATTGTTTATTAATTCACACTTCACGGAGCACTGATTACAAAATAGTTGTGATGCAAAACTCAGTGGTTTCGAATCTGAGACTACAGCATTCTGCAGAATTTTGCAGGAACCAAAACTGCCAGGAAGAAATGCATAAGTTTTTCGGATTGGTCATCTCAATGAAGTGTATCAATATAGATGTGTTGCTCATATCAGTGGTTTTCAATTTATAGACACGGGCCACACGCATTTCCCATGTACCGAAAGTGTGAGAACGAAATGAAATTATTATTTTTTGAATTTTCTGGAGATCTCAGGTGGAATTAGGGGTTCTAAAGGAGTCCCAAGGATTCTGAGGAGCTTCCAAGGGAAGTTCCAGGGGGTCTCAGGAGTATATCAAGGGGTCTCAGTGTCATTTCAGCGGATCCCATGGGAGTTTCAGCGGTGCTCAAAAGGCCTAATGAGCGCTTCAGGGGAACGAGGGGCATTTGAATTGCCAAAATATGATATTCGTGCTTTATGAACAAACCCACACTAGATTAATATACGCCAAACAGACCGTCACCTCAGCTTGGGAACCACTAATCATTGCAACGCCTCTTTACAGGGTGGGGAAAAATTATCCGTGTAAAATGTTTTCGTCATATCTTCATTTCCATTTAAGATATTTTCAGAATATTTACTGTGATGGAAGGTACAATCATATGCTTCACAAATTTTACAAAGTGGATTCAAAATGTCCTTCATTTGCTTTTACATACGCCTTCAACCACTTAGGAAACATGTAGACAATGTTCGGTAGCTCTTCCAAAGAAATTGCGTCCTAGGCTCTGGTCAACTATCTTTCAAACGATTCGACGTACTATGCTGTGTAGCGCAGGCCGTGGGCTTAAGAATAGACCTCACATCATAGTTTATTGAATTTAGATCCGGAGAGTTTGGAAAGCAGTGATCTTTTGTTGAATATTTAGGGAAAAGCCCGGCGCAAATCTTCAACGTCTTCTTAACTCCGTGCGATGGATTCCAGTCTTACTGAAGTGTTCAGCCGTTATCCCCGAAATATTCACGTGCCCATTGTGCTACAGTATCCTTCAGTAGGTGCAGGTACGCTTAATTCAGCCACTGCACAGTGGGAAAAATCGACCCAAAAAACGGATCTTAAAACGCCGCTGGTTTCGGTACGTGAAGTTGACCATTTCTGACGTAAAAAATTACAAGAAATCGATTGGTGCTAATTTCATTCACCGCACGGCACGGAAAATGGTCCATTTTGCCCTTTTTCGTACAAAAAGAGAATCAAAATATACTTTCAAACAACTAATACGACTGTAGATCATTGAAAATAGCTGCAGGTGTAAATGGAAGTTAATAGGAACCATAAGAATACATGAAAAACCCTTTTAAATGCTTATTTTGCCCCATATGCCCCAACAACTGCTGAATATTCACAATTTTTCCTAATTATGAATGGATTTTAATGTTACTGATTTGAAGTTGACTTGTTTGGCATTAACAAAAAGCGCTAGATCTGTTATCACCAAAATCATCTTCGGGAGTTGTCCAATTTGCCCCATTTTGCCCTATTTTCATGAAATAATGAGATTTAAAATGTATTTATGAAAATCAAATACTGCTATGGAACGTTGAAATTAGTTTTAGGTGCAATTGAAAGCTAACAGTTTTAATGCGCATATATGAAAGATTGTTCCCTATTTTACCCTACATGCCCCTAAAACTGCTGGATAATAACATATTTTATATGGTTTTGTAATGTCGCTGGATGCAAAACATGATGCTCTGGATCATTTTTGATATATACAAATGCGGTTTATCGATTAATACTAGAATCATTCTCGGAATGGTATAAATAGCTGTCCATTTCACCCCAATTTGCCCTGATTTTCGTCATGTAATAAATAAATCAATTTGTCCTAATTTTTGTCAAGTAATGACTAAATTAATTTCCCTTATTAGCTTTGATATCCAATGTTATCAAAAAGACGTACCTATATATGACTTATTCTATAATTTCAGCTTTTGATGGGGAATTAAGGGCATAATAAACATTTTATAAAATATGTCAAATATGAGCTAAACTGATTAAATAGGGCGTCTCAAATCACCAAATTATATATATTTAGGATGCCTCATTTAATCAGTTGTGTGCATATTTGCCACACATTAAGATTAGGATTAATGCTTATTATACCCTGTATTCCCCACCAAAGTCATATGTTTTAACTGTCCTTTCGATTACGTTGGTTTCAGTACCAATAGTCCATCAACTCGAACATAAGCAAATACGAGAAATCAATTCATTCATGAGGCGACAACAAATCAGGGCAAATTGGGGTAAAATGGACAGCTATTTGTACCCTCCCGTGAACGATTCTAAAGCTAATCGATAATCGTATTTGTATATACAGACAGGTTTTTTCTTACGCGGTTTTCATTTACGCAGCCGCGTAAATGAAAACTCCATACAAAAAAAAAATCATCGTCTTATTTTTGCATGATTCGTCGAGAAACGGTGAGACTTTTTTTACGCGGTTTTTTTTTAATTTTGAACTGAGTTTTTTTTACGCGGTACGTATCCCCCGCGTAAAAAAAACCTGACTGTATAAAAAATGATCTAGGACTTCGTGTATTGCAACCAGTGACCAGTGCCTAAAAAGTTCAGCCCAATGATGTTCAATCAGAGCGAAAACGAACACAAACAAACGAATGCAGTCTCCCACCAACATGACGCCAAGAATGAACATGACAAAGAGAAAGCAAGACAATGAGAGCGACGCCTCGTAGTGTAATTAACGGTAGCTGAAGTTCTGTTTTGATCTTCAGTTCGAGCTCGGTGAATGTGAATATGAATTTTTTAATTTGGAAATGACTTTTTGTGATTTTAGGCTACTTAAGACACGCAAATTTCGATATGTTGCCCCAATTATATTTATTATGCTTGCTTTAGGTGAATGGTATCCACCAGCAGCACTTTTTGCTTTTAGAACGTGCTTAAACCAAAAAATATCAATTGAAGATGAATATGCTGACTTTGAATATCAGTGGGTGGTTGAAATTCAGCAGACAGCGAGGTAATGAATTTTTCATCGCTTGAACTTCAGAGAGTGGTACACGGGTTGTCGAGACGATAATCAAAACAAAAACAAATCTACGACGTAGGAGCCCCTGGGCGTCGGTAAGGATGACTGTAATTTGACAAATTAAGACACTGCCAGTGACATTACAAAACAATAGAAAAAATATAATCATCAAGCAGTATTAGGGGCATGTAGGGTAAAATAGGGAAAATATTTTTCATATATGCACATTATAACTGTTAGCTTCCCATTGCAACTAAAACTAATTTTAACGTTCCATTACAGTATATGTTTCTTATAAATGCATTTTCAATCTCATTTTTCTATGATAATAGGGCGAAATGGGGCAAATTGGACAACTACTGAAGATAATTCTGGTGATAACAGATCTATCGCTTTTTGTTTATGCAAAAAAAAAACAAATTCAAAACAGTAACATGAAAAATCCACTCTAATCATGTAAAATTTACTATTTCCAGCAGTTGTTGGGGCATATGGGTCAAAATAAGCATTTTAAAGGATCTTTGATATTTGTTTATGATTTCTATTAACCTCTAATGACACATGCAGCTATTTTCAACGATCTACAGACGTGTTAGTTGTTTGAAAGTACATTTTTAATCTCTTTTTGTATGAAAAAGGGCAATATGGGGCAAAATGGACCACTTCCCGTGCCGTGCGGTGAATGAATTTAGCACCAATCGTTTTATCGTTTTTACGTCAGAAATGGTCAACTTCACGTACCGAAACCAGCGGCGTTAAAAGATCCGTTTTTTGGGTCGATTTTTCCCACTGTGCACTGTCAATAAAAAATTAAACACTGAGAAAAAAAAAAACACGGAGAAATTTTCCTCACTCTGTATTCTAACAAGTTTTCCTTGAGGACTCCCAGGACTTTCAGCTTTTAAGAGACTACAGCATGGTCCATGACCACTGCTTGAGAACCACAAAGTTTTTCAACGCCACTTTATTGTAATAATTGCTTCATGAGACGCAGGATCTGAAAATCATTTTCGCTTTCTCATCGCACTTTAGATTCTTGATAAATTCGGAAGGCCCGTGACCTCAGATTGGAAACCTCTGAGCTTCACAACACCACATTATATCAATAATTGGTGCAATCTGTATCTCATTCAAAAAGAATTTACACCATCTCTTAGGACTTTCGGTTCTAGCGAAATTGGCATGGCCCGTGATTCAAGCTTGGAAATCACTGAGCTTTTCAACACCAATTTATTGTATTAAGTGCTCCTTGAGATGCAGAATCTTAAAGAACATTCACACCTTAACCTCGGGCTTTCGGTTCTTGCGAAATCAGCATGGCCCGTGACCACAGCTTGAGAACCACTGAGCTTTGCAACTCTAGTATATTGTGATAAATTCTGCTTGAGACGCAGAATTAACCCTCTAATACCCAAACCAGCCTTTAGACGGGGTATAGTTTGAGCATTTTTGTATTTTTTTTTTGCCTGGGCAATCGAAACTTTTATATTTTTAGCTAATATTTAGGACTGTTCTGTATATCTCAAAATGGTTTTTAATGTCTTTTAAGGACAAGGTATTTGGAGTACCTAGCTCAAAATTTCCAGAGCACCGTTTTTTTTAGAACCGGTGAACGGATTTGGATGAAAATGCATCACGCTGTTGACAACCACTGAACAATTAGCGTGATGCATTTTCATCCAAATCCGTTCAACGGTTCTAAAAAACGGTGTTCTAGAAATTTTGAGCAATGTACTCCAAATACATTGTCCTTAAAGCGTATTAGGGTGCCTGTACCAGTTATCGCACTACCTAAGAAAAACTATTTCTACAAATATAAGAAGATGACCGACGAATGTAAACAATAAGTCAAATGATTGATTAGTTTTCATACTTTACAGGAAAAATATAAAAACGGAGCCAAAACTACTTTTAGTATTTATTAAGGCGTGTGCCAATGATAGGAACCCTGTACCAGTTATGGACACATTTGTTAATTTGGGTTCTACTTCGCACTATTTACATTCATTCCTTATGGGAGTTGCCATAACTGGTACACTATAACGAAATAGGGTGCAAGGAGGCCGAAAAGTTAAGGAAAATGATTTATTTCTACCATAATTTGAGCAAATTGTGAAGTTTGAATGATTGCAATCATCTTTTGTGATCGTGATCTGTTGTTCACGATTTTTTTCTTGTTGATTTGTATCTTTAAAGGTTGAAAATCAACTATGGTGAATTTGAGGTACTATTGCCATAACTGGTGCACTGAGCCTACCATTTTTTAAAAATTATTGAAAAATTGTTGTTTTGATCACTTTTTAGATGTCGTTGTTTATTTTGTATTAAAAGAATTAAAGTATTTTAAATTTTTCCTTAATCATTCTATTATAGTAAAAGAGTTTAAGGGAGATGAATACACACTAAAATGATTTTCCAAAAAGTTACACGGAAAATAAAGTTTTCCATGAAAAAAAATAAAATAAAAATATTTTAACAATAATAATAAAATCTCAAAATGTTTTCGTCTTAAAAATCGGTATACCAAATAGGCTTCCAGGAAAAGTATGAAAGTGTAGGGATATTGCAAAACAAAAATTAGAAAAATCAAAAACTAAAATTCACAAAATCGGGAATAAAAAAGAATCATTTTCCAAAGCATGTTTAAATCGATTTTAGACGTCGAAAAATGATATCTAGATCAATATCAAAAAATTGGGTATTAGAGGGTTGAGTGTGCGTAAATTAACGTTTTAGTGTATCTGGTTTGAAATAAAATACACTTTGCAATGATAGTGCAAAGCAAATTGAATAGGTTCACGCTGAAGTCCTTCAAAAAGTTTTCTTTTCCTCACAAAGCTAATTGAGGGGCCAGAATCAAAAGGGTGTAAGTGACCATTTTGTCAATTTTGAGCTGAGCATACAAAAAATTCTTCAGATTTCAAGCTTTCAGAAACTGTTTTAAAATTATTTTCACGATGATTAGAAAATTTATTGTAATTTTTTGTAGAAAATTGGGTCGATTTTGAAACTCCATACATTTTGTATGGGATGAAAAATTGGTGAAAAACTTTAAACATCATTTACTCAAAAATGGTTTTTGTCACTTACACTTCTAACCCCCTCAATTAATGGAGCAGCTAGTCAATCAATCATCTTCAAATACAATTTATATATATAAGTACACATTTTAGCCAACAAAGCGCTTTTAAATAACGTCAGGTGATAAGTTAGTGTGCCAATTCTAAAAAAAAAAAAGAAACACACCTTTCAAGCGACACACTCCACCAGGGACCAAGGCTTTTTGCTGATTCAATAAAATGTAACCATTTTGCCCATCCGAACCCGTTGAACCGCTATCACTTACGAAGAATTGTTTTTCTTTGCATATTTAAATCCCTCGACCCGAAAACATCATTCTTCACCACTCCACGGTGTGCACCGGTACCCATTTGACGCAAAACAACAAATCCCCGGATGAACGAAACCGAAAAAAAAAACCTCGGATCTCCAACCTCCCCAAACAGTGGAACCACTAGAATTGAGTTACCTGCTCGGGATCGCCGGTGGATGCCTGGCGGCTTTTCTAATCCTTGTTTGCCTGTGTATCTACGCGATACGGACGAGAAAGTGTTGTTTCAGAAGTAAGTATCACTTTGATGCTCTGCCTCATCCATATTATAATGGCACTCAACGAGGCACTTTTCAGCAGATTTCCGCCCGCATGTGTTTAAAGCTAACGCTTTTTTTTTTCTTTCCTTTCGTCGCTACAGATCGAAACAACTACAAAACGTCAGAGAAAGACAGGTGAGTGTTGGGAATGATTCATGGCTAAGTTCGGGGTGTAAAAAGGGTACGAGCCCCTTGCATTAAGGAATTTTTCATGAGTATCACAAATCATGTGTAGCGAAAAGGTGAAAAATTGCAAACCATTTCATATAATATAAATTAAAAATCCAGAGGCATGAATCATCAACTCGTGTAGGTTTGAGTCAGCGCACACGGGGAAAAAATGCTCGTCAACGCCAACGGAGTTGACTGCATACTCGTATACATGCACATTTCATTTATTTAGTTCACCATATGAAATTCATAATTACACTAAGTCAACAATTTGCCACCATAATACTCGATTAGCAGCTGCAGCTCTTCACGCAGCTGTGCATACTGTCATATGCCACCTTGAAGTAGATGAATAGGTGATGCGTTGGGACCCATCATGGTTTCATGTGATTCATGAAATTTCTGGATAAATAACCATACAGAGAAGATCTAGTCCGTTGTCCACTGGCCGTCGATAAAGCCGGATTGAAAACTTCCCATGAACTCGTCACAGACGACAGAAGATAATTTGGGATAGCACGTTGTTGGTAGCATTCAAAATAGTGATCGCTCTAAAGCTCCCACATTCAAAATGGTTGCCTATCTTGTGAACGGGACAGATTCCACCTTACTACACTCCTCTGATAGCTGTTCGGTTTCCCAGATTCTGACTATCAACCGGTGCAGGCAGGTGGTCAACTTTTTTTGGCCTATTTTGAAAAGTTCATTTGCGAAACCACCCTTACCAGCTACTTTGTTGACTTTTAGCAGATGAATGGTATTCCTAACATCGCTCAGTGTGAGGGTTGAATCATTTCCGTCCTATGCTGCACTGGCATAGTCATTTTCATCGTTGCCGTGGTCTTCCGTGACTACGTTGCCGACGTTTTTTTTTTCAAAAGCGACGAGTCTGCTGTTTCCGATTCTGTTTGTAACGTTCTGCCGGGTTCGTTACTGCAGTATTATCGCTCGCGCTGCGTTATATCCTCCAAAATCGCTCTACACTTCTACGAGCCGTTCGTTTCGTCGACTTCTTTCCAAGTGTCCGATGTTGCTCTTCGATGCTTCATTAACGCCTATTTTTACTCTACTCCAGCATTCTTCCAGCCCTCGTCTGGTAGCACTGCCTCGAGATTGTGCGCGTGTGCTGAGGTGACATCCGATTGCTTTATTCGCTCTAGATTGTATTGTGGCAGCCGTCGGTACCGTACATTGTTGATGACAGTTTTTGGCGTAGTATGGACATCACTAGGTAGTGGCTAGAGTCGATGTTAACGCCACATAGATTCTGATGTCAATAATGTCGCAGAAATGCCGACCGTCAATCAGACTGTGGTCGATTAGTATCTCCATCCAATGTCGTGATCTCCAGGTGCAACGATAAAGGAGGCTATTTTGTAAAAGATGCTACGAATGGTCATGTTTTAGAATCGATGAGAAGTAGATCATTTTTGTTCCTCAATTGATGGACGCTGAACTTTCCAATGAGCTGCAAAACGATGAGTCGATAAGGAGAGCGACCAACATAGCTCTGTTCCTCACATGTTCCTACCTCATGCTTCCACGGGTCTAGCGATGACAAAGACCACCAGCTAAGAGTTGTGTGCTTAGCAGAACAGGACTGGCACAATGGCCCTCTGGAGTGTTGGCGTAACAAGCCACCCGTAAAAATCCCAATTACGAATAACATAGAAGAAAATACAACTCGATACAATCGGCAAAGACACACGCGACGAAAAAAGGACTAGGTACGTTTGGAAACTTGGAACATGGAATTTCGCAGGATGTGACAGGATAATCTACGACGAATTACATCCCCGCAACTTCGACATCGTGGCGTTGCAGGAAATTTGTTGGACTGTACAGAAAGTGTGGAAAAGCGGACATCGAGCGACTACCTTCTACTAAAGCTGTGGCACCACCAATGAACTGGGAAAAGGATTTAGAGTGTTGGGCAAGATCCGACAACGTGTGATCGGGTGGTAGCCGATCGACGCAAGGATGTGCATGTTGAGAGTTACGGGCCATTTCTTCAACTACAGCGTCATCAACGTACACTGCCCACGCGAAAGAAGCGTTCTACACGCAGTTAGAGCAAACATACTATGCTGGCTCACCGCATGACGTGAAAATCGTTGTCGGCGACATGAACGCGCAGGCAGGAAGGGAGGAACGCCACGGCTCAACATCGAGCCGTTGCGTGACGTAGAAGTGGCTTAAGACTACGCGCCGCAGCTGCAATTGATGATGGCGGGAGGGACATCCGATCCGCCATAGGTAGTACTTCGCCTGCAGCACTAGACTTCGCGAATTGAGCCTAGCTATTTAACACTGAAGTTGGAGGAAATGCCAATGCAGAACCCGTAGCTTCCGGGAAGGTAAGCCCAGCTCCCTGGGTTAGTGGGTTGATGTCAGGCCCTGCGAGCCAGCCGTAAAAAAGACTAGCACCGGAAAATCAAAAAGCGCGAACCGATACCAATGGCGACGACCACTGCGACGAAAAGGGACTTGCGATTGGAAGCTCGGTACGAGGAACTGCAGATCTCTCAACTTGATCGGGAGCACCCGCATACTCGCCGATACACTGAAGGACCGCGGGTTCGGAATCGTAGCGCTGCAGGAGGTGTGTTGGACAGGATCTATGGTGCGAACGTTTAGAGGTAATCATACCATCTTCCTGAGTTGCGGCAACACACGTGAGCTGGGAACAGCTTTTATAGTGATGGGCGACATGCAGAGGCGCGTGATCGGTCGGTGGCCGATCGACGAAAGAATGTGCAGGTTGAGATTCTTCAACATTAGCATAATAAACGTGCACAGCCCTCACTCCGGAAGCACTGATGATGACAAAGACGCATTTTACGCGCAGCTCGAACGCGTGTACGACCGCTGCCCAAACCACGACGTCAAAACCATCATAGGGGATCTAAACGCTCAGGTAGGCCAGGAGGTGGAATTCAGACCGACGATTGGAAAGCTCAGCGCCCACCAGCTGACGAACGAAAATGGCCTACGCCTCATCGATTTCGCCGCCTCCAAGAACATGGCCATTCGTAGAACCTTTTTCCAGCACAGCCTCCCGTATCGTTACACCTGAAGATCACCACAACAAACGGAATCGCAAATCGACCACGTTCTGATTGATGGACGGCACTTCTCCGACATTATCGACGTCAGGACCTATCGTGGCGCTAATATCGACTCTGATCACTATCTGGTGATGGTTAAACTGCGCCCAAAACTCTCCGTTATTAACATTGTACAGTATCGGCGGCCGCCCCGGTACGATCTAGAGCGACTGAAGCAACCGGATGTTGCCGCCGCATACGCGCAGAATCTCGAGGCAGCGTTGCCAGACGAGGGTGTGCTCGAGGCCCCTCCAGAGGACTGCTGGAGTACAGTCAAAGCAGCCATCAACAACGCAGCCGAGAGCACTATCGGGTACGTAGATCGGAGTCGACGAAAAGATTGGTTCGACGAGGAGTGCAGAGCGGTTCTGGAGGAGAAGGATGCAGCGCGGGCGGTAATGCTGCAGCATAGAACCCGACAGAATGTGGAGCGATACAGACAGAAGCGGAAGCAGCCGACCCGTCTCTTCCGGGAGAAAAAGCGCCGCCTGGAAGAAGCGGAGTGCGAGGAATTGGAACTGCTTCGCCGTTCACAAGAAGCACGTAAGTTCAACCAGAAGCTCAACGCATCCCGCAAAGCCTTCGTGCCGCAAGCCGACGTATACAATCACCTGTAAACGTTCGCACCGTTGATTCTGTCCAACACACCTCCAATAGGGCTACAATGCCAACCACGCGATTCTTCAGTTATCGACAAGCATGCGGGTGCTCGCAATGAAGTTGAGAGAGTCTTTCCTAGCACTCGGATCAGCCGCTCCAAACATGGAGAACAGACGCTGTTATAAGCCGCAACCGGTTGGTTATCCGATCTTCCTTCGGAGTTTCAGGCCGGTACCACGGGGAAGTAGAGGAAGGAGCTGTTAGTAACAGGTTAGTGATCTCAGTGGAATCTGAACAACACATTATCCCAACACTATTCCAAATCTTGTTCGACAACTGAGTTCATTTCGATTACCTGGTAAAAAGATCGTCAATCCATCGGTGCCTCAGAGCACCTTTCTCACCTTCCTGCTTTTTAAATTGATATAGCACAGCACAGCATCTAGGCTGAACCGATGGAAAAGATTAAGTGAAGCATGTACTGTACACTTGAAAGGCCGTTCACAAATTCTCGAAATTATGCGAATCCAAAGTTTCTCGAGAACAGTTCAAATACCAGATATCCTATGATCATGCGTGTGTTCATCTCTGTGCACGCCTACGCTTTCGCCTCGCACAACCAAATTATACTTTACAAACAAACCATGATATTCATGCTTCTTGTGACAGGCACGTACTTCCATCCAAGAAGTAAAAGCATTGCTCGATTTTATGCATGCAGCAAAATATGACCCTTGTTTGCACCTGCTTGTGGAATCCACAAGCCAAATCGAACAGTACCGGTGAGGTGCGGTCCTATGGCAGGTTACGAATTTTCTCCAAGTTACCCAGCCCACACGTGTATGTCGCCTCGACGCGGCGCATGTTCACAGATCGGAAAACGTCTTTTTGCTCCATGTTCCTCACGAATTGACTTGTGCTTGTTTCGGTTCTGTTGCCAAACGGCTCTCGTCGGCAATCGACGATAAAAGTTGATAAAATATTCAGATGGAGGTGAAATATTAAAATACTTTTTTATCCTATTTCGGACCCGCGCGTTCGGTCGTCTTCCGATACCATTTATCCGGCTTCCGGAAACGGCTGTCGAACTTTGTTTAGAGGGTGGAAAAGAAAAACTTTCAAACGATAATAACCGGATGAAGGACAAGTGTTGCTGCATTTACTTGGCATCATTTAGTGGAGTGTGAGCTTTGGCAAGTATTTTGAAGCACATTGGAAAGGGACCATCCATGAACCACGTGATCAGTGCTGTGGGGGATGGGGGTTTGTTTCGTTAGAACAAAGACCATCCATGTGTTTTTTTATTGATCAAAGACCATACATGGGGGAGTGGGTTAACCACGTGGTTTATGGACAGTAGGCCGTGTCGATTTTTGCAAAATTGCGAATACACAATCCCGAATAGTCACAAATGGTTGCAAATGGACCCAAATGAAGCCCTGCAAAATTTAAAAATTCTAAAAAATCGGTAAGCTAGTCCGCAATCGACTTGAAGTTTTATATGGGAATTTTAATTTTTCAGTATGGGGAAATCCAACTTTTCAAACTTTTGAAGAAAAAGGCACATTAAAGCAACTCTAAAAATCCGCTCCCCCCCTGAAGATTTAGTGCATATATTAGGGAACATTTTGTTAGAAGACAACTTTTTATTTGCGCTTAAGATAAGGGCGTTATTAAATTTCGAAACAATGGACATTTTATTCGCATGATTTCTAACTTCTTCAATTGGCATCACTGCACGTTTTGCGTGTTGAAGAGGGTGGTAACAGCCATCTGCGGCGTCACCACCCGTCGCTGGATGGAGACGCAAGTACCTGATAAAAATGAGATAGTTAGGATTGTAAATATTCTTGCGATATTGCTTTATAAAAACTTGGTATCTTCGGCAAAGTTGTTGGCATGGTCAAGAGCTGTCCAGTGATGAACTAAATCATTGGCAAATCCATCGCTGGGCGGCGCTAGTGTGCATACAAACTACATGCAATAGTATTAACGTATATGCGTGTATCTCCATAACGTGATAATTTAACTGTGTGGTGTCTTCGACAAAGTTGTTGGCTGGGCCACGGGCTATCCAGTGACGAACCAAGTAAGTAGGAATTCAACCGATAGGCGGCGCTAGTGTGCATACAAACTGGATGCAAAAGTACAAACGTATATGTGTGTATCACAATAACGTGATAATTTAAGTAGGTGGTGTCTTCGACAAATTTGTTAGGTGGACCACGGGCTATCCAGCGACGAACGCAATACAGTCTAGACTCCCACTACACGGTTAGTTCGGTGGTGCAGTAGGAATCCGTGTTGCAGGAATCCCAGAGCTTATGGGATTTCGCCTAATTGGGGGTGTGAGCGAATATATCAGGAGTATTACAAGATAGCACCATACCTTCTTTGGCAAAGTTGTAGTACTAGAATAGATATACCACACAATGCGAACTAACATCCAATTAGTTGGCAATTTGGCCGATAGAGGCGCTATGTAGAAATGGTTGCTTATGTTCACTCGCCAGTAGAAGTACTTATAAGTTATCGCTTGCGATATCTCAAGATCTACTTGATTTGGAACAATGCTGTCTTCGGCAAAGTTGTTCAGTAGGTCAAGAACAATCTGGTGGTTAACCAATTAGTTTGTGATTTCGCCGCTAGGTGGTGCTAGTTGTCAAGTAAAGTTTCAAACTTCTCTAGCTCGCGATCCAGATCAGATAGAAAAGTGCCGTCTTCGTCAGAGTTTTTCAGGAAGTAAAAACCTATCTGGTGATTCAACATATAGTTGGTGATTTCGCCGCTAGGTGCCACTAGTTGTTAAGTAAAATTTCAAACTTGTTTAGCTCGCGATCCAGAGCAAATAGAAAAGTATCGTCTTCGGCTAAGTTCTTCAGGAAGTCAAGAGCTATCTAATGACTTAACATTAAGTTTGTAATTTCGCCGCTAGGTGACGCTAGTTGTCAAGTAAAGTTTTAAACTTCTCTAGCTCGCGATCCGGATCAGATAGAAAAGTGCCGTCTTCGTCAGAGTTTTTCGGGAAGTAAAAACCTATCTGGTGATTCAACATTTAGTTGGTGATTTCGTTGCTAGGTGGGGCTAGTTGTTAAGTAAAATCTTAAACTTCTTTAGCTCGCGATCCAGAGCAGATAGAAGAGAGTCGTCTTCGGCAAAGTTCTTCAGGAAGTCAAGAACAATCTTGTGATGTAATAATTAGTTGGTGATTTCGCCACTAGGTGGCACTAGTTGTCAAGTAAAGTTTCAAACTCCGCTATCTCGGGATCCAAAGCAGATCGAAAAGTTTCATCTTTGGCAAAGTGCTTTTGAAAGTCAAGAGCTATCTGGTGATTAAACATTTAGTTGGTGATTTCGCTGTTAGGTGGTGATTTTGCCTCTAGCTCGCGATCCAGCGCAGATAGAAAAGTGTCGTCTTCGGCAAAGTTCTTCAGGAAATCAAGAGCTATCTAGTGAATTGATAATAAGTTGGTGATTACGCCGCTAGGTGACGCTAGTTGTCAAGTAAAGCTTAAAACTTCACTATCTTGGGATCTAGAGCAGATAGAAGAGGGTCGTCTTGGGCAAAGTTCTTCAGGAAGTCAAGAGCAATCTGATGATTCAACAATTAGTTGCATGAAGGGCTTGCATTTTTAAGAAAAATGAAATCTTTTGTCGTTTTGTTTCGCTCTTCGCTCAAGTGCGCTAAGCAAAGAAGCACAGACATACAGACGTAATTTTTGGAGGAAATTCATCAAAAACTTTTGCCCGGTATATTTTCTATGAGCACACAGATTAGAATAACTAGCCACAGAAGCCCAATGTCGCGACTGTTCGTGTGACAAACATCTAGTTTGCCACGCCCTTACAGCGTCAGTAGCGGTACTAGAAATGTCAAACAAATTTTGTTTACCAAAACATGTGATGCTCTTCAAGCTGGACACTTAAAAACAATCAATTATTACAATAAAAGTAATTAATTTAAATAAATAGGAAAAGTGACTATAGCGCCATTGGAGTTCTAGTGTATTTCTATTGCACACAGCCACCTGTTCGAAGAACCGCTCGAGATACTGTCGATTGCATGATTCAGCAACGTGTACACTGGCAAACGTCAAAACGATCGAACACTAGCGCCTCTGGTGGAAGGATAGTGGAAATTAAATGAAAATTGAATTGATATTTAAATGCACGTGCCAAGCCATGTTTAAGAGTGTTACGTCTGTTTGTCTGTGGACGGAGTCTATGTTGTCGCACAGTAACAAACAAGTATGAATTTCAATATATGTACAAAAAAGTTTGCATCTGGGATCAAACATCGCACCTCTGAATTGTCAATCCTTCCCAAGTAACGCACTTGTCACATAAAAGTTACAGCAGCAGGTTTTTGTTTCGCCCTTATGTGACAAGCGTGTTACTTGGGATTACTATTAAGCAGCAGAACTATTGCGGTGCAACAATACGCGCTGAAACACCAATAAACTACTTCCTAGTGGCGTTTCCTTGGCCGGTTGCCGCTCGTTTACAAGGAACAAAAAAGATGACAAAAACGTTGGTGGTCGACTATTTATCATTGAAGTTCATCCTCGGGTTCATCGTGGAACCCTTTACCGGTAATGAAAAAGCTAGTCGTCAATGTTGTTCTATCATTGTTTTTTCTTTGCGCGGCGGTGAAGAGAACGACGATTGTCAACCCTGCTCTGGATCCAAGATAGAGATGTTCAAAATTCTATTTGCCAATTACCGCCACGTAGCGGCGAACTACCTCCTAATTGTTGAATCACCAGGTTGTTCTATAGTCTATACTTTCTGAAGAAAATTGCCAAAGATAACACTTTTCTATCTGCTATGGATTCCGAGCAGCCTAGCATCACCGAGCAGCAAAAATCACCAATTTATTGTTTTATCACCAGAATGCTCTTGGCTTCCTGTTGAACTTTGCCGAAGACAGTACTATTCTATCTGCTATAGATCCTGAGATAGTGTTTTAAAACTTCACATGACAATTAGCGCCACATAACTGCAAATTTACAAACTATATTTTTAATCAGAAGATGACTCTTGACTTCCTGAATAACTTTGCCGAAGACGACACTTTTCTATCTGCTCTGGATCGCGAGCTAGTGAAGTTCAAAATTTTACTTAAAAACTAGCGTCACCTAGCGGCGAAACCATAAACTAAATGTTGAATCACCACTGAGGTTTTGAATTTCTAAAAACTTTGCTAAAGACGACACTTTTCCATCTGCTCTGGATCGCGAGCTATAGAAGTTTGAAACTTTACTTGACAACTAGCATCACCTAGCGGCGAAATTACAAACTACTTGTTCCTTCACAAGATTGTTCTGGACTTCCTGAAGAACTTTGCGAAGACGACACTTTTCTATCTGCGCTGGATCGCGAGCTAGAGGCAAAATCACCACCTAACAGCGAAATCACCAACTAAATGTTAAATCACCAGATAGCTCTTCACTTTCAAAAGCACTTTGCCAAAGATGAAACTTTTCGATCTGCTTTGGATCCCGAGATAGCGGAGTTTGAAACTTTACTTGACAACTAGTGCCACCTAGTGGCGAAATCACCAACTAATTGTTACATCACAAGATTGTTCTTGACTTCCTGAAGAACTTTGCCAAAGACGATACTTTTCTATTTGCTCTGGATCGCGAGCTAAAAAAGTTTGAAATTTTACTTAACAACTAGTGGCACCTAGCGGCGAAATCACCAACTATATGTTGAATCACCAGATAGGTTTTTACTTCCTGAAAAACTCTGACGAAGACGGCACTTTTCTATCTGATCTGGATCACGAGCTAGAGAAGTTTGAAACTTTACTTGACAACTAGCACCACCTAGCGGCGAAATCACAAACTAATTGGTTAACCAACAGATTGTTCTTGACCTACTGAACAACTTTGCCGAAGACAGCATTGTTCCAAATCAAGTAGATCTTGAGATATCGCAAGCGATAACTTATGAGTACTTCTACTGGCGAGTGAACATAAGCAACCACTTCTACATAGCGCCTCTATCGGCCAAATTGCCAACTAATTGGATGTTAGTTCGCATTGTGTGGTATATCTATTCAAGTACTACAACTTTGCCAAAGAAAGTATGGTGCTATCTTGTAATACTCCTGATATATTCGCTTACACCCCCAATTAGGCGAAATCCCATAAGCTCTGGGATTCCTACAACACGGATTAATACTGCACCACCGAACTAACCGTGTAGTGGGAGTCTAGACTGTATTGCGTTCGTCGCTGGATAGCCCGTGGTCCACCCAACAAATTTGTCGAAGACACCACCTACTTAAATTATCACGTTATTGTGATACACACATATACGTTTGTACTTTTGCATCCAGTTTGTATGCACACTAGCGCCGCCTATCGGTTGAATTCCTACTTACTTGATTCGTCACTGGATAGCCCGTGGCCCAGCCAACAACTTTGTCGAAGACACCACACAGTTAAATTATCACGTTATTGAGATACACGCATATTCGTTATTGCATGTAGTTTGTATGCACACTAGCGCCGCCCAGCGATGGATTTGCCAATGATTTAGTTCATCACTGGACAGCTCTTGACCATGCCAACAACTTTGCCGAAGATACCAAGTTTTTATAAAGCAATATCGCAAGAATATTTACAATCCTAACTATCTCATTTTTATCAGGTACTTGCGTCCAATGTGATA
Organism: Aedes albopictus; assembly: GCF_035046485.1. Taxonomy (NCBI): domain Eukaryota; kingdom Metazoa; phylum Arthropoda; class Insecta; order Diptera; family Culicidae; genus Aedes; species Aedes albopictus. Next base: position 191,952,717 of record NC_085138.1, read on the forward strand.
TAAAGAAGGTGTGGAGGAACTCATCCTTTGATTGTGTTAGTAGGGACTGGGAATAAACAACTTTTGAGGGGAGGGTTGGTGACGTCATACAAGCTCAACAATAAGCATGTTTGGGTCGTGTTGCCTTACCCTCAATCTGCACCTTACCACCACAGTGATTGGTGCGTTCGAAAGCATAAAACAACTGGAACAAAACTGGGGGAAAGCTCCTAATTTACTTACTCCCTTTACGTCTCCCCTATAGATTTGAAATCTGCAGCACTATTATTTTGGGGAATTTCATTTTTCCAGGTCCTATTGAACGGTGGAGTCAAAAAACCTTTGTGCCGTATAACGAGGCATCAAACCATTGCCATCAGCCAATCAACTGCCATTTTTCAGAATTCATATATTCTGCGTGTTGCAAGCAATCGTTGAAGGTCGAAACTTGGTGCATTTTAACCTAAAATAGAACAAAAATGTAATAAAATTTAGCAAACTCTCCATTTTTTCAACCGCTGCTAAACTTGCCCTTGTTTATGTTTGAAAAAATAACACGCAAATCACCCTTGGTAACAACACAATGTAGGGGTAGTGGGCAGTGGGCGGGCTCTGAATATCACAACAACTGACCGTATGACGTCAAGCGTTGTCAAGATTCTACGGGTTGCTATGAAAAATATAAGACCGCGCACTAACACAAGCAAAGTACTGTGTATTACACAAAATGATCTCTTCACCTTACTTATATCACATTGACTTGCGTCTCCATCCAGCGACGGGTGGTGACGCCGCAGATGGCTGTTACCACCCTCTTCAACACGCAAAACGTGCAGTGATGCCAATTGAAGAAGTTAGAAATCATGCGAATAAAATGTCCATTGTTTCGAAATTTAATAACGCCCTTATCTTAAGCGCAAATAAAAAGTTGTCTTCTAACAAAATGTTCCCTAATATATGCACTAAATCTTCAGGGGGGGAGCGGATTTTTAGAGTTGCTTTAATGTGCCTTTTTCTTCAAAAGTTTGAAAAGTTGGATTTCCCCATACTGAAAAATTAAAATTCCCATATAAAACTTCAAGTCGATTGCGGACTAGCTTACCGATTTTTTAGAATTTTTAAATTTTGCAGGGCTTCATTTGGGTCCATTTGCAACCATTTGTGACTATTCGGGATTGTGTATTCGCAATTTTGCAAAAATCGACACGGCCTAATGGACAGCCCCACAAAAGAGTCGCGTGCGTTTGCGTAAGACGAATAGAAGGCAAACTGCGAACATTTTAACAGTTTATAACATGAACAGCTATTTTTTTTATATTGACAGAGATGCTTTAATGCTGATTTATTGGCATAACCACTCTAAATAATTGTATTAGGAGTATACCATTGAAAATCCTTCGGGGGAAGCTAGACTCAATTTGGAGTTGAATAGACCATTCCCGTGAAAATTTTTTATGTGCTCTACGGCTTTCCGCCAATTTATAGAATAAACTTTCCCAAGGAAGCCATATGTTCAGAAGCCTCTAACTATTGAAAAACAATGAAAAACCTGCGAAGTAGCACTTTAACCCTAGAGTCTCCTACACAAATATTTTTCACAATACCCGTTGAGCCCCTTTCTCCTCTATGCTTTTTTGGAGACATGTGGAGAATTTGAAATCAGCTGGCTGTCAATATTGACATTTGATATTCTTTGTTGTGATCTACTCCCATTCGCGCCGTTCGCAATCAAAACAACAGTTTGAAAAAAAAAAGGAAAGTAACCCGAGTACCTTTTTCGAAAACCTAGCCATTTTTTGAGATTCTTCCGTCGTTTGTGTACAAAACTTGAAGTGTGATCGATTAAAACACGCCGGAGAATTTCGGTAGTGAATTTTGGGGACTGTCTAGCAGTAGAGCAGGAAGTGGTTCCGGCTTCGGGAGCAAACCGCAAACAACCGTATGGCTGGCGCTGGACGATGGCACAAAGCTTTCCCGAGCTCAACTGTTCCACATTAATGCACGAGGAACAGAAACGCCTACGCAAAGTGCAGAAAGATTCCCTGTTGAATAAGTTAATATTGGACGCGGACGACGATGACGACATTTCATGAATCACCCGGGAGCTGGAGAAAAAATACGGTACTGGCACGGCGTAAAGCAGTTCCGGAAAGTTGTCTCGTTCGTGATATCTAGTTGTCTTCGACCGCGGGGTGGACTGTGATGAGGAGGATTCCTTCATCGACAACACCGAAACGTTCAACACACTGATCCCACAGCAGGAGGAAACCGTTGGTGGAGGGTTCTACATAAACTTGGGGCAGCCCGGAGTTCAAAACTTTGCCGAACTTTGAACGGCCGGAGGATTACGAGCGGATCGCCAAGCCTTAAAAGCGACTGCTGTCGATGTCAAGCGAAACAGAGAAAGCTGGGAGGAGACATTACAGATGCATCAACATTCACCAGATAGTGGCGGTAAGTGGATGGAGCCAGCTTTTTGTGTTATGGATACGATTCAGGTCTCAGCGCTTTTTCCCGAAGAGGTAGATTTCGGCCAGGGAGGGTGCAGGCACGTCAAACTCGAACAAACTACGCCTACCTACCATGCATCGAGCGGGCCTTCCCAAACAACACAATGCGATTTCGCGGGCCATCCCCATCGGCAAAATAAACCGATTTCCAAGCAGGATTCGACCAGGCTTCTGGTCGCGTTGCCAGTCACACTTACACACTCGCAAAAGATGAGCAGTAGGCCTACCTTGCCGCTTGCGGGTCCCCTGATTTCGGCGGCTACTGGTTCGGCGGAGCACAGTCCTTCGAATTGCGGAATATTCCATCGACCTCCAGAACACGAACATAAGTGGCGCGTACTGGGATGTCGGAAGAACGCCAGGTGTATAATATTCAATAAAGAACCAGAGAGTGGCAACGTTCAGGGTAACTGGAAACGAATGACCCGGGACCAGATCCAGCGGTGAAAATTCAACGATGCAATTTATAACCCACAAAGTTTCGAGGTAAGTAGTTCACTTTTTCGTATTTGGTCAAATGCGCAACACAGCGCACTATGTGCTACGCTAGGTGCTACGTTAGCAACGTATGATTTTTTCAATGTGTTTGGCAAACATCATATCAGCATAAGACCTTTTCTAAGATCTTTTTTAATTCTGCCTCTAATTTATTATCCTCTGTTGAAGACTGTGTAGTTTATTTTTCAATGTATGTGTCACTTATTTCACTGGTTTCGCTAGTGCCTGTGAGAGATTCCTCTGTGATTTTTGCTATAAAACATGTTGACGTGCTCTGGTGGGTCCTAGTTTGTGAGCAAATGAGAAGACAGAGGTTGAACTAATGCCTAGCACTGTAGATATACATTATACAGTACAATAATAGGGTCTCTCTCTTTTTATTACAAAATATTATCCAGACGCCATCACTTCGACCATTGTACGAGTTTTGAGAATATTCAAACAGGGTTATACTGCACACGATCAATGCTTTCGCTGGGTCGTGTTCTCCCATCCAGAAATACCAGTATTATCACTAATACTGCTATGCACAGCTAGAGAAGTTTTCTATATGTACATAATTATTAAATGTGTATTGTTCTTATTGCTGATTATTAATAAATAATACGGGGGTGGGGGTGTTTTGCTGGGTTGGGAACCTGCTGTCAAGTTATCCGAAAATAGACCATTTGGGGCATGGATAGTGGGCACTTTCCGTGATAACCGTTGGTTGCTGCTTGTAACTGTCAAAGGTAAGTAGATCCACTATTGCCGTTTTTCTTTATTATCCAGTTCTAACCTGGGTTGGAACTGGATGAGATCACAGTTTCAACCCCAACCCGACTTCGGTTTCGCTTGTACTAAAGTTTGTTTGACGTTGTTTGTTTACACATTTTCCGCCAATCCAGTTCCAACCCAGGTTAAAAAAGAAAAACGGCATGTCTCATGAGGTAGGTAATGCAAAACATGAGTCATTTTTGATTTCAATGATTTTCAGAAAGTCTTTGGGAAAGTTCACCAAGTCTCCTTGAATTGCTAGGTGACGCACATTACGTTCAGTTGTTTGAGGTATTCTTAAAGGTTAGAACATGTCTGAAAGGTTCACCAAGGCCTCTTGATCTGCTAGGTGACGCACATTATGTTTAGTTGTTTGAGATATTCTTAAAGGTTCGAACATGTCTGAGAAGGTTCACCAAGTCCTCTTAAACTGATAGATGACGCATATTACGTTTAGATGTCTGAGATATTCTTCAAGGTCATAGTATCTTTGAAAAGGTTCACCAAGTCCTCTTGAACTGCTAGGTAACGCACATTATGTTTAGATGTCTGAGATATTCTTCAAGGTCATAATGTGTCTTTGAGAAGGTTCACCAAGTCCTCTTGAACTGCTAGGTGACGCACGTTACGTTTAGTTGTCTAAGATATTCTTCAAGGTTAGAACATGTCTGAGAAGGTTCATAAAGTCCTCTTGAACGCACATTACGTTTAGTAATCTCTCTCAAATTGTTTGATAATATAAAACACGTTTATTAAAAAACAAAACTGGTAACTTCCGATCACGCCCTGGTCTTCTTCACGTTTTTCCTCTTCAGCATCGATAAAACTATTTTCACAGCAAATCTTCCTGGAGCATCTCCTCATCCGCAGCTCGGCGTGTGGCTTCTGTCCTATATGAGAACTATAGTTCAAGCATTCTCAAACCCGATGGCAGCTACACTCATCGATCGTCTTAAACCGGTCATCCACGTTTTCCACTTGGTAGACGCACAGCGGAGTCAGGAAGCGGTACAGCCTTTCCGTGCACTCATGCAGCTTCCGTAGCCGTTCGGCGAAGGTGATCTTCTGGAACATGGAGCTGCTGCTCCGTCCACGAACACTTCCGGATTGACGTTGCCCACTGTTGGTGGTGGTATCACTTCCAGGAAAGGCGGTGCAGTTTTCGTTGTAGCTTAGTCGAAATCCATGGTGGTTCCATTTCCATCCGAATCCCCCAAAACTTTTAACTGGCCGTTGAAACCTTTCTGCAGTAGGAATTTTGTGTTTTCCCCTCCCGTGAGCTCGGATAATATGGGCAAAAACGTAATATGGTTTCTGGATAGTTCTTCCAGTGATTTCACCTCCATTGGAATTCACAATATTCATGCCGTTGGAAGCTGAGGCCAATAGGGCAAGAAGGCTTGGGAATATTGCCCGGTCCATACCAGGCTATAATCCTTGAAATCCTGGAAAAGAAACAGTAAATTATTCATAAATTCTACGATTCTTACAGTTGGGAGCAGTGGACTACCTCTGGGAGATTCACCCTCATTCGTGTTTTCGATCGAATCCACTTTCGAACGAAAATCATCCGCATTCCCGTTTACGCCAGCAAAATCAAATGGGCTACGGATTCGAACGAACCAAATACGTTCGAAAGCGGATACGCCCGTAAACAAGAATGAGGGTGATCCTACACGAAATTTAGCACGAGACATCCAGGGAAGTTTGGAATCTGAGCCGGTTGCGGAGTTTCCGCGAACAATTTTTTTCCTTTGGTTGTATAGCCGCGTTGCATTTCTGTGGGTCATTGGACACTTCCTGTGGTAGGTAGATGACCCTCGTGAGGAAGAAACCGAGGAACTTGAAGACAGTGCCGATGAATGTGATCGAAAAGTTCATCGAAAGGGGCGGGGTTTTCAAGGAACTGTGTGCCGGTTCCAGGTTGATGGCATGGACCTGGATACGTCGAAACTGCCAAGAGCCGAGCGGCATGGATGGATGTCGTGGCATGCTGCGGCAATGTATGAGATTGACACTGACTGGAATACTGCGAGGAGCTCGTTTTGCTCGAAAGCCTTCTTGCTGGAAACAGGAGAACTGTTAGAAGGAGGTTGTGCAGGACTAGATGCAGCTTAGATCGCTGGCACTACCGGTGAGGATTGTGGTAGATTAACGGACCTCCGCTCTTCCGACATGGATCCGGATGAATTGACCACAGAAAGCAATACTCCTGCTGTGGCCACTGGCAATAGTAGGGGATCAAACAGCAGGTGATCCGCTGGACAGATGAAGTGACTCTGCTTTCTTTGTTGGCAGCTATGCCGTCGTTGTTTTTTCGTCGGTCCCACGGCCACGGTTCCGGTAATATCGAAATGGGACGATGTTTGTGACGAAGATTCTCTTCACGGACAATCAGCCAGCAAGAGGTGAGGCGATGGGGGTTTGACAGTTTGAAATGTAAACATGCCAAAACGACGTTAGGGTTGGAATCTCTCCACAGTAAAAAACATCTCCACATGCAAGGGGTGTACACACTACTTCGCACGGTGATTTTAATTTCAAATTGGAGAGATTTTTCGAGTTTTCAAAAAATTGTATGAAAATCAGGAATACATATAAAAAAATTTCAAAAGCGGCAATGATCATGGAAATCAATTATCTTTCGAAGAAAAATATAAAAAAGGGGGGTTAGGTCAGACGGGAATGGTCTATTGCGAATAAGGATACATTGAGTAACTTACAGGATGCTCAACTTACTTCTGAACAAAAGAAGAGATCAAGAAAACTGGTTTCAACAGATTCACTAATACCAATACTCTAATTTCAAAATGCATCCATAGAGAGCACATGCCAATCTAATTCACAGCCATCAGAATGTAGCTCCAATGTCGAAAGATAAACGCGCAAGTCAGTTCAGTTGCACGTATAGAATCTTTCCCTAACTGATAAAAGACGACGCTATCTCTTGGACAGTAATTTATGATGCGGAGCGCGTGTGTTCACTGGTCGCCATATAGTAAGGAACCAACGCCACCAAGCAAGTGCAATCATAAATCATGTGAACGACATTGGAAATTGAAAATAACACATGACAAATGGTTACCGGGATGGGGCAATTTTTCTCCGCCATCCGCCGTGTATGTAGAGGGCGAACTGCCGACCGAACGTCGTCGTCGTCGTTCTCGTCCTGCAAATCCGATAACATGATAACGGAAGCCCTCCTCGTCCGATTCTGGCGCATCGTGTTGAATGGAATCCCAATTGAAATTGCTCGGTTTGACTAACTACACGTGACAGCTTGAGAATTGATATTTTTATAGATGCTTGCAATTTCCTTATTCTATTCATTTTAGAACTGTTTTAACTAACGTAAAAAAGTTTGAATCATTTATGTAAGCGCAATCTTAAATAGAAGGAAACGACTGTAAAGAAAATTAAGAAAAGGTCTGATGCACCCCAAGTATTCATTTAACTACAATGCCGTAAAGAACACCAAGCCTGTGATTCATTCTTCGCTGTCACATACCATTTTTCTGCAGACCGCCAAGAGTCGTACAAATTATCCTCGAGCATCGTATTTGAAGTCCATAGAGGATAACTAGTCATATTAGCGTTTAGCCTATAGGAAGAGGATCTCCTCATATCATACCGCGGATTCAGATTCAACGAATTGCCGGGAGTCTTCCGCGTAGCCCAATGTCCGATTGGAGGATCGAGTTGAACTACAGAGCACTGACAAGATCTGCGTAACTGAATTTTGAAACTCATGGTCTCATTTTGATTGCGACAGACCTAGCCACTCCTCAAGTCAAGCACCCCCTCCTCTTTAATTCCAAGACAATATGGGCGATAGTCAGTAGTTCAAGACACTTGAAGCCAGGGTTCCTGATTTCCACTTTTTAACTTTTTTCACATTTGAAGTCAGTCAGCAGCGAACAATTGTCACTTTAGTTTGTGTGTTTGCTTGTCAGCGACGACAGCAAACTCCGGCGAACAGTAGGAAGCCACACTTGGAAATTATTCATTCTTCCACATTCGCATCGCAAGCGATCGAGCGGTGATATTGTGGATACGATTTGTTTTATGTTTTCAAAAAATGTTTATTATTTTCTTTGCTAATCTAGCATTTTAACAACAGTACACTAAAATGTAAACACTACATGCAGAAATCTCTTCTAATTATGATAATAGCCGCTCACCTGCATTCGCCATTCATTCATTCGCTTGCGATCCAAACTGCGACGAACAGCAACGAATATCCATGTCAAGCAACTTCGCATCGCTTCCCACTGGTGATGGGGTCGCTTGTTTGATCACGACAATCCGTTTGCTGAATCTATCTCGATTCATTTCAGCAAAGAGGAGTGAATATGAATGACATGAGGCGAACATACCGATCCTTGCTAAAAGCAAACCTCCGGTGACTCATGTATGACCAGCGGGCGTACCGACGAGCCCTCTTTGAGCTTACCCACTTTACCGGACTTACTAGTGTTATTATTCTAGCGGGGATTTTAGGCTTCCAGTCTCTATGGAATCATAAACGGATATTGGTACAACACAGCGTCGCCCACAGGAAGCTGTATCAAAACCACTTATGTTCCTGTCGAGTCCTTCCGTAACCGAACGGTTGCGGTGGATACCTGCACCTCGCACTGTTGCCACAGTGCCACGAAAAGCTTTTTCGTGTCCGTGATTTTGTCTAGGTTTTAAACCTCAGAGTCGCTTCAGCTGTAAGAGTCCTCACCAAAAAGGAAGATCACGGTCCAGAGGCAAAGAATGAGAAGGAAAAAAAGAGATCATATGAACAAAGCTTAAAGATTCGGGATGAGTCGTTTGGAAGACTAGTCCAAACGTATCAGACTACTTGCGACGAAAGTATAAGAACGACTGCGACAACCAGGAAAACCTGCAAACTCCCACGTGCAAATCGAAGAGTTACATTTTTGGGAGAACGCCGCCACCCCAAGTAGCACCTGCAACATCATCCAAAATGTGGCATTCTATGCTTTGGTCTAAATGAATTACACTGAAAGCACACGCAACTTTCATCTTGTCAATTGAGTTACATTTAAACTCCGAATTTCGTAAAGTTTCGGCTTTGTTTCATAGAAATCATCAAATACCTCGTGTTTGACATCGATTCGTGGAGGTGGAGCTTACATATTCCTCGCAAGTGATAAAACAATCAGTTTGCATTAAATGTGCTATGTAACAGTCATGCAACATCAAACTCTGATTTGTTTGTTCAGATTATGTTCCAAATGTGTTGCGAAAAACTTGCGCGTCTTTTCATTTTGACAGTTCTCTAACTTGTGACAAAGAAAGTGCAATGAAGTGATTATTTTTTTTTTCAGTAGCTTTTATGGTGTGTTGAACAGCAATTCTCTCACATTGCGTTTGGTGTAGTATATAAGGTGAGTAGATAATACTCCTGGTGTCCATGGTTCGAGTCTGGACAAAATCCTTTATCCATTTTCCATCATTCTTTCTCATTTAAGTTGCATAACGATTCAGAATCTGCGCTTTTTGGGTTTCAGAGAAGAAGCAATTGTGTTCTATCGGACAGTGAATAAATTTTACTAAGGTTGCTGTTACTGACTTTGAAACAAGTCGTGTTGCTTGGGACGAGTATCCATGAAATTACGTCGACCCGGAGGCCCAAACGTCAGAAGTCGGTGCCTAGTCGGTGCGCAATGTTCTGCACAAAGTGAATGTTACCAAGGCCACATGGTGCTGCGACGCTTTCTAGTAGGTCTTATCCCGTGGAACGTAAATCTCCGCAGGAAAATCCCTGCGGTCCTGGAAGAACGCTGAAACCAAAGGGTGGCAACGATTTGTTGAGGGTTTTCTACAACGATGAATCCCCAAAAGGAGAAACGGATGGTTCCAGGGGGCACACCAAAGGGATTGTCGCTACCGACGGAAACATCGGCTTTTGGATGATTCATTCGGTGCCAAAATTTCCACCGATGTTGAACGAATTCTAACACTATCCACACACCGGTAGAACCTATGGTCAAAGCTTTCTTTGCGTAAGTGTGGGCGCAGATCAGATAGACATTAGGGGCTGTCCATAAACCACGTGGTCATGAGAGGGGGGGGGGGGGGGGGGGGTTCGGCCAATGACCATTTTGTATGGACGAATAAAAAATTTAGTATGGACTAATGATCACCCGGGGGGGGGGGGGGGGGTGGGGGTTGAGATGTCCCTAAAAAATGACCACGTGGTTTATGGACAGCCCCTTATTGGACAACAGTTAGCCATGAACGAACCACATGTTTACTCGTTTCACATTCTGGAAGCATTGAAAGAACGTTTCCCGAAGTTACTTCACGCAACAGAGATGAAGCCAATCAAAAAGCCACCGTTCTGGAGCGCTGCCAATTTGAAATCCATTGGTGGAACAAAGTTCCATTCCTTCGCCAAAAGTCGTCAGTTCAAGAAGGAGCTCTATTCGGACTTCATAGCAACCTCGTTGCAAGTGGATCTACTGGTGGAAACTTGGCGGCAGGGAACCTACCGAGCGATTGCACGACCTCCCAGTGGAAGGTAATGATCGTGAAGGAGGTACGGGTGACCGAACAGTATCAGTTTGCAACGCTGAAAGATCACTCCAAGTGGGCGGTATCGGTGCCGGGAGATCGAGATTTTATCTCTGTTGGGGACATCAATCGACAAGAGCATCAGAAGGCCAGAGGGGGTGAAAGTGTCTGCAGTCAGCTGGACGGTATTGTTCAGACCTATCGAGTGATGGTGGAAAACGTTGAAGCTTCACCGAAGAGTGTGAATTGAAAGTATTATTAGGGTAAAAGAGTATAATACGCCCCTCTTTATTTTCTAGCGATTCCAACGCTTTTCGCATGCGTGATCGATTAAAAGTATTAAATATTGCAGAATAATTGCTATCAAGCTGATCCGTTAGTTGATTGGTACAGTACAGGTCACCACCCGCAGTCCCTCAGACCACGTGGACAGTCATCTACAGCAGACCCATACCAGGTGGTTGGAGGCCGCAACAGACTAGAGATGGGCAATCAGATCCGGACCCGTTGAAAAGATCCGAATCCGTGCAGTGAGTGAGCGAACCGTGGTTCTTTTCCAGAGAGAGCCAGATCACCGGGATCACCCGTCCGCGTGCCTCTGTACGAAAGACCCGAGAAAAGAACCGTTCGCTACTCTTTGCTTCGCTCTCTGGATTGCTTGCAGCTCATTCTCTCAGCCACAGCACACGACACTCACTCTCGCGTTTTTGGGCGTGTTTGGGTTGTTCGGAAAATCCATGAGTCACTAGTCAAGTGGGCTATTCACCTTCACATCACCTACAAAGCTTACTTATGTCAGGGTCTTGTCAATTCCAAGATTCGTGCCACAGTTCGAAACACCTGAAACAAGCCTGCGGTGGGTGGGTCGGAAGTGCTTTCACATAACCTCAGGAGTCCCGCAAGGTTCCATCCTGGATCCGGTGTTATGGAATGTCATGTACGACGAGGTGTTGAGGTTAGAGTACCCGAGTGGTGATTGTCGGATTTGCCGACGACATTACGCTTGAAGTCTACGGTGAAACGATCGAGGAGGTAAAGTTGACTACCAACCACTCGATCAAGGTTGTGGAGGCGTGGATGCGGTCCAGGAAACTGGAGCTGGCTCACCGCAAGACAGAGGTGACGGTTGTTAACAACCTGAAGTCGGAGCAGCAGACGGAGATCAGTGTAGGAGACTGTACTATCCTGTCAAAGCGCTCCGTCAAACACTTGGGCGTGATGATCGACGATAAGCTTACCTTCGGTAGCCACGTCGATTATGCCTGTAAAAGAGCCTCCACAGCTATTGCGGCACTGTCCCGGATGATGTCCAATAGCTCTGCGGTGTACGCCAGTAAGCGCAAGCTTCTGGCTAGTGTTGCTACATCCATACTTAGGTATGGCGGCCCGGCGTGGGGCACCGCGCTAAGTACTAAATGCTACCGACGGAAGCTGGAAAGTACTTACAGGCTTATGTGCCTGAGGGTTGCAAGCGCGTACCGTACCGTGTCACACGACGCTCTCTGCGTCATTACTGGTATGGTGCCTATCAGCATTCTTATCAGTGAGGACATGGAGTGCTTCGAAATGCGCGGCACAAGAGGCATACGCAGGACTGCCAGGATGGCCTCTATGGTCAAATGGCAGCACGCGTGGGACAGCTCCACCAAAGGAAGGTGGACCCATAGGTTGATACCGAGGGTAGATAGTTGGATTAATAGGCGCCATGGGGAAGTTACATTCCACCTGACACAGGTCCTTACAGGTCATGGTTGCTTCCGACAGTATCTACACCGTTTCGGGCATGCGGATTCTCCCGAATGCCCAGTGTGCAATGGTTTAGAGGAAACGGCGGAACACGTTTTGTTCGTGTGCCCGCGTTTTCGCACAATGCGTGACCGCATGCTCGCCACATGCGGGGAGGACACAAACCCGGACAACTTGGTCCAGATGATGTGTAGGGATGAGTTTGACTGGAATGCCGTTCTAAAGGCTATCACCCACATCGTCCTGGAGCTACAGAGAGATAGCGCGTGGACTTAGAGAATTATTAGTTCGATGCGATGCAAAAGATGGTCCTGGGGTTCGGATCCTGTTTCGTAGGTCATACCAGATCCCTGCGGTCGAAATCGACCCTTACAGCGATTAGGTGCCCGCGGTTACGCGGAACACCCTGGTAACGTTGCTGTCGTGGCGTCAATCCTGGATTGGATCCGAGCCCGCGGTTGGAAAGGAGTCTCCGGTAAGGGCCGGGGCAGGTGGAAGCCCTACTGTCAGCAACCTTCTGGTGCATCTGATAGGGTCTGAAGAGTAATACCCTTGCCTTCAGCAGGTCTAATCATGTTGCACGTCAGCATAAGCTCCTGATGCTTGCAAAACAGTTGGGCACGGGCGGTGGTTGACCCTGCCCGCCTTCCGAGGACAAAAGGGAAATTGGCTAAGTGCCAGCATGGATTCTCCAAAGCAAGTCATCGATGTTCGTTGCTGCAGGCTACGAAGTTATCCTTGAGGACGCGATGTACACTAGCCCTTTTCTGAATCAATGCCTGCTTGGTGTTTCCAGAGAGACGTAGTGTTTGGCGACTATGGGAATGTGTTTAGTGGATCGAGGAGAGAGTAGTCCTGGCTTTTACTTTTGTTATAGAAAATGGCCTTACCCCCTAACTACCTGGACCTTCCTGTTCAGGTGTCTGTTGAGCAGATCCTTCCCCATGGTTTGGAAGGGAAAAAAAAGTTGAAGCCTTGTTTCGTCGTTCAGTTCCCTACCGATCATTCACCTCTGCATATCGTCTGATCCTCTCTCTGTTCACACCATGGATAGTTTAACACAGCTCATGCAGAGTTACGTGATCATTAAGTACATCGCTATATAGATATGTAAGTGCTTTCGAAGGAATTGCTAGAAACAGGCTAAGGACCTTAGTGGCCCTTCCAGCCTTCGTTGGCCATTATCTATATGAACGAATGTCTATAACGATCAACCAAAAAAGAAAACCAGCAGCTATTTCTAAGCAATGTCATATTTTCCCAGACACCTTTCACTTGGTTCTTCTAATGGCACACCTCAATCTTCGGCCATCCTTAACAACCCCTGGTGAAAATCCTCAAACAATAACCCCACCAGGACAGTTCTAACAAATTGGTGCAATCAAAGTCATAAAACCAGAATAGCGCTTACTCGTGGGCACACACCGCTTCTTGGTTTTCCGACCACCGACCACCGCGTCCAAGCTAATTGAAGGCCACAACGTGCAAATGACAGCCAGTTCTGTGCCACAATATATCCGTCAGTTCAGTCAGTGAGTGTGGAGTTATTATGGTGAAGTGTTTCAAGCGAAGAAAAACTTTTATATTCGTTTTCTTTCTGTTGGCACCCAGTGGCATCGTTCGCCAGCCAAAGTGGATGACCAGTCGGAGGCAGGCGAGATTTACCCAGTAGAACAATACACATATACTAGGGGCATAGACAACCAGATGTTATGCTGTTAAGTTGGTTATAATGCGCACATTCCAACGGTCGATGTGAAATCTCTGGTTAACTAGTGGATGAGATTTTGGGCTGTAAATCCAATCCAAGTCGAGGATCATTCTGGTAAACTTTCTTGACTTCTAAGCCATAGTGTATAATTACACTTACCGCACAATTCGGTACTATACATGGCTGTCGACAGGTTGTTATGGCTTCAATTTGCTCAATTCCTCAAAGTTACGTCTGACTGTCTCCACCGACATCAACTTTGGCCAGCCATTTGCCCAGACGAGAATATCCCCCATGAACATCAGTGGCAGCTTTATTTATGATGACGATTAAGGAAACATTTCATTCCACTTAAACCGTATTCACAGCGTATATGTGTGAGCTTTATTTTTCCCCTCGGACACTGAAGCTGGAAGCCAAAAGGCCCTTTCCAGACCGGGACCTAAATGACGGACGCACAGATGGGAACACAAAACTTGTCCACAGTAAACACCGAAGTCCGTCCGAGTCGAGATTCTTTCAGTTCAGTCACAGTGTGGCAGTATCTTCACCATCGCTCGGTTTGGTTCAGCTCTTGTGTGCATGTGTGTGGGATATGCGGAAATAAAATATGGTGGGAAATTTGTTTAGATTTTTGTTGCTATCTCTAATTCGGCACATTCATCAAAGCCAGCACCATGGAAAAGGATAAAACTTGAACAACGTGAGAAATGGTTCAGTACAATGGGCGACCTCTATCGGGTGCCGGACAAGAATCACGAAAATATATTGTTCTATTTTCAGCTTCTTGATACGGATGGGTTAAAACTTAATTCCAGTTGAGCATCCGATGGGATTTATGTTCGAAGTCCCATTGTATCCGAGGGGCGGATTTAGCCTGATGAAGGTTAAAGACTACAGCCGACAATGACGGCATATGTGTTTGTTTGCGATCCGTATATAAATTTACTTTTATTTCCGGCAGTTATAGAATATATGCGGAAATTGAGATATTACAAGAAAACATTTATTACACTCAGATCCATAATAGTATCAACTAACTAAACGTTCACCAGAACATAGCCTATTTTATTGGAAGTTTCACCACTTATGTGTAGCCAGCAGGGAATGAAATTATCAGCAAATTGAGACGAAAAACGCTTTTTTTCGAGCAACCGATTTTTTTCCGTTTTTACTTTTCCTGTGAGAAATGTTTATCGGTCGTTGCTATTTGTCCCCGATCAAAGATAGCCGAAAACTGGAAATCGCTCTTTTCATTTTCGGTATCCAACTTTATCGCCTGCAAAGTTATCGCGATAATTATCAAAAGGCAATTAACAAAAATTTGCCGCTAACGGGATTCGAACCTAGACCCTCCACAAAAATGTGTATTAGCGCGCGCCATAACCACACGACCACACAAGCTGCTAGAGAAGGGTAGGAAATTTTATACATAAAAGCTACAGTCGGTGACGACGCCACTACGGAAAGGCGAACAAAGAGCAGAAAGCAAACCAGTCAACTTTTCATTGCTGATGATAAACGATTTTCGGCGCTGTGGAACGAGCGAAAACACATTCTCGGGAGAAACCCGGGTCGGAATTTATCGCACGTCTTTTTTCGCCGATAATGCGTGTGAGAGAGTTTTCTACAATCGCGATCGTGATCGATAATTTCATTCCCTGGTAGCCAGAAGCCAGATGCAACGTTTTTCTGAAATGACGGTTGAATATTGAATCTGATACATTATGTCATACGTCTAATCTCACCTCGTCTCTAAAAATTACATTCAAGTCAAGTGTAATTCCAAGGTTTTATTTTAAACCACCATAAATTCTTCAAATTTTGATATAAAATATGTAATGCCATGCTCATGCATGATTTTCCCGCCCCATGTGTAATCTCGAATACTTTCCAGCATTCCCTTCCGTTTAGCGTTGCTCTGCCACTTCGAATCAGTACATACATACTATTCCCGCTCGACTGTATTCGCACTAGATCGCATGATACATTATTCAATACAAGCCTAACGAAAGCCTTAATGTAGTCATAGTGGTCCTGACGAGCCAGCGTGTGTGCATATTTCGGATGAGCAAGAGTGTGTCTGAAAGCACTCACTCACGGAGAGCACCGGCTAAATTAAGGCGATGGCAGCACGACGTTGCTGTCTGCCGAAAAAAAAATCGAGAGCCGACACATTCGTGGAAATGCCTCCCCGTACCGAGATTTGGTGCTTTTGTTCCGTTTTGGGCCATTTTCCGAAGGTATTACTACACAAAATTATGTTGCCAGTCAGGGAGCAAGAAGCAAGAAAAACAGCATCCCCGCGCTCACGACGACTGACTGCTCGACAAGTGCTTGTGGGGCTCAGCGTCCTAAGGGTCGAGATACAGGCTGCCTCGTCGCAGCCGGCCGGGGTTGGAAATCCCTTTCAAAGGACTTGTTCTTTACTTGAGTCAACACGACCGGCAAAGCCGACGTGCATAACAAGGACCTCATTTTTATTTAAAATTTATTCATCGGCACGTGATCGAACAAGAGCCGACTGATGTAAAATCGCTATCTGGTAGCGGAATTACAACAGCAAATCGCCCAACTTTTCGTTTGATTTTTGTGCTCTTTAAAGAGATACAATACAGATGCCGGCGCGCCGGCGTTATATAACATTTCACTGATTTGCGTAGGCTCAGTGTACCAGTTATGGCTACAGTACCTCAAATTCGCCATAGTTGTTTTTCATGCAAATCAACAAGAAAAAAATCGTGAACAACAGCTCACGTTCACAAAAGATGGTTGCAATCATTCAAACTTTACAATTTGCTCAAATTATGATAGAAATAAATAATTTTCCTTAACTTTTCGGCTTCCTTGCACTCTATTTCGCCATAGTGTACCAGTTATGGCTAATTCCATAAGGAATGCATGTAAATAGTGCGAAGTGTAACCCAAATTAACAAATGTGTCCATAACTGGTACAGGGTTCCTATCATTGGCACACGCCGTAATAAATACTAAAAGTAGTTTTGACTCCGTTTCTATATTTTTCCTGTAAAGTGTGCTAGCTCAGCTATCTTTTAACATATTGGTGACATTCGTTGGTCTCCTTGTTATTTTTCCTTAGGTAGTGCCATAATTGGTACAGGCACCCGATACGCAATACGATGATATTGAATATATGTAATAACATTATAATCTAAAAGCATTAATTAGCCAACCCTACTGCAGTCACGCTGCTGTATTTTGTACAATATGTTAAAAAAGCTCACGTGGTGCTTGTAGCAAGTTCTCCAGAAATTCTTGAAATAATTAAAAAACAAATCAGGTGTTCCTAGAGAAGTTCTTGCGTACAACCCTGGAAAAATGATTGAAGGATTTCTGAAATTTCCGAAGAATCTCCTGAATGAATTTTTGAACAGAACCTGAGAGGAATTTCTGAAGAAATCATTTGAGGAATTCCTGGAACAATCCCTGGAAGACTTCCTGGATGAATCCCTGAAGTAATTCCTACAGGTATGCCTGTAGGAGGCTTTGTGGAATCCCTGTAGAAATTCCCAAAAAAAAAAAAAAAAAAAACTAAAACTAATTAATCGTTTGACATATCGATGAAATTCGTCGTTCTTCTTCTTATTTTTGTGGAAATAGTTTTACTTAAGTAGTGTTCCCAAGTAACACACATGTTATATAAAAGTTACGACAGCGCAAGTTTTGGTTGTATTGAAGTTTATTTTACGTTATTTCAACACAATGTTAGAATTACGTAAAATAAACTTCTATACAACCAAATCTTGCGCTGTCGTAACTCTATTATAACATGTGTGTTGCTTGGGTTATAACTGGTATACGTACCCTAGATATCCTTCATTTATTATGAAAGCAATTAAGTCTTTGCCTTTCTCGTACACTGAAGGACTGGTAAAATTATCCACTCCAAAAATGACTTTTTGATAGTAAGTCCGGAGGGCACTTGCGTGCGCAGCCTTTTCTTTTTTCTCGCTCGTTCATTTTGTTGAACGCAAGAAAGAGCGAGATAAAAGAGGGGGCAAAGTGCCCCATCTATTATCTTTTTCTTTCGCGTGTTTGTTTACGAGAGTGAGTGAGAAAAAAGATAAAACTGCGCACGCTAGAGCCGGAGGGTCGAGTCACATATACCAATCAAATCAGCTCGACGAATTGAGGTAATGTCTGTGTCTGTGAGTATGTGTGTGCACAAAAAAATAACACATCACTTTTTCATTCGACGCGAAATCTGAGCCCAATGTTTCTAAATGAAAATGGTTCGGATCGGTCCAGCCGCCCCATTCTGCTAATATTCTTTTGGTTATTTCTTCAACATTTCCAGCTACACGCAAAAAAACCGTTCCGATATACGTGCACTCCCAATCACGGCAACGGGAACAAACGTAAACTATGCATAGCAACCATAACAACATTAAAAAATGTACACCGTAAACTAGATTTCACGTTTTCTTGAACGCCCATACTGACAGCTGGAACTAGTTCCAGTTCACGGTGTATATTTGCTTGTTCTCATATTTGCGTTTGTTTGTTCACGTTTATCAGAACGGTTTTCTGAGCGTGATATGATTCCTTTATGGATTTCTACAAAAAATCCTCTAGATTGTTTCCTTGAAATTTACCCAATAATTCCCGATGAACCTGGGTGTGTCAGTGGAATACCAGTAAGTAAAAGAAATCAATTTCTGTTGAAAATGCACTTGAGACTCTTTCAGGAATTTTTGAATTATTCAGACATTTTTGGTGAAATCCACCAGAAAGTTTTGCTGGGAATCTTCAGGCAATTCCTGCTGGATATCTCCCAGGAATACCTGGAGGACACCTAAGAACAATGACTGAAGAAATTCTAACTATAAATGGTTGAGATATCTCAATAAGAATTCCTCATGAAATTTTAGTAGAAATATCAGAAAGAATCCTAGCAGGAATTTGTGCTGGTATATCAAGAGAAATTTCTATAGAATTCCTTGGAAAAATCACAAGAAGTGTTTCTCTAAGAATCCTTGAAGGAATCACAGAACGAAAATGTATAGGAATCTTTGGAGAAACCTCTAGAGTCTAGAGCAATCTCAGCACGAACTTCTAGAAAAATACTATCAGACATTTGTGGAGGAGTTCCAAGAGATTTTTTCAAAGATTTTTTCTGAGATTCCTCGGAGAGTCCTTTCAGAAAATTCTCTACAAAATCCTCTACGAATGCCCACTGAGATTTCAGCGAACGTTCTTTCTGTGATTTTTTCAGGTAATTTTTAAAATGTTTCTCCACAAATTCCTGTTAGAATTTCCTCAAGAATTCCTGCCGGGTTTCCTGCAAAAATTATGTATGTGGTATTCTTGCTGGGATTCATCTTGCAATCCCTGCTGTAACAACTCTATGGATATTTCCAGAAATTCACCCCGTGATTTTTTCTCAGAGATTCCTTCAGAATTCTTCTAGGAATCCTTTGCTTGAGAAATCCCAGAAATGCTTGAGAAATCCCAGAAATTCCTGAAGGAGCCCTAGCAAGAATTTCTAATGGTAATTCTCACGGAAGTATTCCTCGTTGAATGCCTAAAGAAAAACCCCAAAGGAATCATCTGATGTATTTCTGAAGGAATCTTTGGAAAAAAAAATCTGGAGGATTCCATGCAGGTATTTGATGGGAAGCCCAGAAAAAATATCCTGGAGAATTCCTACCATAAATGTCTAGAGGAATTCCTGTAGCAGTCTTCATTCTTGTAAAAAACTCTGGAGGAACCACAGAAACAATTTTAGGAGCAATCCATCGGAGAAATCCCATGAGGTGTCTTTGATTTGTCTTTGATTTTTGAGAGCAATCTCTGAAGGCGTTTAGAAAAAAAAATCCCTGGGGGAAGAACAATAAATCTCTGGAGAAATTTCTGAAGGAACTTCAGGTGAACTTTCTGGAGCAATCCCAGGAGAAGTTCCTGAAGGAATCCTTCAAGGTAATTCTTTAGCAATCCCAGCAGGAATTTCTGGAGAATCCTATCAGGCATTTTCGAAGGCATTCATAGAAAAAAACCTTTTGGTATTCCCAGACAAATTCCTGATGGGATTCCTCCAAAAATTTATGTTGGAATTGTTTCTGAGATTTTCTGAAGTATGTATATCTACACATATTCTTTCAGTGATTCCTCCCAGGAGTCTTCCAGAGATTTCTCTATTAATTGAGAATTCCTATAGAAATCTCCCTTGTGATTCTTTTTGAGATTCTTCCAAGGTTAATATTAGGAATGTGCCTTAGAGTATCAGCAGATATTTCTACTAGGATTTCTTCAGGAATTATTATTTCAAATATTTTCAGCTGAGATCTCTCCAGTAATTTTTCATGGAAGTCCTTCAAGAATTTCTGCAGAATTTCCCGCAGGAATTTTTTGGGAATGTTTTGATTCTACCAGAATTTTTTGAATAAATTCCAGGAGATTTCCTGGAATCTCTAGTTCAGTGTTTCTCAAACTATGGGTTTGCGACCCACTGGTGGGTCGCGGGCCGATTTTTGGTGGGTCGCGAAGTCTTTATTAACTAATGTCGAATGTTATTGCTAGCCATTTTCTAATTTTCAAATATTCCCTTGGAGAATCGATTTTTAGAAGAATTATTTCTAGAATTTCGGTTTCTCCTTTTCTATTCAAAATTTTGTGTTATGAGTCTTGTCTGGAGTATATTGAATATTGAAATTACTGTCTGTGTTCTGAAATCGATTCTGAAACTATGAGCTTTCAATCAGAAGTTTTTTAGATTATAGTGAAATTTTGAATTTTATCTGCATTCTGAAAAAAAGAGTTTAAGTTCTTGCTTGCCGTTAGCATTTTCTGTTAGACTTTCACGCCAATTTCAGCAGTTAAAATATCTAAAAATTCAGAAATATCAAAAATCAGTCAAAAAATACCAAACTTTGACAAGAAATCTTACCTTTGCCGACCTTAAGTAAAGCTAAACTTCTGTGAAATTCAGCTGAATGACGATAATCTGAACTTTAACGGAACAACTGAAAAGTGATTTCATTAATAAATAAAACAAGTGTGTATGAAGGATATTATTAAAAATTTGAAGAGGACTCATCTAACCATCCAGCAGTGCTATATTTCTAAAAACTACTTGATGTTCACTCACTCGCTGTGAATATCTATATAGCATTTTCAACTGATATTTAATTTTAAAGTAGATTTTAAAGTTCTGGAGATATATAAAATTACCATTGTATCTGGAGCCAGGCTGATTAAATATATGTATTAAAAACTTGGAATCTTGTCTCAAATTTTTATGACTAAGAGTTAATTGATGCTGCAAATTTAGGCACCTTACCTTCCTAAGACTTTTCCAAAAAACTAAACGAGCACCAAAAATATATTTAAAAAAAACTTTCGGTTTAAAAAAAAACAAAAAATATATTAAAAAAAAGTTTGAGGGCTAAGTAATGTAAGATTGTGATACCTATGAAAGTAATAAAATGTATTTATTTAAAAAAGGTGTCCAAATTTGCAAAAAATGGCTTATTTTATAAATTTTCGTGTTGGTGGGTCGCCATATTCTTTGAAAATCAAAAGTGGGTCGCAAGTTGAAAAAGTTTGAGAACCCCTGCTCTAGTTCATTTTCAACGGCAAGTATAAATTCATAGCAGTTTTTTATGTTTATCACATCGCACAGTGTTCGAAATCGATGATTTTGCGATCAAATTTAAATAACTTTTTTTAGGTTGCTTCTAGAGGTTTAGCGTATTCTACAAAGTTTTTCTGCATGTTAAAAGATGTCTTCTGATAAAATGTAATTAATGATTAATCCCCCTAAAAGTGAGATATTTTTGTTATTTTTTCAAAATTTTTTTTAGAGGTTTGACGTCCTCGGTAAAGTTGTAGCTCATAATAAGAGAAAAAACTTCATAGAACATTTCAAAGCTCCACCTCTTATGGTTTTCGAGATATGGAGCATTTTGTGCGCAGTGTCCCTAAAACTAGTTTTTTTCAGTGTAGCTTTAACAGATAAAATCCTACAGTTTTGTGACCCTCTACAAACTTGTTCAGGACGTCAAAATACACATTTCTTCCGAAGATGTTAAGTCATTATATCTTAAAACAAAAAAGTTATAGGCAAATTTATCATATTTGAAGGTGTACTTTCACCTTAAGTAACTATTTCCGGCGCAAAATGGCGCAGATGGCTCGGTCGGTAGGTGAAAGATTAGACTTTTTGATATCTCTTGAGGGTGGAAACCTTCGTGGGTAATAGTGGGAAAGGTGCTTTAAATACAAGGCAAAAACTTAATATTTTGCCTGTAATACAAGAAAAAAAATTAAAAAATAATTAAGATGCCCGCAGTAATTTTTAATGCACTGTGTTGCTTCCGGTAAAATCTTTACAACGTTTTTGCAGAAAACAGTGAGTTATTATCAGTAAAAATTGAAAAATCAGTAGAAAATATTGTTATATTCTGAGAGTTATAACTAAAGCTTTGAAATTTTTGAAATTCTTCATTCTTATGGCAACATATGCTCAAACAAAATGAAGAAATTCAAAACTTTTATTTAGAACTAGCTCTATTTATAACTCTCGGATTATAACAATATTTTCTACTTTTTTTCAATTTTTACTGATAAAAACTCACTTTTTTCTGCAAAAACGTTGTAAAGATTCTGCCGGAAGCAACACAGTGCATTAAAAATTACTGTGGGCATCTTGTTATCATTGTTATTATTTTTTATTTTTTTTTTTCTTGTGTTACAGGCAAAAAAATAAGTTTTTGCCTTGTATTTAACCGTTATGTGTCCGACAAATTTTTTGCTTTTTTCTACACCGTGCTTTTAAAATGGGCGCTGGGTACCCGGGTACCCTGTTGGCCACATAAGGGTTAAAACACCTTTCCCACACTGAGCCAACTCTTCCGATCACTGTTATATGTCAATCATATATTACTGCACTATTGGAATATCATATGAATCTAATCTAAGGTTGAAAATGGGAAGTGAGAGTTTTATGCGACGCATGTGGTATGACTCTCAGGTCGCCATGATACTGTTATATGTCATGCATTTTGCTTCTATCAAGCGGGCTGGGTGCGCCAATGTATATGCAACTCCAATAATATCCTTCACATTTTGAAAAAAAGTTTCCTCGGCTGGAGCGGGAATCGAACTCACAACGCCTAAATGACCGACGCCGCTAGCCGCACGACCACGAAGCTCAGTTACTGGAATTGCGGAATTCTGCAAAACGTGTTCCACTTTATCTGCCACACTGAGCCAACTCTTCCGATCACTGTTATATGTCAATCATATATTACTGCACTATTGGAATATCATATGAATCTAATCTAAGGTTGAAAATGGGAAGTGAGAGTTTTATGCGACGCATGTGGTATGACTCTCAGGTCGCCATGATACTGTTATATGTCATGCATTTTGCTTCTATCAAGCGGGCTGGGTGCGCCAATGTATATGCAACTCCAATAATATCCTTCACATTTTGAAAAAAAAGTTTCCTCGGCTGGAGCGGGAATCGAACTCACAACGCCTAAATGACCGACGCCGCTAGCCGCACGACCACGAAGCTCAGTTACTGGAATTGCGGAATTCTGCAAAACGTGTTCCACTTTATCTGCCACACTGAGCCAACTCTTCCGATCACTGTTATATGTCAATCATATATTACTGCACTATTGGAATATCATATGAATCTAATCTAAGGTTGAAAATGGGAAGTGAGAGTTTTATGCGACGCATGTGGTATGACTCTCAGGTCGCCATGATACTGTTATATGTCATGCATTTTGCTTCTATCAAGCGGGCTGGGTGCGCCAATGTATATGCAACTCAAATAATGTCATTCACATTTTGAAAAAAAAATTTCTTGGCTGGAACGGGAATCGAACTCACAACGCCTAAATGACCGTAAAGTCCTGCCTTCCTACTCATGATCGTCATGGAACGATTACGCGTAGAACGGCAGCGTACTCAAAACTTTCACGAACAATGTTTATCATTCCTTCTACAAATCACATGACTGTGATTCACTTATATGTAACTCAAAAATTGAGGATTCGAGAAAAACTAGTTTAAAAATTTAACCATTTTTCATGCAAACGTTTCAAAGACTCGAAAACTACATTTGGATCATTTCAATATAGGTTTAGAGTTTTTTGGTGACCGAACCGGGAATTTTTACACAAAAGTATGGAAAATGTTAACGTAAAATATTTCACACTCTTCAATATCTTGAAGTGCAGTGTGTGTAATTCAAGTTCATGAAAGAAAGCCGCCAGAACCCAACATTTCACAGAATCCTTGCAACCTTTTCCATCTTTCGAAGATTGTTCATTTCGTTTGAATATCATTACTGCGAGCACCCACTGCAGGGCCTGTGAGCACAGCACGCGAATCTATGGAACTCGTTCCGACAGATTCGCAATGATATCATTTTTTTTTCTCATTGCCATATTCACACGTTATGACGAACCTGATAGCAGGATGGATTGGAGATGTACATAACACGGTTCGAGTGTGCGAACGAGTGTGCCACCCATTCAATGGGAACCCTGAAGAACCGACGAGCAAGCCACTAGATTACTTGCGTAACATATGAATAGATCCTAGAAGTTGGTTGGTCGGTTGGATGGTCACATTGCTTTATGTTCTATCATATGCCACCACGTGCAGAAAAACCAACAGATGCAAGAGGTTTCCCATGAAAGGTTTCAAATAGGCCCCACACAAAGAGCGATAACGAAAACAAGACAGGACTTTCATATGTTATTCTACACTACACGGTGCGGCTGTGCTTGCCAGAAGAATCCTGAATAGTAAAAGCTATGAATGGGAAAAAGGCGAAGGATTTTTATCATAAGTATCATCAGCATCACCATCAACAGCTCCATCAAACACATGTCGGTAGGTGCAGAAGCAGCCACCAACGAGAAGAATGCATGTGGAGATAGTGGTACCGTAAAACGGGGTATCTATGTTACTTGCAACTCTGGAGCTCTACAAGAATACTTATTTACAAAACACGTATGAAATTTTTGAGATGTTCTATTGTTTTTCACCTAAGGATCAAAGCAGTCTGACCGGTTTCCGAGTCTCTGGTGACCAGCTTAAGTCGCAGGTGTCGTGGCGGCTACTAAATAACAGCCTAAACAACTACCATCGGGGTAGACCAGAGGTTTCCGGGTTGTGATCGCTTCCCCGTGTGTCCATATTCACGCAACTGAGGACGAAGTCTAGTGATGAAGCCCGAGGCTAGAGAAACGTCGATGGCCGGTTCTACCTGCCAGGGACACCAAAAATCTCAATGGAGATCATATGTACTGCTTCTAGCTTGTTTTTTTTTTATTTCCAGAAACACTACGTTTGGAAGTTAGACGGAAATACCCGAAAGAGTGAAGGACCAGAAGAGTTTGACCACGAAAGGTCAGGACACGGATCGGCATCGAAATCAATCTCTTCAGTGATATTCGTAGACACGCCGACTGCTACCAACTGCAAGCACCAGTTGTGGTGGAAACTATTATATTCCACTAGACAGCTGGACCGTCCATGGCGCCCAAATAAATATGAAATATATATGAAATCACAAGCTACCATTAAGGGCGTAGCCAGAGGGGGGCAGGGGGGGCCGTGGCCCCCCCCCTGGCCGACAGATTTTTTTTTCATTCGAGCCGACTCAAAGATTATCAATAATTCAAGAGTTCCAGAAAAAAAAATGTAAAAAAAAAACTATTGTCTAGACTATTCTAATAATTGAGGTTTTTATCCACAATTATCAAACCTTTTTTTCTTGACAATCACAGGAAATTTCGCCAAGTATTTCTCCAAGAGATCTATTTCAATCTTATCATAGAATTTAACCAAAAAAAAGCTTGGTTGATTGGTTAAATTTTGTGATGTTTATTCATGGAATACAAAAACAGCATGCTAAGTTTCCGGTAGGGAAAAAGAAGGACTTTGTAGAATTATATGCTGCTATAGAGTGCAGTTATGTGCTATTGCTACACGAATTTTCACTTGTATTCAATTCAAACAAACGTCATAATTCCTGTATGGGTTTCACCAGACATTCCTCCGGGAATTTCTCCTGGGATATCTTTAGAAGTTTCTTCAGTGATTGTTCCAGTGCTTTTTTCGATGATTTCTCCAGGAATTTCAAGGAGTTCCTTAAATCATTGTACAAAACATTCTTTTGGGAGTTCATCCAAAGATTCCAAAAATAATTCGTCCAAAAATTATTGCAGGCATAGATGCCTTCATATTTTTTTCCTACAGAAATTCTTCCAGGAATTTGTTAAGAAAGCTTTCCTGGAATTTCCTAAGGAATTCATCTTGGGATTGCTTCCGGGATTCCTCCAGGTTTTCATTCAAGCATTCCTCCAAGGATTCACTCGGGAATATCTTCTGTGTTTCTTTCAGAAACAACTCCAGGAATTATTTTAAAAAATCCTCTAAAGGTCCCCACAGTAACACTTTTTAGAATTCCTTCTGGAGTTTTTCTTGGAATTCTTTCAGGAACTACTCCAAAAAATAATCCAATACTTCCTCCAGGAACTGTTTAGGAATTCCTCAGGATTTCTCCTGAGATTTCTTCAGGAACTGCTACAGCGATTCCCCGAGGAGTTCTTCCACGAACTCTTCTTTGAATTCCTTCAGGATTTCTCCAAGGATTCCATCTGCAATTTCTTTAGAAATTTTTACTGGGATTTCTCCATGAATTTCTTCAGAGATTCCTCAAAGAATTATTCCAGGGATCATCTGGGAATTGTTGCAGTGATTCCTCTAAAATTTCATCCAAGGATTAATTTAGAAATGCGTATAGAGATTTCTCCAGAAATTCCTCCAGGAGTTCCTTCTAGAGATTCCTCGAGGAGTATTTCTAGAGATTGCTCTGTAATTTTTCTAGAATATCCTCCAGGAATTCCACCAAGAATTTCTGCAGGGCTTAACTCGGGACTTCCTTCTGTGACTCTTTCTGGAACAACTTATTTCGAACAACCTCCAAAGATTCTCCCACGAATTTTTTTAGGGTTCCTCCGGTAATTCCTCTTTGATTTTTAAGAAACTTTTCTAGGAATTGATTCAGTACTTCCTTAAGGAACTGCTTAGGGATTCCTCTTGAAATTTCTTCCGGGTTTCCCTCTGGAGTTTCTTCAGAAACTCTTCTAAGGATTCCTCCCGAATTTGTTCAACTCCATCTGCGATTTCCCAAGAAATTATTTCTGGTATTCCTATACGAATTCGCTAAGAGATTCATCCACGAATTTCTTCAGGCATTTCTCTAGGAATTACTCCAGGAAATCTATCAGGGATTCCTTCAGAAATTCTTCCAGGATTTTTTTTAGGAATACCTTCTGGAATTTTTCCAGAAATTCCGCCAAGAAATCTTCCAGTATTCCCTCCAGGAAATGCCACAGGCATTCCTCCAGGACTTGCACTAAAACTCCTCCGGAAATTTTTTTAGTCATTTTTCCAGGGATTTCTTCAGAAATTTGTTCGAGGATTTCTCCAGGAATTCCTCCACAGATTTCTCTAGAAATCCCTCCGGAAATTTCTCAGGCGTTTTTTTCTGAAATTTATCCCAGAGCTCCTCTAGAGATTCCCCCAGAAATTCATTCCGCCAGCAATTCCCAAAGGAGAATCTCCAGCAATTCCTCCAGGATTTTATTTAGGAATTTCTACAAGAACTATTGCAGGAAATTCTCCAGGAATTACCCCGAAAATTTCTTAAGGAATATCTCCAGCAATTTCTAGGAATTGATCCAGGAAATGCTCCCGGACATCCTTCAGAAGTTATGTCAACAATTTCTCCAGGAGTTTTTTCCAGAAATTCTACTGGAGATTTTTTCAGAAATTCTTCCAGGAAATTCTCCAGGAATACCCCCAGGAATTTTTCAGGGATTCCTCCAGGAAATCGTCCGAAGATTCCTCCAGGAAATCCCACAGAAGTTCCTCTAAAGATTCTTCCTGGGAATCCTCTAGGGATTTCTTCATAAATTCTTCCAGGAAATTCCTGGAGGAATACCATTAGTATTTTTTCAGGGATTCCCTCAGGGACTTTTTTACAAAGTTCTTCTAGGATTCCTCCAAAGATTTCTTCAGGAATTCCTTCGAGGATTCATTCAAGAATTCATCCAGAAATTCCACTAGAAATTCCTCCAGGATTTTCTCAAGGGATTTTTTCAGAAATAGAAAAATAATAGAATAGAAATAGAAATTTCCCAGAATTATTCTAGAAATAAGAGATTCCTCCAGAATTTCCTAAAGGCATACCTCTAGGAATTTCTCCAGGCATTCCTCCAGGATTTTATTCAGGAATTTCTCCAGGAATTGCTCCTGGACATCTTCCAGAAATTATGTCAGCAATTCCTCTAGGTATTTCTCCAGAAATTTCTCCCGAGATTCCATCAGGAATTGCTTGTGGGATTCCTCCAGAGATTTCTCCATGGAATCACTTCAGGAAATTATTTGAAGATTCCACTAGGAAATCCTTAAGGGCCCATATAGCCGAGGCGGTAAACGCACGGGTATTCAGCATGACCATGCTGAGGGTGACGGGTTCGATTCCCGGTCGGTCCAGGATCTTTTCGTAAAGGAAATTTCCTTGACTTCCTTGGGCATAGAGTATCTTCGTGCCTGCCACACGATATACACATGCGAAATGGTCATTGGCAGAGGAAGCTCTCAGTTAATAACTGTGGAAGTGCTCATAGAACTGGCTGAGAAGCAGGCTTTGTCCCATTGAGGACGTTACGCCAAGAAGAGAGAGAGATACTAGGAAATCCTGCAAAAGTTTCTCCAAGGATTCTTCCAGGAAATCTCCTAGGAATTTCTTCAGAAATTCTTCAAGAATATTCTCCAGCAATACCTTCAGGAATTTTTCAGGGATTCCGCCAGGAATTACACCAGGAATTAATCAGGGAACTCCATGATCAATTATGTCAGCAATTTTATCCAGGAGTTACTCCAGGAAATCCTTCAGGAATTCCTTCAGAAATTCTTCCTGGATTTTTTCTAGGAATACCTTCTGGAATTTTTCCAGAAATTCCACCAAGAAATCTTCCAGTTTTCCCTCCAGTTTCGCCTCTCTAGGAATTCCGCTAAAACTCGAGCAGGAACTTTTTCAGGGATTTTTCCTCCAGAAGATTTCTCTTGAAATCCCTCCGGGAATTTCTCAGGGGATTTTTTCAGAAATTTCACCCAGAGCTCCTCTATAGATTCCCCCAGAAATTCATCCAGAAGTTGTTAAAGGAATTCCTCCAGAGATTCCCTCAAGGATTCCGCCAGTAATTCCCAAAGCAGAACCTTCAACAATTCCTTCAGGCATTTTTCCAGGAATTTCTCCAAGAACTATTCCAGGAAATTCTTCAGAAATTACCCCAAGAATTTCTTAAGGAATATCTCCAGAAATTTCTCTAGGAATTGATCCAGCAATTGCTCCTGGACATCCTTCAGAAATTATGTCAACAATTTCTCCAGAAATTCTTCTGGAGATTTTTTTTAGAAATTCTTCCAGGAAATTCTCCGAAGATTCCTCTAGGACATCCTCCACAAGGATTCTTCCTGGAAATCCTCTAGGGATTTTTTCATAAATTCTTCCAGGAAATTCCTGTAGGAATACCATCAATAATTTTTCAGGGATTCCCCCAGGGACTTCTTTACAAACTTCTTCTAGGATTCCCCCAGAGATTTCTTCAGGCATTCCTTCAAGGATTTATCCAAGAATTCATCCAGAAATTCCGGTAGAAATTCCTCCAGAATTTTCTCAAGGGATTATATCAGAAATAGAAAAATAATAGAATAGAAATAGTAATTTCATCAGGAACTCCGCCAGGAATTTCTCCAGGAATTGCTCCTGGTCATCTTTCAGAAATTAAGTCAGCAATTCCTCTAGGTATTTCTCCAGGAATGTCTCCCGAGATTCCATCAGGAATTGCTTAAGGGATTCCTCCAGAGATTTCTCCATAAAAAAATTCTTTGAAGATTCGTCCAGGAAATCGTCCAGAAGTTTCTCCAAAGATTCTTCCAGGAAATCCTCTAGGGATTTCTTCAGAAATTCTTCAAGAATATTCTTCAGGAATTCATTCAGGATTTTTTCAGGCATTCCTCCAGGTATTCCACCAGAGATTCCTCCAGGGTTTTTTTTTCACAAATTTGTTCAAGGATAACCCCAGGGATTCCTTCAGATATTCCTTCGAGAATTTCTCCAGGAACTGCACTAGCAATTCCGCTAGAAATTCCTCCAGGAATCTCTCAAGAGGTTCTTTCATAAATAGAAAAATAACAGAAATAGAAACAGAAATCTCACAGAATTCTTCTGGAGATTCCTCTAGATATTCATCCAGTAATTCTTTCAAGAATTCCTCTAGAGATTCCTCCAGAAATTTCCACAGGAATACCACAAGGAACTCCTCTATTTATTCCTCCGGGATGTTATCTAGGAATTTCCCCAGGAATACCTCCAGGAAGTACCCCAGGAATTTCTTCCGGAA
Source organism: Aedes albopictus (assembly GCF_035046485.1). Lineage (NCBI taxonomy): Eukaryota > Metazoa > Arthropoda > Insecta > Diptera > Culicidae > Aedes > Aedes albopictus. Next base: position 191,982,908 of record NC_085138.1, read on the forward strand.
TACTCCTGGCATCCTTCAGGAATTATGCCAGAAATTCTTCCAGGAATTTCTCCTGGAAATCCTCTTGGGATTTCTTCAGAGATTCTTTCAGGAAATTCTCCAGGAATACTTTGAGGAAATTTTCAGGGATTCCCCCAGACATTTCTCCAGAGATTCTTCCAGGAATTACTTCATGGATTTCTCCACGAATTTTTCGAGGGATATTCCAGAGATTCCACCAGGGAATCCTCCAGAAATTCCTCCAAGGGATCTTTGAGGAAATCCTCCTGGAATTTCTCAAGGGATTTTTTCAGAAACTTTTCCAGAAATGCCTCTCACAATTCCTCTTGAGATTTCTTCAGGAATTTCTCCCGGAATTGTCCGAGGGATTCCAAGAATTCACCCAAAAATTGCTCTAGGAAATTCTCCAGGAATTCCTGCTGGATTCTAATCCAAGAATTCCTCCAGGAATTACGCCAGGAGTTTGCTCAGAAGTTTCTACAGGCATTCCTCCAAGGGTTCCTTCAAAAATTTCTCTAAGATTTCCTCTAGGACTTTTTAAAGAGATTTCTTATGAAATTTGACCTGGGATTCCGTTCAGAATTCCTCCAAGAATTTCTCCAGAATTTCCTCCAAGGAATCCTCCAGAAATTTATATAGGATTTCTTCTAGGATTTCCTCATGAGATCTCTTCAGAAATTTCACTAGGTATTCCTCCCATAATTTATCCAGGAATTCGTACAGGTTTATTTTCTGAAATTCTTAAAGGAGGAATTTCTCCAGCATATAGTATTGGAAGATAAATGGACGCATACAGGAACCAGGAAATTCTAGGTTTATCCTCAAAAGAGTTCGTAATTTCCAAAAGAGGAATGTTTCGTAGACATTGACAATAAAAAAGGAACACAATAGAACACGAGTAAATAAAATTCCGCAATCTTCCAAAAATTGATCACCGCTACCAGCACCACGTTGATTTGTGTAGATCAGGCGAGCTTTTTTAATGTATTGTACAAAATACAACATAGTTAAGGGAAAAATAAAGCTTTTAGAATATAATGTTATTATATTCAATTTCATCGTGTTGCGTTTAGTTATAAAAGCTAAGGTACATATTTACTATGGGTGCTTGCCCCCCCCCCCCCTGACCGAAAAGCTGGCTACGCCCTTGGCTACCAAAGCTACCCCTTCATACTGTCTTACAGACACTATAAGCATATGCACGCTGGATGGGAATCTCTTTGCAATTTTGCACTCTTACGTTTTTTTCCTATGAAACTCCCCCGCCGCGGCGCACCCCTCATGTGCAATGAAAGTTCTATAACTACTTCATAGTACCTGGTATTCGCAGGCAACAGCCTCCGATGAAACTTTGTCAACATAAGCAACCATCAACCGGAACGCTTCTGATCGGTGCGATAATGCTCCCTACTCTTTATAGGAATGTGTATGTCGCTGCTGATTATTGCTCATTCACATAAAATGAACATAAACCGAGGAACTGGTGTCATAATTAGTGCTTTGTCTTGGAACGGCTGCCCGTTAATGACCACCAGCAGCGGACGATGATTTCGGCGGAATATTTTGTGGAGTGAGGCTCTTCAGGGTTTGTGATAAAAATGTATGCATCCTCCGTGAGGGCGGGAATGACCCACATATCAAGCACATCATTTTTAATGGCACTTCTGTGTACACATTAAGCTCCTCTATACCTACTTGTTGCCATTCTTTTTGTTCTGTTTATAGCACATTGGACCCAGTGAAACAAGGTATCTCGATTTATATATGTCGTTTTATGCGCGTTTCGTCAACAAGGAGAAATTATTTTACTGTAAAGTGCACAGTGGTCCACAAACCAGATTTACGAGGAAAGATGCATTCAACGCCTTCAAATGTGTTGATGAAAATGAAACTGTCCCTGCACCTTTCAGGACTATGATAATCTTTTTCGGTGATGTTCAAGAAATATTACAAAAGCTGTTTACAATTAATCAATGTATATCTTTCTTTGAAACATAAGATCATTTACATCCATTCCCTTAAATTCCTTAACAACATTTGTTAAATATCTTCAATTTTTCCAAAAAATCGTCAAATTTTGTAATCTATATGCGTAGCAGGCAGCAAGACAATGATCGGACTGCTTTTCCTGAAAGTTTTAAGAAGTAGAACCCATGAATTAATGGGGACGGAAAAATTTTCCGTTACTTAACTTCCCAATTCACGGTATGTTCTTTATTTCTTTTTTTTTTTTTGAAAAAAATAATGACGGATCAAACGGATACATAAAACATACCCGAAAGCGGTCGCGTCGTGTACAAAGTACACGCGCCATGAAAAAGGCACGCTTGTGGTACACAGTGTCGCTGAGGGTGACCGGAGATGCGATTGCTCGAGGGTTAAGGAAAAATCCAATTTGTCACAAGACACAACATTATTAACTGTGGAGCGGACCTGGTGTGATGGTAAGAGCACTTGACTATCACGCCGAGGACCTGGGATCGAATCCCGCTCCCGACAAACTCACCAAATGTGGGTTCTTCCTTCGGAAGGAAAGTAAAGCGTGTGGGTCCCGAGATGAACTAGCCTAGGGCTAAAAATCTCGTTAATACAGATAAAAAAAACATTTTAACTGAATCTCGGTTCGCAACGCAGAGCCATTCACGGGAGTGTCTTACACTTGACAAATCATACTTGCTGATCGACAGAAATCAGGCTGGGTAACAACGATGAAACATTTCCAGTAATGAAATTTCCAGAAAGCTTTTATTGTTATGGTTTTGTTAACGAGCGATTTCAGCCCTTGGGTTTTTTCCACCCCGAAGATCTCCTAAAACTTCCAAATTCAAGAAGCACAATAATCTCAAACGTGCTTTGCTCTGATTTGACTGCCAGCGGGCATCAACTGAAAATTCTGTTCTCCGAATTTCGAAGCAACAAGGAAACCATATCAGATTAACTAGAGCCATTTGCTCCAATCCCGCTCGCAAAACAAAATGAAACTTGCTGCTGCTTTTTTCCTCAAGCATCATACAAATTGGTCGTTTGCGTCCTGCTAATCGATCCACTCCGAAAATTCCGCCTTTCATCGACAGCAAAAATGCAAATTTAAAATCTTCCATTGTTTCAACTTGCATAATGACGGCGCAAGTATAAACTCTCTTTAATAGCCTCTTTGGTAAGCAGGGAACAACTCGGGGAATAATTAACATAAATATATCGAATTGTAAAAGTTGTTCTCCTGAAAGTGTTCCATTCTCGCATTTAACCATTTTTCTCACATTAGGAAATCCATTTCCTTCGCCTTTTATTTCGCCTCTTGTGTTATATACTTTCTCTACGACACGAGAGTGCAAGCATAGAAAAAAATAGGGCAAAAGGGAAAGTTTCATCGAGTGCGCCATTTCGCAACTCCATTCGCAGACCGGAAAGCACTGTGTGGTGCCAACATTCATCCTTCCACCCACACAGCAACCAACAACCCCAGGAGCAGTTTCCACTTATTTTCAGCCCTTCTAGTTTTTCAATTGCAGCGCACTCATAAGGTGCCCGTGAAGTTGTGAGGAACGGAGGAAAAATCTTTCCGTTCCCCTACCTAAAGGGGTGCGTACTTTTCTTATGATAAATAGTTTAAGCTCATCCGACGTTAGCTCGGTGTAGCTCTTTCGCCCCAGAACAATATAAATGTACATTAAACTTAGGAACATGTTGACAAGTTAAAATAGCACATTTAACACAAAAATAAAACCTGTAATAACATGTCTTCTGCAAGAAAAAAAAATACTTTGTTCAGATAAAGTTCCGAGTAGCATCTTAAGCAGATTGCAAGCTGCTTAAGCGGCTAACAATGCAAGTGTTCACACGTTTGCTTCATAAACAGATGGTCATGGGTTCAATCCCAACCCCTGCACTTTCGTCAGTTGCTCCCTGATAGCAGTGCACACTGACCTTCTTCTGAGCCCATGGCATAAACGGATGTGTATACTTGGACATCGGTGAATGGCAACTAATAATGGACCTCGGACTGGAATAAAGGAAAACAAACAGCCACACATCAATATCTTCGAACTCATCATTCTACCATGATCGGGTAGAAAGTGAAAGCAGCGCGAGAAGCATCCAGTTCAATATAGTAGAATAATAGAATACATTTAGGCGCTGTACAAAAGTGGAAGTGTAGCTGCCAATTGGAATCGCTCACGTAGTGCCCTAGTGGACAAAAGAGCTGTAAATTAGGTTAAGTGGTTAAGAAAAAAGGAATAGCTAACAATGAGCCTTGCTGGAACTTCTGTCCGAAGTTCCAGCAAGGTTCATCGTTAGCCTCTTAAGCAGCCAAAAAGTTCCATTTGGAACTTTATAGAAACTTCTTGAAACTTGAAAGTGCATTTTGTCATTGGAAGCGAAACTTTAAGTTACTTGGGAATCTGTTTCTCAATAAATTGCAATTCCCGATTTCAGCTTCCAAATTTTCGATTGGAATTGATCCCTTAACGATTCTTTATTCCTCTCCAAAACTTAATTCTCTCTAGGATTCCTCCAGAAATTCTCTCTAGGATAACCTCAACCTTTTTTTTTATGGTTTCTCCAGGCATTCCTCTAAAAGTTCCTTCAGTATTTCTTCAGGAAGCTCCATCTGACATTCTTCTTGAGGTTTCTCTAGAATTCTTACAGGATTCCTTCTGAGCTTTCTTTTGGGTCTTCAAGGCCTTCTTTCTAGGATTTCTCCAGGAGTTTTGGAAATTCTGCTGGAAAAGTTTCGTACAGGGGATACTCAAAATAACTGGGACAGGTAAAATTTTCACTTTTCAAAAAATGTTCAACTCGCTGTAACAATTCAAAAAGTGCATCAAATATTCTCAATTTTTTACTGTAATTTCAGCAACTAGTTGTGTATCAGTAGTCCAATTTTTAAAAAGTTCGGACCATTGTCCACGGAGTTATAAAGATTCTAGAAAAAGATAAAATTATCCGATAGCCAGCATTGGGCTGTTATATCTCCGGATTCAATGAACGGAATGCAATGAAATTTTGACCATTAATGACTTGTATAATGAGCTATGAAAAACCTTTGACTTAACTTAAAATTCTCAACACGGAAGAAAATTATAACGATTAGATTATTTTTCTAATAAAACACCAAATTATCCAAAACTTCAACATCGTTTCAAAATTCAAGATGCAAATTATAGTTCAATTAATTTCCCTCTAAATGACTTACATATTAATGTGTTTTGAAGGAAAGTTACAACATAGCCGCTAATAAATTGAGAAAGTAATGGGATGCATATTAGAAATTGATGAATTTACTAAAAAATCGTGAAATAAATGAAATCGTAATAACTTTGTCTCTTGTTAAAAATTTCAAGTTAAGTTAAACGTTTTTAAGAGTTCATCATATAAGTCATGAATGGTCAAAATTTAATTACAATCAGTTCATTGAATCCGGAGATATAACAGCTCAAAGTTGGCTATCGAATAATTATACCCTTTTCAAGAATCTTTATATCTTCGTGAAGAATAGCCCGATCTTTTCCAAATTTGGACCACTGACACCCCAAGTAACAATCAGCATGCCTTGAAGGTTTATTCATGTTTTATCCTGGTTTTATACGAGCATGTCAAAAAGCTAGTTGTTCTAAATAAGCTGTATGTGGTAGTTTTTTACTTTGAACCTTTGGCGTTCCATAAAACTATCATGTAACTTCTGCTATAAACATCTTCAATAAAAGACTTGCAAGTAGACATGAATTGGTTTTATCACTTATTATATACCATTTCAATAAAACTTGCATTTGCGGTTATTGTCGGAGAGATTTGTTTTTGTAAACAAATACACAAAACTGTGAGGTAATGCATAAAACCAACAAAAGATTTCGTGGCCGTAACATAAACCAAAAAAATGCTGTGATAAAACCGCTAGTTCTATCATGAGCTCAGTTATGACTACCTCAGGAGGGTTAGCCCTATTGGAGGAATCATCAGGAACACAGAGTTTTATCAGAAAAATATGTCGCCTAGCCGGCATTATCATTCATGTAAATACAGAAAAAATATTACTCAATTTTATGATTTCACGTACAGCTTAAGATCAAATTGAACCATACAACAGGTTTCCGTCATTTTATTTTGTCAGAAAAAATACATAATGTCTTTTAAACTCCGCTGTGTTGAAAACACCTTTTTTGCACCCAATTCCACCGAGTCAATTAAATGCATTTAACTTCCAAATTATGCATAGTTTGTGTGGCGCACTTAGTTTTTGTCATTATCACAGTCACATTCACCACAAATTTTCCGTGGCATGTCTCCTGATACGTATTAAATAGGAAAACAAATCTGAATTCCATATCTGCATCTTTCCAATTGATGGCTGGATAAACAACCAAGCATAATTTATTCTGACGATCGAACATTGAGAGTGAAAAATAATCAAAACAATTATTTGACAAGTCAGAAGATGGTTTTATTTAGAAGATTGATAAAACTATGATACAACCCGAAATCCTAAGCCGGTTTGCATACGAAGTTCTGTAGACCCTAATAAGACTGGGCCAACTAGCCAGAACGTGGGCTTATTGAGGCATACAAGAACTCAAGAGCATTTTCAAGTCGGCATCAATGGTTTTATGTTTAGGATTTTTGAATCGCTAAAAAACTTTGATAAAATTAAAATTGTTACTTGGGACACAACTAGTTGATGAACTTACAGTAAAAATTTAAGAATTTTTGATGCTCTTTTCAAAAAGTTACAGCGAGTTGAACATTTTTCGAAAAGTGAACATTTTACCTGTCCCAGTTATTTTGAGTATCCCCTGTATATTCTCCTCATAGATTGTTTTGGAATGTCTCCAGAAGTCCTTCCTGGGATTCCCAAGAGGAATTCATGAAAAAAAATGAAATCTTGGAAAAAACTATTAATTCATGGAAACCCAGAAGGAAGTCAAAGGTGATTTTCCTAGAAGCTGGTGGAAGAATTCCTGAAGAAACTGTTGAAGGAAAAACTCCTGCAGGAACTTCATGAGAAACTCCTTGAGTAATCCCATAAAGAATGCCACAAAAAACTCAACCTCCATGAGGGTCCATCCTCTATAATAAGAGGATCTCCTTGCCAGGAACATCTAGGACATTTCCAGAATGGGATCATGGAGGAATTCCAGAAATAACTTGTGGAGGTATTCGGTTTTTTTTTTAATGAATCCTGGATAAAGTTCATGGAAAACGCTGGGAGTAGTTTGTGAAAGAATGCCGGAAAGAGTTCCCACAGCAATCCTGGAAGAATCCAGAAAAAAATGTAAGAAGTTCCTGGAGTAACCCCGGAAAAAGTTCTTGGCAAAAACCGGAATTTCCTGGGATTCCCAAGAGGAATTCATGAAACAAAAAACTGAAATCTTGAAAGAAACTATTAATTGGAGGAAACCCAGTAGGAAGTCAAGGAGGATTTTCCAAAAAGTTAGTGGAAGAATTCTTGAAGGAAAAACTCCTGCAGGAACTTCATGAGGAACTCCCTGAGTAATCCCATAAAGAATGCCACAAAAAACTCTTCCTCCATGAGAGTCCATCCTCCATAATAAGAGGATCTCCTTCACAGTAACATCTGGGAGAGTTCCAGAATCGGATTCCGAAGGAATTCCAAAAATAACTTGAGGAAGAATCCAGGTTTTTTAATGAGTCCTGTATGAAGTACATGAAAAAAAAACTTTGGATGTAGTTTTTGAAAGAATTCCTGAAGGGATCCTCTAGAAGAATCTTGAAATTTCTGAAAAAGAATAGAATAATCTCAAAAGTTCTAAAGAAATTTCTAAAGAAATTTCTGAAGGAACCTCAGGAGAAAATTCTGAAGTATTCATACATGGAATTCCTAGAGGAGTCCTGAAAGAATCCCGGGGAGTATTCCTGTTGGATTTTAAGAAGGACATCCGATATGAACCCCTGAGTATAAGTCCGGATCGCGAATCCGAATCGAACAACAGGGCGGCGAAACTTCAAAGATTCAGAAGATTTTGCCTTAGCAACCGTGGCGTGTAGTGCGCTACTACTTCGAGATTTAAGCGTAATGTAAACAATAGCAAAATCAATCAAAATGTTAGTAGTTGCAATTTTACAACCCTGTTACGCTTCGTCATAACTGAAAATTGAGCAGCCTTCTCCTGGCCATCGTATTTCCATACGATAAAAACGAATAAAGTGCTTCTGAGAAAACCGACAACCCTAGGTTGGGAAAGTTTTCGAGCTAATGGATAGCGTAGGTGTCAACAACCATGCGTCTCCATTTGTTTCTCAAACTTCTCAAAGGACATGTTGTTGGTTTCTTGCAACTGCAAAATGACAAGTATTCGCGCCCAATCCGCTCCGGTTAACACGTGGTCATAACGTTTTGTTTCTGCCATTACAACAAGTTATTACATTTTTTAGATTTTGATGGCAAATGATAAAAAAATATGTAAATTTTTATCTCACAAAAACCTGTTCCAAAATCCGTTGAGAAACGCGAAATTTACACATTTTTATCAATGTTGTGCAATAAAGGCATAACTCTAAATCAGTCAACTTTTTAATAGTAGTTAAGGCTCAAATAACTATCATTCAATCATTAGCAATCATCAATTATTCAAAAGCAGTTTTCTGGCTCTAAATCACAAAACCGTAATTGAAAATGGTTTCACTGTTATCCAGATGGTGAGTAGAGTACAGTGATATTTTTTTTATAATCATTGGTTGAGATTTAAACTAGAAAACTGCTTTTGAGTTTTTCCAAAATGATGATGGTTTAATTCCTCTTGAAAATTTATGACATTCATGATACTAGCAGGATGTTCTTCGAGCTACCTAATTTTCAAACTCTTATTCTGCAAATTCACATTTTTTTGAGTTGTATCCCAATCCGACGATGTCTCTTAAAAAAATACCATCAGAAGAGCTAACAAGGAAGCAATAAATTTAGAAAAGTTGCAATTTATTCAAGAAAATCTAACAAATCTTCGTAAATTCCGTCGTTTATGTAAAAATTAATTTAAAAAAAAACGCCATGGAACATAGTTATCCTTTGAGCTGTCACGCCTGCTCCAGCACCACATTGCTGCTACCGTTTAGAACTAACAATCGCACGGTACAAATGACGCTAACGTGGCAGTCGAACAATTACATAGACAAATTTTCATGTATGTATAATTTATTTTGAAATGCTGTTTGAATACTATTATTTTGGACAGGCATTCAGCTTTTTGATCTAAACATAAATTGAGTACGAACTAATTTTTAAAACTTTTTGGTTACTCACTTTATGTTGTTTATTTGTTTCATGTTTAAGGATATCACATCAGATCATAAAAGTCAAGCTTACTATGTATAAATACAAAATAAGAAAAACAACCCACATTTAAAAAAAAAAACATTAGAAAGTTGTTGTTACTCATGCTTTTCCCGTTCTCTGTTCGTCTCTCGTTGCAGTGAAAAAGCGGACCTGAAGTCCCGCTCCGACAGCACCAGCGTCCCACCGCTCGATTCCATCTATACGACCCCGACCGGATTCCATCATCATCACCACCCGAACGGAACACCCGGCTCGCCGGAGGCAATGAAGGTACGAATGGCTGCTATGATATTACAACCACCGACAAGGGTTTAGCAGTTGCCCACAAGTGAGACTGATTGTACGGTAAAAGAATCCTTGGCGGACGAAAAGGTCCGCGACCACGATGACGACGTCGACACTAACAGTCGCGGTAGCACTACTAGTCCGAAAAATGCTTCTAACGCTGACCGGTCGGTTCCCGACGGATCGGACCCAACTAGCCGGGCCGATCAAACGGAACCGGTCGGCAGTGTCAGTACTAGCTCTCAGTCTCAAATGACCAAATCGAACAACGACAGTCACGTAACGAACGGTGGTGGCATTCGAATGTGTAAAGTCACTGATTATAGTGTGGAGAAATTCAATCGTTTACTGGATAGGTTGGACAAGGGCAACTTTCTAATTAAAAGCAACTTTAAAAAATCTTACTCGTTAATCTTGACCAGGTCAAATGGGGTGGGGAGAGGGGTTTCTGGCGTAGGAAACTCAACCAAAGAGTGTAACAATGACAGCAACAATAATTGTAATGATAGTGTGGGAGGGCATGGTAGGAAGAAAAAGGGAAATTTAATTAAGGCCAACTCTAGCATGGGCATCTATCATCAGAGCGCAAAAAGCAACGAACAGAGAGAGGAGCAATCGGACAGCAAACGGAAGTCACCAGTGATGCATGATTTGAATTCTATCGGTGACACCGGAATTCAACCGGATATGTCTGCCACCGGAAGAGAGGCGGCAATTGAAAGGGTAAACGAGAGGCGAAGGCTAGCGGATGTTGGTAATAATTACAATGCCAAAAGTTTGTCATTGTCGTACTGCAATAACGAAGGCGGTGTAGATAACAACAACGATAGCGACGAGTTTTGTCGGTCGGAAATATTCGATAACGACTCAACAGTCCCCGAGAGTCAACCGGACTTTGTGCAGAATGATCTGACCGGAGATGCCGAAAGACGAGAGAAGATAGTAACCGGAGTTCCTGCAAGGAAAATGGAAAACAATTACGAAAATATACATCCATACAGCAGTAGCACACTGGGCCACTGCCCGAGAAAGCACATTCGAAGGAAATCCAATATCTCCTACTGGAATCACCGCCAAGAGGACAATAACGGTCAACCGAGCCTATCGAAAGCGGAGCATGAAACCGGTAGCAACAATGATGCAAGAAATAAAAGTGCCATACCTACACGCTTTTTCAAACGCCAGGACTATGCTCAACCGGAGCTTGATTTCCCCTCGGACCACTCAGAGGTCACAGGCGAGGAAAAAACATTTAGCAAGCGTGGACCAAAATTCGGTACCGATTTGTTTCAGCTGCCTTTCGGCGGGTCTCGCAAGAAGCACGATAAAACAGCACCACAGTTGAAAAACATAAATCTCAACTTCCCCAATAAAACGACGTACATTGACGAACAACAGCTGCAGCAGCCACAGCAACCGCCAACCAAGGTGGTTCGTCAGCCTCACCTGGTACTGCAGCCTGTGCACTGGCAGAAAAATGAAAACAAATACTTCAACAAGGCCAAAACGCAAATTCTGAAACTTGGTCAACGATGCAAGCTCATCGGAAGCGGAAAGGAAAAACGAAATCACTACATAAGCTCGTACAATTTGGATGATCTGATAAAGGCGACACATAAGTACGAGGAAAACGAAAAATCCAATCTCAGCAATAAAATCGTCTATAAAAGCTACAAGTCAGAGTTGGATCTAACGAAAAACCTCGCCTATCTAGATACGTTCCTCAACGAAACTTTCGATGCGAACGACCCACCCCAGCAGGAAGGCGCGCGAAAAGTGCGAAAACCAACACGTCACGGCCACAAGCGAGCAAAATCCTGCTCAAAAACTCTTGACCAGATGCTGATGACAGCGTCGACCACAACCGCACAGTTGCCGCAGCGGCCTAACAACGCACGAACTCCGCAAAACCTAATTTTGCTGGACGACGACGCTTGGAGTGGCCTACATAAAAAAGTCAACAGCGACCGGCAGCTTAAAAACAACATGACCCCTACCGCTAGTAGATCTAATAAAACCAAATTAGCTAGTCTTATTAAAATGGAAAATGACTTTAGTGCAACGGTAGCAAACGAGGAAGATCCATTCAGCGATGCACGTCTGATGCTGGCCGGGGAAAAAAGTGGCAGAAGCAACACGACTTCGAGCTCACTTAGCAGCAGTGACTACGCTTCCGTTTACAGTGCTCCGTCTTCCAGTGGCGCCGGGGGCACCAGCTCAAGTGCTACTAATAAAATGCAAAATTTGAAGCTGATTGGCACTCCGGATGAAGCACTGTTACGCTCCTGTGGTAAACGAGACGTCGTAATCGAGCACTCCACTCCAAAACGTCACTCGAAATCCCGCCACGAAGAATATGGAGACAACCTGAACCGTGCGCTGCTGCTAGACGATGCCAGTAGCTACTACTCGCTGCGAGCCAATAAATCACACCACCAAATTCATAACAATTTTTCCGACTGCACCGTCTCTATCGAGCAACGTTACCACCCCCACCACCACCAGGACCAAGACTTTCATCCACATGACTTTCATAAAGCGTCCACCCTCCAGCTGCCACGACTAGCGCAGACCAACCCATTCCGTGATTCCTCATCCCATCGGCATCATCGAGCAACACGTGATTCAGCGCAGTATCGGAAGCAGCAGAACAATCCTCATCATCGACGCCACCACCATCAACGTCAATGGCACCACCATCGGCAGTCGCCTCTCGAGGCTGATTTAACATATCAAGAGGATTATCTAGAGCACTATCAAAACACACGAGCAGCGGCTGCAGCATCCCTAGGCAGCTGCTTCAACCCGGCTCGATCTCGAGGCGGAAGCGTTGCAAGTTCCGCTGCCACCATCGAGAGCAATTGCGATTCCTCGTTGGAATACTTTGCAAATCAATCATATCACTACGGAAATACAATCATCGATAACGACGCGACACTAAGAAACAATATTTCCGCTAACGAACGGAACGACTACAACGACGATGATGACGACGACGAGGATGACGTTGATGGCGAAGATGACGCTTCCAATTCTCCGGCGGCTGACAACGATGACGAGGAGGATGCCACCGACGACAACGATGACAACCCAAACGGCGATAACGATGGCAACGGCGGAGGAAAAAGTGTCATCTCCAGCAACCATGGCTACGGAAACCATTTGGCAGCAGCATCTGGGCGAAGCCGAGCGCACAGCTTCACAAATAATATCAGTCCCGGCTCGGATTTACTGTCAAGCTCCAGATCTTTCAGCAGGGGCACCACCACCGCAAAGCTCAGCGGAACCGTTAATCCGGGCTTTCTTAGTAGTTACGGTCCGCATCGGGTGATAGTCTCAAAATCCCACAAACAGCACGGTGCCGGCGGGCGAGGCGGTGGCGGAGGAACCGAACTGGTGCTCGAGTACGAATGTTAGCAGGAAATTAAACCCTGTAATGCAATCACATACTCGGTGAACATATCGCATCGGATGTATTTATAGGACGTGAGGTCGCTCCGAGCAGCGGCGCCCAATTAATCCCACGGAAAGATTGAAATCGATTTTCACATCATGAACGTGGTTGGTTGGTTGGTTGCTGTACGTACACTTATAAGGGCGGCGTTGTCACAGTTGTGTTCCTCGGGCCATATTATTGTCAGTCAACAAAGGCACGTTTCGGGTACAAAACAAAAATCGATGATTTTTCAATCGATTCGTAGATCCAATTTGTTATGTTGGGCTGAGAGAATGTATAATGCATACGAGAAAAATGAATAAATTACTTAACCGATCGTTTTTATGGGACCTGGAATTTGAATGAAATGATTGCTTCTATTTGAATTGCAGATATGTACATTTTTGAATAATTACACTGAAAGACATATTCAGTCTGCAATAGTCCTATTTTTTAATTTCTTTGTATTCGTGAATTTTAACTTAGGCTAATTCTTCACACCAATAGTCTTAAAACACTTCAAAACTATTTTTTTAATTTATTTTAGCAATACTATTGATATTTAACGATTTGGAATCAATGGTTTGTGTAAACAACGACATAATGTACGACTAAACTTCACTTCGTCCGGAAATGCTTCAACCTGCGCCATACGATACTGGTACACCCAAGGAAATGACTTAACTATTGCACCACCGGGAAAATTCTTCCATGCATTATTATGTCTTTAATTATCGCGAGAAAACATTAATGTTGTAATTACTTTATTGCGTTTTGCAAGAACTATTCTTGAAATTTCAAGAAAATTCACCAGGATTTCCTTCAAGGAAACTGCCACAAATTCCCACAGGGGTTCTTTGAAAATTTATCAATTTCCATTCCAGATTTCTTAGAATGATTTAAGCAAGTATTCCTCTAAAGATTCCACTTTGCATCCCTTCAAAACGTATCCCTGTCCAGGGATTCCTCCAGAAATTCTTTAAGCAATTCCCCCAGGAATTTTCCTAAGCATAGCTTCAGGAGCTTGTCATGAAACTTCTCCAAAGGTTCATCTTGAAATTAGCACACGAGTTTCCTCAGCAATTCCAAGCATTTCTTCACAAGCAAATGTATGTATTTTTTTCTACAATTCTTGAAACATTGTTGAAGGTATTCCTCGAGAAATATTGTTACATTTTCTCCAGCAATTTTTCGATTGGATTTATTAGAAAATTCTTCTAGAAATTTCTCAAAAAAAACTTTCAAGGAATTTCCCCATAATTCTCCCAGACATTTTTTCAATTGAAGCAATTCTAGCACAATTTTTTTTCAAAAAGATTTTAAGAATCTTGTAGGCACTCCAGAATTTCAATTTCTGAAATTTACCAAAAATATTTTTTTTGAAACTCTTACTTGCTTGAAGAGTTTTCTTCGGGAATTACTCAATTCATACAGAGATTTTGTCGGGCATAAATTTGGAAACCCCTCTAAAAAATTCTCAAGAGATTCTTCCAGTGGTTTCTCAAATAGTTCCTACAAGTATTCCTCGGGACATTCCTTTGGATTTATAAAGACCTGTCGTCAGGGATTCTTTCAGATTTTTTCCAACGATTCTCTCACAAATTCCTGGAAAAAATGCTCCAGAATCATTTTCCAAGAAATTTCTTAGAGTTTTTCAAGGAACTGACTTTGAAATTACTTTAAATAACTGCCGAGGGTTCCCCAGTTCTTCCAGATAGTATTTCAAAGAATCCTTCAAAATTTCATTTGGTTTTAACTTCTTCAATGGCTCTTTAACGAATTACTCCAGTTTTTTTTATTGTTTCTTCAGAAATTACTTAAAATAATAGTTTGGGGATTTTCGAGTGCAAGTTTCTATCAGAAAATCATTCAGGGATCTCGTGAAAATTTCTTGACGGATTTTTTTTTTTTTTTTTTCAAGATTTACACCAGTACCATTATGTGCGATTTCTGTATAAATTTCAAAGAGGTACTTTTAAATTTTCCTTTACAGATTTTTCCAGAATTATGCATAAATCCTCCATAAGTCTCTCATGATTTTTTTCTAAGATTACGGGGATATTTTAGGGTGTTTCTTCAGGTATTATCCAAAGTATTATCCTGAGCATTCATCCAGGAATTGTTCACAATATAATTTTAGAGATTGCTTAAGGATTGTTTGTCCAGGAATTCCTTCAAACAAATCCAGGAGTTTTTTTAAGAGATTTCTTAGAAATTCCATCAGGGAAATTTATTCAAAAAGTTTTGTGCGATTTCTGGAAGAACTCCAGAAACATCCTTGGAGGAATATCCTAACAGATTCTGCAGGGACCTCTTAAGACATTCCTGGAGATATTTCTGATGGAACCACAAGAGAATTTTGTGGAACAGTCCTTATAATCCTAACAGTCCTTATATTTCAATGAAAAAAATTCACAAAGAACACTTGGAGAATTCTACTCGAAGCAATTTCAAGAGGAATTCCAACAGGAATTTCTAAAAGAAAGCCCGAAGAGTTCCGTGATCAGGAAGGTGAATTCTCCTATGTAGTGTCTGCTTGTACCACTCATTCTATGACTGTCTGTGTGCAATCCAGCGAAACTTCGGGTGCTAGAGTTTTTGATAGTGAAGAAACTTTCAGCGGAATCCCTGTAGAAATCATTGGAACTACATACTTTTTAATGAATATCTGGAGGAATATCCAAATAAGGAGTTCCAGCAATTATTTCTTAAGAACTTCCTGGAGAAACTTTTTGGCAAATCTTTGGTGGAATTTCTAGAAAAAAAAAATATTGAGAAAATTATAGGGAAAATGTCTGGAGAAATCTTTTAATGAAATTTTTGTAGGGTTTTTAGAAAGTATTCTTGGGTAAGTCTGTGGACGAGTTTCTGAAAAATAAATCACTGGAGTCTGCCAGAAGTATACCTGAAAGTCTGCGTCTGCAAAGATCTCTTGAAAAAAAAACTTGAAATATTTCTAAAGGAAATTCCTTGGAAAATCATTATGAATATTTTTGAATAACTTTTTTAAAGAACCCGTTGAAAAAATATTGGAGTTATTGAGAAAGAAAATGCCAGACGAATTTGTGGTATAATATATCTAGGTCTAGGAATATCTAGAGTAAGAAATACTGAAATATTCAATTTATGTATGAAATCCTGCATTGATCTCTTGAGGAATTCCTGACAGAATGGCTGATATTCATAATGCAAATTCTAATGAATTACTTGTAGAAAGTTCCAAGGGAGCTCCTGAAAATATTTCAGACGATTTTATTTACAACAAATTCCCAGTCGATTTTTTATTCTAATTCTTGGTGAAGTTGCAGAAGTAACCCATGGAAATCTTCCTAAAAGAATTCCTTGAAAGGAAATACCTAAAGTCCTGGAGAAATTTCTTCAAGAATACCTGGAAAATTTTCTAGAAAAAAAAGTTACCGGAGTGTCGGTAAGAAACCTTGATAGTTTTCTAGACCAAATTCCTCCCGAGCAGAAAAGAATATCAAATTCATAACAACAGGATCATATAGCTTGTTTTTATATCATAATTTGTTATTATTAACTTATAAAAGTATTTCTTTTTTATAACATGTTTTGTTGGGCAATCTTATTTTGTTATGGTGAAGTATTTGAAATTCATCCGCTAAATAACATTTCAATAATAGAATTTGTTGTAGATCAAGTCTTGTTATTATTCTACTATAGAAAATGTACAAATATGTGTTGAACTATATCACAACAATAACAAGTTTTCAAATTCCATACAAGAAACATTGTTATTAAGTTGTTATTGAACCTAACAAAACATGTTATTAAATTGCTCTTCCAGGAACATTTTTTGTTATGATTATTGTTATTTTGCTGCTTATGACAGACAAGCTTATAACATAATAAGATATGTTAATAACATAAAAATTACAGATTCCATTATACAGTTATTTTGCCAAAATAACACTTTTTATTATGCTGTTGATATTCTCTTCTGCTCGGGCTGGACTTATTTCTGAAAGAATCCGTGAATTTAGTTTGGACGAAATCCTCAGAATATTTGCTTAGGCTTGTAATCTCATGAGGAATTTTTGGAAGGGAAATTTCTTAACTTAGAATTTTCTTAAGGAATCAATGGAAGAGTTCATGAAACATATTTCAGAGGAACCTCCGTAGGTATTCTTGACGGAATTTCTCAAACATTCCAGAAGATATTCTGAAGGAATCGCTGGAGGAATTTCTGAAGAAATACCTGGAGGATTTTCTGATGAAGATATTAATGTGAGGTTTTTAAATGAATCCTTCAATCATTATCTGGATGAATGTCTCAAAGAATTTTCGAATGATTTACTAAAGGGTATCTAAAGAAATTCAGGGAATAATTTCTAAATTAATCCAAACAAGATTTCCTAAAATAATAACATTTCAGAGGAATGACGAGTGAACTATCTAAATTTACCCCTAAAAAAAAGGGTGCCATTTACCTACACAATAGTGAGAAAATGCAGATTTTAAGGCACTTCCAGAACCCTGTTTCAAAATATGCAAAATTAGGGGGGCGAAATAATTTTTCAACAGCTTCAAGAGGGCGATTGCTCCAAAAAGTTTGGAAACCACTGATATATGTGATATACAACTGGCCAAAACCGATGCATCTACGCTACTGTATAACTTAAGAAGTTTTTTTTAACAATCTTTCTTCAACTTAAACTAGGTGTTCTGTGTATTATAACACACTATCATCCTAATTTGGTAAAATAAATTCAAGCTACACTGAATTCTTTTTTTACACGACTTTTTTTTACGCGATTTTATTTTGCACGACTTTTTTTACGCGATTTTCTCGAAGTTACGCGACTTTTTTTTACGCGATTTTGATCATTTGCGGAGGGCAAATCGCGTAAAAAAAATTTCCTTTGGATTTTTTTTTGCGCGATTTCTCGAAGTTACGCGAACTTTTTTTACACGATTTTTTTTTGCGCGAACGCATCCATCGCGTAAAAACAGAATTTAGTGTATTATCAATACTAATTAATAACATATTACATTTCATTTGCTGTAGCGGTTAAGATTTTTATGGCTTTATTTTTCACCTGCGTGTCAGAAATACAGTTTTTTAACTTATCCTAACCCTAACCCAACTTAAACTAATTATACAAAGAACTAATCGTAGTAATAGAAGACTGCAACGATTTTTGACGAAAGTTTGCAATGATTTTAGTTGACATCTGTTCCAATGTTTCAATATTAGAAATTTTATGCAACTCATTTGTGCTATACCAGGGAGGCAACTTCAGAATCATTTTCAAAATTTTATTTTGAATCCTCTGAAGTTGCTTCCTTCTGGTATTGCAACAGCTTGACCATATAAAGACAGCGTACAACATGGCCAGTCTGAAAATTTGTTTATAAATCAAAAAATTGTTTTTGCGTCAAAGTTTTGATTTTCTATTAATAAGTGGGTATAACTTGAGAAGCAATGATTGTTCGTTTATGATTTTGAAGTGCATTTATTTTTAATTTTACAATACAGAATGGATCTAAGAAGCAAAAATCACATTCACTTAATTAAATCCGATACACAAATGGCCCAAGGAACACTGTGCTACGCCCAGAAAACGACAATAATTAGTATGTAAGACGACGGATACTCGACAACTGAACGGTCTACTCTCCTAGCGCATAAGATAGTTATCCCAAAGATGAAAGTTAGTTCATAATATAGGTATTATCAACAGCCAGTGAGTGTGTACGTTTGTAAATAAGCTCGTCGGATTTATCCTTTTTTACCCCATCCGGTCATCCAACACAGCACAGAAGAGTTAGTCAGCAGCGCCAGTTGATGTTGTTAAGATGTGAATTTTATACCGTTACGATGAAGTTTGTTTATAAAGTTTAATTAATTGCTTTTTAGGATAAGCATTAAAAGCATACTGCCAGCCGGCCAACCAGGCAGCCAGCCGGTGCTAATGGTACTCTCGACTTTAATGGCCCTAACGCAAACTGACCAGGGAAAATTTAATTTTGTCCCCGCTTATTTCGATCAAGCTACTAATACATCTCCGCCGCCTCTCGAGAACGCATTCGAACGATGCTAGCCATAACATCTTTTAAATGGCCGAAGGCGACTTCCTTTGCACAGTAACCCTCACCATTACCGACCGAAAAGTGCTTTGCCAATCAATAAATATCTCCCAGCATTCAATGATATCCATCGGATACACACACGAAAAAAAAATACCTCTGCTGTCGATTATCTCTGTTTCGGAAGAATTTCGTAATTGCAAAATAACTTGTTTTGAATTGGAAAACGTTCAACCACTCAGCTTCTCCGGACTCCAGACTCCGGGGGGCAATACCGAAACGCTGCTGAGCTGTAGTAACAATATTCTCAACTTTGGCAGCAAACCATCACCCGGAGAGAACATATTAGAAAATTGTTTTTCCCATAATGTCATAACTTTGCGGTACTTGTGAAGGGGGCAAGGGCAGGGCGCAAGGATTTCTTCCCACATATGAAGTTTGAGTTGAAAATTCCACTGTGGATCAGATGAATCAATTGGACTGCAACGGAAGTTTTAATTCAAAAAGTTGCTGAATGTGGCGAGACTGATTGGCATGAACAAGTGGCATTTTGTGAAGGGTGCATTTTTTTCCAAACAGCTTACAAGGAGTTAAGGGAAAAGAAGGTGACCAAGAAAAAATAACGTCTTTGATAAGGTTATGGGATTCAACTTTGTGAGTGGGAGGATTAACGAATGTATTGAATGTTTGAAAAACTAATCAGAACATTTGCTGATATATCAGATGAAGACTCGTCACAACTTATTCGCTTCATTAGCAGGACCGTATGAAAAAAAAAAACTAATAACTACTTTAAAATTGAGTTTATTTTCATTATTGGTGTAAAACAGTAACATGCTGTGAATACTTTTATTTGATTTAAATCATGCGCACTAGAGTGGCCCACACTTATATGAAAAAGAAAAATTTCGAAAAATGCCAAGTCTTACCTCCTAAATCAGTTGCTTTGGACTCCCAGAAGCTACGTTCAAAATTTGAGCAAAATCGGTTGAGCTTAAGGGGGCGCTCAAAACGCTTGAAGTTTGTATGGGAAAACTTGGTCAAATGTATGCAGGAATTTTAAGTTTTCGAATTTTGCCGCTAGGTGGCGCTGTAAGCGTTCAATAAATAAACCCTTTTGTATTATTGTAGGTGACTATATGCCAAAGAACTATGTCGAAGACCGCGAAGTAATCTGACAGCTGTGAAAAAAGTTATACCCTAGGTAAAGTGAGGCAAAGTATTGAGATTTCATTATTGATATTATTCCTTTACATGTATTTAAAAAATAAAAATAAAGTTTATCCTCACTTTACCTAGGGTATAACTTTTTTCACAGACGTTGAATCACTTTGCGGTCTTCGACAAAGTTGTTTGGTATATAGTCACCTACAATAATACCAAACGGTTTGATGATTTAACGCTTACAGCGCCACCTAGCGGTAAAATTCGGAAACTTAAAATTTCTGCATACATTTGGCCAAGTTTTCCCATACAAACTTCAAACGTTTTGAGCGCCCCCTTAGGCTCAATTGATTTTGCTCAAATTTTGAACGTAGCTTGTGGGAGTCCAAAACAACTGATTTAGGAGGTAAGACTTGGCATTTTCCGAAATTTTTGTTTTTCATATAAGTGTGGGCCACCTTAATGCGCACCCATAGTGGCAAACAGTTCCGGTACTGTTGGCCGATTTTGTTCCCGTCCCTGCGTAGAGTGTGGTCGATCCACCACTGCTTTCGGTACGCCAAGTGTGACAGGACATTCATTTCTGATAATTATTTCAGAAACGAATGGAGCAGCTATAGACTTGTTGACAAGCACACATGCTCGAGGCATGACACGTAAGTTTGTCATTTCACTTTAACTGAAAACAACAAACATAGGGTTCACGTGATTACGAAAGTAAGGAATTCCCCATGAGCTCTTCCCAAGATTTCTCGCAGAGATTTTCTCGAGATTTCCCCATAGTATCTGCAGCAGTTTTTCCAGGTTTTTTTATTCTCATTTTTGACGACTTTTTCACGTCTCATTTTTGCATAAGTTCCTCCCGGAAATTCGTCCAGAGACTTTTGCTACCAGTGTCTCACATGGGATTTCTTCTTGAGCTCCTCCTGTCCTTTCTTCGGGAAATTTCCAGAAGCTTTATTCTAGAGTTTCTCCCGAGAGTTCTACAGCAGCTTCTCTCGAGATATCCCTAAAGGCTCTCTTGGAAACCCCTTGGAAACATTACAGTACCTGGGCAAGCAGTGCAGGAGGTTGAAAACTTTCAATATCTTGGCAACCAGATAGCATCAAATGGCAGAACCAACATCAAGGTAGAAGTTACGGATCGAGATGACTTGTGCTGCTTGGACCGGTATACAGTTTTTCCAGGGTGTCTAACATGGTTACTTTTGGGATTTCTGCAGGAGCTATTGCTGATAATGCACATGATGTTCTTCCCTCGATTTATATAAAAGGTAGGAGAGTTTCAGATGACTTTCAGAAGCTTTAGACGTCTCAGGGGTTTCAAGAAAATTGCGGTGTTACGGGAGGTTTGGGAAGTGTTAGGGGATTTCTGGGTTTTTTTTGCGTCTCTGAGAGTTGCAAGAGCGTTCGAAGGGACCTTTTCAAGGTGTTTCAGGTGGTTTCCGAAGCGCTCTGTAGTGCCTCATGGGGTTCGAAGGGTAATTCAAACAGTGAGATGAAGTTTTAAGAGGTGCTTCAGAGGCTTTTCAAAGTGATCCTTAACCAGATAAGTACAGGAGATGATTGACGCAACTCTTCGGCGGCAGCAAGCAGGATTCCGCACCGGACGATCCTGTGTGGACCATATTGTCACGCTCCGTATCATCCTGGAGTAAATTAATGGTTTCAAAGAGTCTCTCTACCTGGTGTTCATTGATTACGAAAAAGCTTTCGACCATCTCAATCACGGGAACATGTGGGAAGCCCTCAAACTCAAGGATCTCCCTGAAAAAAAAAATCATCGGCCTCATTGAAGCACAGTACAGAGCATTTTCGTGCAGAGTATGGCACAACGGTGTTTTCTCCGATCCCATCCGGGTCGGCAGGGATGTATCCTATCACCGCTACTGTTCCTCATCGTAATCGACGAGATCCTGGTAGGTGCGATTGACCGTAAACCAAATCGTGGTTTGCTTTGGCAACCCATTACCATGGAGCACCTAAATGACTTCGAACAAGTAGATGACGTTGCTCTCCTAGCTCAACGGCGAGACTCTGATATGCAGAGTAAGCTCGACGATCTTGCTAATCACTCCTCAGCGGCAGGTCTTATCATCAACGTCAACAAGACCAAATCGTTGGATGTAAACACGATCAACCCTTCCAGATTTACGGTAGCTGGGCAATCAATGGAGAATGTTGAAAGCTTACAATATCTTGGTAGCCAAATGGCAGCCGATGGCGGCACCAAGATCGACATAGGTGCACGGATCAAGCAGGCGAGGGCTGCATTTGCGAGTTTAAGAAATGTATGGAAAAACAACCAGATCAGTCGATGCACAAAAATCCGATTTTTTAACTCGAACGTGAAATCTGTGCTGCTATACGCCAGTGAAACCTGGTGTGTATCAGTGGAGAGCACTCAGCAGCTGCAGGTCTTCATCATCCTGTGGTATAAAATCCGTGCATGGTGGTCGACTCTCCAACGTGGAGCTCTATCGTCGATGTCATCAAAAGCCGATAGCGACAGAAATTCGGGAGCGAAAGTGGAGGTGGGTCGACCACACTCTACACAAGGGCGGAAACGAAATCTGCAAGCAAGCGTTTGATTGGAACCCAACTCATGGCGGCGCAGCCTCAACAACGAAATCAAGCAAGTCGACAGAAACTTGGCCTGGCCACAGGTTAAGGCGGTGGCTGGCAATCGCTCAAGATTGAAATCGTTCAATTCGGTCCTCTGCACCACAGTGGGTGCCCAGGACTGAAAGTAAGTAAGTTCAGAGGCTTTTCTAGGGGGATTAAGGATCATTTAGAGACTTATGGTGGCTTCAAGGAGATTCCAAGGATGTTCCAGTTGTTGCAGGAGCATTGAAGCAGTTTCAGAGCCAAGGGCACCAGAACTGCCCTCAGTTTCATTAATAAAACAGTCCTGAAATCCTCTTGAGACACGCTAAAAAGCTTCTTAAAACCTTCTCAGACTGCCTGGATGTCTATGAAGTGCTCCCGGAATCTCCTAAAATGCTATGAATTTCTCTACAACACTGAAGTGCTCCTTAAATCCCTTGAAGTCACCTGAGACTCTTCTGAAACGCCCCTAAGTCCCCCTGATATACCGGAAACGCGTTTGAACGCTTTCCAAAAACTCTTTAAAACGCCCTGATACCTTCTAATTATCCCTTGAAATTTTGTAAAAGCCCCTGAAACGTTCCCGAAAACCCCTAAAACCATTTAAGACGGTCACTGAGACTTATGATTGTCACTACTACAGTTCCATCTACATAAGATTGATGAAATATCCCCCTATGGTTTAGGAAAAAAAAAAAAGCGTGTTGCATACGATTAATTGGATAGGGTTCGAGCCATTTCCATGATCAGCATTTACTACCGACAATGATTCAAACTCATGCTTCCAACTTTTTATTCATACGATCCACTTTATCTATCGAAGAGAATATCTGCAAGTACCACTTAACGTGTGACAAAGCACAGTGGCCGATTAATTAGAGCACTTTAATTTCTATCGCTCGAACATAACGAGCACCAATCCGCCATTTGTAGTAAAAAGATTTCCAATCGCAGAGCAGCGTAACATCTCCAGCACCGAAGAGGCAAAAAGAAAATCAAACCAAAGTCATAAAAAATAATGATGAAAAGGCCATTAATCAAGCGACCGCACACCACTCTACGGAGCCCAAACAGCGCAACCACCCACCGCCAATTGCCTCCCCACCTAACGCGTCGTCTCGTCGTTACCAGAAGACCAGCAAAGGCGATATAGAACACAGCACACAACGCAGAACGGTTCTGGTCGCGCGGCACGCGATATTCATCTTCACCGGCGAATAAATGCTGAACCCAAAATGTAGAGGTGGTTTAGTGCCAAGCTCGGGAGCATTTACGCCGCCACTTGCCACAAGCAATGAGGATGAGAGGAAGACCTACGACCGCACCGCATTCCACGAGGACGAGTTTCCGTAAAGTCGTTCGTATCTGGAGCAATAAAAATAAGGACGAGCAGCGACGAATAAAAGTAGCTCAACGGCGTGCGGCCGGCAGATCGGCCGGTGGGAGCCAGCAGCCACATCATTAGCCCCCACGTGCTTCGGGAGAATAACTTCGAATTAAATTATTTGGTGGGCAGAATGTAAGCGCGACGCCGACGACCACCGCCAACTGCTAGAGCTAGAACGTTACTCAGTTGGGAAAAATTCAACCTGACACCGCAGAGCTTATTGGTGATGATCGGACAAATGAGGCAAAATCGGTGTTACACAACTAACTGGCAGATCGGGGCTCTTTTCGCGCGCGGGAACAATTATAGAAACGGAAAATGAAATACATCGCTTGCACTAATCGCGGACCTTCCAGTTGAGAATGGACGAAAAGATCCTTAGCATTGTAATTGGATTTTCATAGAAGAGGGGGATTATGCTTTGATTGACATTTCATTACAAAGAGCTAGGAAATAACAGTTCATTTAAAATCCGGAACTATCTGAGTTGGGATTTTGGAAATACGTTGGAGAACAGTTTATGTAACCGACAAGATAGCTTCTACGGTCTACCTCCCCTTTGGAAGCCAAGAGACCATCAACACCCTTGATGAACTTTAACTGTCTGTTGAATATGAACCTCTCGAGCACCTTCTCCGCCGTGTCGAGTAAGCATATTGGTCTACGCGCCTACGGGTCTTCGGAACAGCTCCAGAGGCACGCTCCATTTGGGAAACTTGGGCCACGTGTAATCGGATGGTGTTGCTACCTAGACAATATGACCAGGCTCCTAACCTCTGGAAAGACTCACTTGTGTAGACATTTCTGCATAACAGGTCTGGACATCCCGTGAG
The DNA here is from genome assembly GCF_035046485.1 of Aedes albopictus. Taxonomy (NCBI): domain Eukaryota; kingdom Metazoa; phylum Arthropoda; class Insecta; order Diptera; family Culicidae; genus Aedes; species Aedes albopictus. Next base: position 192,007,960 of record NC_085138.1, read on the forward strand.
CTCTGTAATTGCTACTTTCAATGCCAGATTCGAAACTTCGTCCGGATCTGATACGGCCACCGTCTTCAGCCATAAGCTATACAAACTGATCGAAACTCAACACTTGACAAAGGACACGACACATCACGAGCACCAGCGGATATGAAGAAGAAACTTTTCCTGAGAACAGTTTCATCACTCGGAGCGGGAATCGAACACTCACCCCACGGTCATACGTTTGGTGACGCTAACTGCACGGCCACGAGGCTCCACGTATCTCTCCTCTCCAACAACTCTGGAGACTTCTCAGTAGAAAACATTGAAACTCGTGTTTTGGCAATCACGACCCTGTAGGCATCACCACTCGGGTACGGTATTTTGCTAAAGATCCTCATGGCAGGCCTTTTTTGTATTCTATAATCTCAGATTTGAGCGCGACTTCGGCAGGCGTGAACAGCTCAAATCGCCGTCCCGCTTTTCATCAACTCGCTTCGTCAGTCGCCTGATTTGTAAACAGATATGGCGTAGTTTCGCAAAAGCTTGAGTCCACCGACGTGGTGGTCTCCCATTCCTAGGGTGTCACCGCTTAGACCGAGTAAGTTTCGCTTACGTTGGAGCGCCTCCCTAAAAACCTCGTCGTTGAAGTACGGTGTCTTCCTTCTACGAGTGCTCAAGTCGCCCCTTCCTCCGCACAGCCTTCTGTTATTGTAATCAATATTGCAGCAAACCGTCAGATCGTCGCAGTGAGTGTTGGCAAACTTGTGCAATTTCGGGATAGTTAATGTCGACCGACACTCGCTCTAATCCTCACTTCAAAAGACATACGCTAACCATTAAAAGAGAGTCGAACTACGCCAAAGCACCTCAAGCTAATCCTCGTTCCAGGTAGTATCAACAACATCCAACAGCAGCGAACGTCCTTGCTGCTCCAAATACACGATGAAACTGAAACTGGGCTCCTTTTTTCCTTCCTCTGGCGAGGGTCATAGCTGCTTTTGAGATTTTCAAAATATGAGCGTGATGGGAGTTCCCACCGTGTTTGATAGCGACATAGAGACGGTCGAATGCAGTGTCGATAGAGGGAAAACAGACATGTAGATGTCGAGGCTTTTTGTGTCAAGATGGTGATGATGCACAAGACTGAGTGTAGGCATCATCTATTGTCCATCATCTATTCGAACTACTTGTTAGTCCAGAATTACAAGAAGTAACGGCGATGATCGACTCCGCTCCGTTGCGGTTAATAGTTCCGGCATTTGCCAGATCGACATCTAGCAGGATATGACCCGGATGATACATGAAACGACTTCCTCATTCCACGGCCCCGAGTAACCCGTCTACGCCCTGCATTGGCGTAGCTAGCTGTTTCTTTTTTCTCACTCACTCTCCTAAGCAAACACGAGAAAGAGATGGATGAAAGAGGGAGCATAGGCCCCCTCTTGCATCACGCTCTCTCTCGTGTTTGTACGCCAATGACGCCTTGTCAGCTCTGCCCATATTGTCTGACATCTGCAAGAACTGCTAAATCGACCACCGGCGGAACAGCCGGAGGCGTAGAACAGCTACGGAAAAAGACTTTGGCGACCACGAAGTCTCGTAAAGTATGGACGCTAACTCATAACCTAAGTATTTACCAGTTTTCTATACCACCGCGATTTTGGACCCATCCGTAACCCGATTGCCGTTACTGGCAGGATTCGCTATGATGACGATATCCGTTCCCCTCTCAGCGACTACCTGACACGGGTTAAACTGCGTTATCTGCACTGTACCTTGTCGGCTGAGGCTCTCTTGAATGCCGAGCACTCTAAGCCTCCCGTTGGATTTCCCGGAATAAATGAAGCACTTGGGAGCGTCCGTGCAGCCTTATGCCTTATGGGGCCTTCACAGTCCCACGACTTGTGTCCAGGTTCAAGACATCTGAAGCAAGGCTCTGGTGGCTTGAGCTTCCCTACTTTAACGGACTTATATATTGACGTCCACCACAGATAGCTGAACCAAGGCTACCTGTCTCCCTGCCGAGCCTTTCCGTAACCGAACGGCTGCGGTGGCCACATGCACCTCGCACTGTTGCCGCAGTGCTAAGATAAGCTCTTACGTAACCAGGGCAGGTTTTATTTACCTTTGGAGACACTTCAATGCCTCCTCTTCGTGACATCCTCATCGACGACCTCTACCGCCAGTCACTAGTAGGCGTTGCTTTTAGAGGTTTTGTTACGATTGAGCTCGGTGATCATTTCGCCGATACGAGTACGTCGTATACTGCGAACGTCTACTTCAAGATCCGTGAGCTCCTCAATGCTCCTCATCGCCTTAAACGCCCCAGAGTACTGGGACTGGGCCATCTTTATGACGAGGGCGTCGTCCTTTTCGTAATTTTCACCTGCCGTCCTCCTCTTCCTTGGCTGAGCGTTCCTGGCCTCTACCTTAGTATCCTATTCTACATCATAAACAACTTTGTGTTGACTGGGTATGCTTGTAACAATCAAATAGCTCAGGCTTTCTTATTACTCAGGATCGGCAATTCACTTGTGTGAGGACCCACAACCCAAAACCAAGCCGAAGTGGACGAGTAACACAATCAAACAACAAAGAAGATTCATATCAAGAAAGCAAGCAAAAGAAGTCTTAAATTTCATTTCAAACTTTTATTGAGGACAACACATCGGAAAAGAGAAGTAAAACTTTGCGGCCGTTACGATGTCGGACATACCTGACGTCATGCATGGGTGGCAGGATCGATCTTGGTTGGAATGGTTTAGTGGGCCGCGGGTGGCCGTCGACTATCGCCGGTAGCAACCGGCCATGGTGTCTTGAACAACGAACGATGGTACTGGCCGTGGTGTTCTGAACGGTGAATTACGTTCGCTTGACTCACACCGGGGGAGGTTCTTCGGGACGGAGATTCGTTAATTGGTACCGGCCGTGCTGTTCCGAACGGTGGATACTGTCCGCTCGACCCACGCTGGGGGGAAATTTTTCGGGGCGGAGATTTGCCGGTGGATGCCGACCGTGGACTTCCGAACGATGGATAACGGTTACTCGAGCCAAGTGACGTACAGGTTAGACCCGTGCAGTCGTAAAAACCCGTTAACGCAAAAGTTGTGGCCAATTTGACGTGGTGTGGCCTAGACGTTGACGGATCCGGTGGACTTGCATTCCAAGTTCAAGCAATGGGCTAGAACCGAACAAAAATTTTTGCTGTACAAGAGTGGAACAAAGCACTTAACCACCGCTTAAGAAACTATTATTCAGCTAGTAATGTTACTTGGGAAGTGGCCCTGGTAGTAGGGAAAAGGTATAGTTACGGCACCTTCACACGTGTTCTGGTTCACCTTCACTGGACCGAGCTATCACTTCCAACCTTTCACATCCGGGCGGGATCGGTTTTTCTTATCACTGGCACTCGCGGAATCGATCTCAGACGGCTTCTTTGGGTTTCAAGGCGTTTTTTCTGCTGATGCTACAGAAACAATCAGCCTTGGCTGAAGGAGGATTACGACGGCGACCTACACGTCTTAAAGCGTGTTCTGGCATCAACTGCCCAACATCAGATTCGTTGTTTCCCTCATACCGACGATTTTACCCCGAACATTTTACTCTCTCTGCTGCCTGATTGCTCCAACAGGATGAACGTAGAGATGTCAGCCGTTTTGGGACGTTAGAAGGTACGAGAGGCAGTGATGGAAAACAGTGAGGAATGCAGCTGAGCAGACACAAACGCAAAGCTATCCTACTCGTGAACAACAGAAGCCAGAATATATTCGCACTTCCTTCACTCGCGAGCTAACGATGCTGGTCGCACTCGTGATTGATTCCCGAAGCTGCTCTGAACATTTTTCTATTTTGTGAAAAAAATAAAGCACAAAACACTACTATCTGATGGATAATTACTTGTTTTGCTATTAAAAACGCACTAAAATGCAATTCCTGCATCTCCACTCGTTCTTCGCGAATAAAAATTCATGAGTGTTTTTGTTTTTGTTTTGCTTCATACTCGTGAAGCAAGCGGGTGCGAATAAACTCACACACGGCTTACTCTCGGCACCGTGAGTAAACCGTTTGTTGGTTTTACACTCGCGAGTTGATTCACGATGAGAGTGTTTCCATCTCTGACGAGAGGATTAGCCTTTTATTAAAATTTCAAATGAAATCCACTTGCAAAAAGTTTTCTTCATTGGTGGTTAACTGTGCTTCCATTCACATTGGCTTGTTACGGGTTCTGCTGGTAACATGCCCTACGATGTCTTTGGGCAATTGCTAGGTATTCGACATTCTAGCAACAGGCCTTGCCCACCGTATCATTCCCGGTTTGGAAACCTGCTGCATTTTCGGTTCGCGGGTAACGCAGGCAGCTCCAGATCCCGGCTTATCACACTTTACAGGAGTATTAAACAGCTAGCTAAACACTCCATCTCTTTGAATTCCGTTCATAAACTACGTAAACTTCAAATGGAAAGGGAGGAATTTAGCCGAAGTCAAGCCATGCAAATTTTCAAAATGTTGTATGTATAATATTCAACGAAGGGAAAGAGGTTGAGGAGGGGGCCAAAAGTAAGTCAGCGTAGTTTATGGACAGCGCCGTCTCCGAGATTTTAAAGAACTCACCCTATATCTTCACGCAACTTGTCCCGTGATCATCGCTGTTGCTTTGATCACCTTGTTAAAATTCCTGGGATACTCCCCAAAAACTAAAACAAATCTACATCGTTAACATGCGTTTATTTTTCTTGTAACTTGAAGATTTAGGTAAGTATGAATGGGTTTAAAATAACCATGAAATGGTAGTGATGTTCACTACTGTTTTGAAGTCATTAATGTCAAAGTTGATTAGGAACCAAGAAGATGTTATAAGCTCCAGTCCAACAAATGAATTTCTCCACACTTACGGTCAACAAGTTGCAACTGTCACCACCTAGTAGTTTCGATTTCAATTAGTCAAGGATTAAGATTTAAAAAAAAGTAACAAAATTGCAAACCTTGTCCTAAGATTTCAATCGATATATATTCAATCGAATCCTTTCAAAGATTTATTCAGGTTTTATTTCATTTTATGTGCTAAGTTTATTGATATTTGTTAATTTTTTTTATTTATGTTAAGCCTTAGTTAGCTTTCGTTTTAACCTCTCGAGTTATGATTTATCCTGTTTGCATCACGTGTTTTTAAGAAGCGAAATAAACCAAATATCCAATTTTTCACACACATAACTTTCATCTCACCCTCTGAATATGAACTGTTTTTCTCCGCTAAACACAAACAAGAGGAAACGGAAAGCTTACTAATCCATCCATTCACGTCTACTAACCAGCAATTAAGCAATCTGTCACAGCCGAGTAATAAAAAGTCGTACACCCACGAGAGAGAAAGAGTGCAATGCAATGCAATCACACTAATAAAGGAGAAGCAAAACTGATTTTCTTCCGAGCGTTTCTTTTTTTATGTTATATGTTATCCTTTTCATCTCGTTCTTTTGCCATTTCCCGTGTTCAATTCTTTTCCGATTTATTTTTACTTCGCTGCCAATTTCCCCGATACCCGATATCATTGCATCATACCACACACCTGGTCTGTCTTTCCACTACTCCTTCCTTTCTGTCTGGTTTCCGTTTGGATATGAAATCGATAAATCTCACCTTTCTTCCCCCGGAACGAACGAAGGCCACCGCATTCTCACCCGAGCAGAAGAACGTAACAAACTGGAGACATTGTTAATACCATCGAATTTTGTTCTTCATTTCAAACGTATCATTTGATTAGAGTCATCAGCATGATACCCTAGGATAATAATGAACGCACACAGCTTACGAGACCAAGTTGGTTATTTTCTTCTACTCGGTCAGCCTCACGTTTCCCTTCCACCTCCAACACCATCCGGCCCCCAACCCAGCATCCGTCTTTGAACCTTCCATATTCAAGAGTTTGATCTAGTTATTCTTGCAGGAAACATTTTTTTTCGTTCAGTTTTGCATTTACGTTTCACCGTGTGTTGTGTCACCTTCTCTTTCTCACGTTTGTTCACCTTAGTTCCCGTAGTTGCGATGATCGCGCGCTGGCTGTGCAAACGAGGAAATATCTTTTTGTGTTTGTGATGTTGCTACACACCGTCCAACCCCAAACCCCAAACCATCCGAACGAAATGGCACACGAAATACACCCCAAGCCGCCCAAAACACAACCCTCACAACCCCCAAAAAAAGGCTTAGAGCTGCGACATCTACTTTATTAGTTCACCCATTCACCATATAGCATACCACAATCCGCACGACCAAGGTAGAAACTTAGTATTCTGGCAAAGCAAGTCGAGAAAAAAAACACATGAAAAAGAAGCCAACAGCTTGGTTTCGACAAGGACGACGACGACGACGACTACTCACAACGACCCAATGCTATGCGACGAATCTGAGCCTGAGATTTCACTGCTGCACTCTGAAAATTGAAACCTGGCTGCACGCGTGAGGAAGAGAAAAAAGAGTGTTGAATCGGTAAGGAAGGGATTTTTTTCTGGGTTATATTCGAATGAAAATTGGAATTCCAAATGAAAAACGAAAGATGCAAACACTTGCAATGAACAAATCGGCGAGTTTTTATTTCCCTTAATATGATGCTTCTATTGGTAAACATTGATTGACGTTTTTCAGTATTAATCCAAACAGCAACTCAAACTACCCAAGTAACACACATGTTATATAAAAGTTACGACAGCGCAAGTTTTGGTTGTATAGAAGTTTATTTTACGTTATTTCAACACAATGCTAGAATTACGTAAAATAAACATCTATACAACCAAAACTTGCGCTGTCGTAACTCTATTATAACATGTGTGTTGCTTGGGTAACATACTGAATTGTCTTCGCAAGTGCATTTGTTTTATTTAGTACTACTTCAAACTATGACAAAACTGAACCAACTTTTCTTTTTTACCTCATTACATTTGCTTTGCTGCATCAGTTCTCGAATCACGGGCTCGTCCAACGTATATACGCCGAAATCCTTACGCAGTTTGGTACACCGTCTATCTTCGAATGAGTGTAATCAGTTTTGTACCTTTTAATTCCACCCTATTTTGCTTATCCTTTGACAGATACGCGTATTTCGACTACCACTTGTAATCTTCTTCAGTGTCAGTTATCCACTGCAGATAACTGACACTGAGGAAGAAAACACTCATTCGAAGAGGGTATTCTGGGTTCGAAAAGTCGGTACAAGAACATCGTCTATCGTTGCTTTAATCAGTCTAATCTGCTTCCCAGGAAAGCCGTTTTCGTCCTTGATTTTCCAAAGCTCCGTGCGATCGATATCGTCGTATGCCGCCTTGAAGTCAATTAGGACCTGGTGCTCACGACATTTCTGGAGGATTACGGTGAAGATCTGGTCAATTGTCGATCGGTCGATGATTAAGCTGGCTTGATAACTTCCCACGAACTCATTCTTTTTAAAGTGACAGACGACGGAAGATGATCTGGGATAGCACTTTGTTGGCAGTATTCAAAAGGTGATCTGGCGCTCTCACATTGCAAATGTGCTTAATTATGAATAGGGCAAATAACCTCTTCATCTCACTCCTCTGGTATCTGTTTGGTATTCCAGATCCTGACTATCAACCGCTGCAGGCAGGTGGCCAACTTTTCTGATCCCATCTTGAGAAGTTCAACTGCTATACCATCCTTACTAGGATGCCATTCACTAGTTCAAAACCAACATATTTTGAACTAGTGAATAGCATCCTTAGCTTTCCTCAACGTGGGATCATTTCTGTGGGATGCGTTAAGCTTCCAGCATAACTTCCGTGTTTGTTGAGATGGCACAGTAGTTCCATTTCCTCACAATCCACTTCTTTCAGGCGGCGTTTTTTTATCTTCTGAAAGAGGCTGGTCTGCTGTTTCCGCTTCTGTTCGTAACGTTCAACGTTCTGCGGAGCTCCTTACTGCAGCATTACCGTCCGCACTGCGTTCTTCTCCAACAAAATCACTCTGCACTCCTTGCCAAATCATTCGTTCCGTCGACTCCGTTCCACGTACTTGATGGTGCTCTCGGCTGCATCGTTGATAGCTGCTTCGACTGTACTCCAGCAGTCTTCTGGAGAGCTTGGAAAGTTTTGGGTGAAGTTTGACCATCACCAAGTGAAGGCAAAGTCGAAGCCACGGATAATATCCGTCAACCGGAACATGGTCCATTTGCAATTCCGTCTGCTGTGGTAATCTCTAGGTGTAACGATAAGGGAGGCTAGACAAGGTGCTACGTATGGCCATGTTCTTGGAGGCGGCGAAATCGATTACTCGAAGACTGCTTTCGTCCGTCATCTGGTGGGTGCTAAACTTTCCAATCCTCGGTCAGAAATCTTCCTCCTGGCCCACCTGAGCGTTTAGGTCTCTTATGATGACCTTAACGTCGTGGCTTGGGCAGCGGTCGTACTAGCGTTCCAACTGCGCGTAGAATTTGTCCTTGTTATTATCAGTACTTCCGGAGTGAGGGCTGTGCACGTTTATGCGGAAGTTGAAGAATCGATCCTTGATACTTGAGCTGCACATTCTTTCGTCGATCGGCCACCAACCGATCGTGCGCCTCTGCGTATCACCCATCACGGTGGAAACTCTGCCCAACTTGCGTGTGTTGCCGCAGTTCTGGTAGATGATATAATTACCTTTAAACGTTCGCACTATGGATCCTGTCCAACAAATCTCCTGCAGCGCTACGATTCCAAGTAGCACTTATAACTTAGGTGCGATTTCAGAAAAACGATGAAGATTACATACATAGCCGTTTCACTTCAGCTACATTAACCTTCACGTACCCGACCCCTGACAACTCATTTTCAAAATGCTGGCATTTAGTAATTTTTCATCTAATCTTTTTGAAGTAGCCCTTAATCGATCATGAATTGACGCAAGTTTGTTATACTCAAATGGCCATGCAATATCCAGAACCATTCCGAGGATATTCCGGATTGTGCTGAGGTCACGGGGGTTGGCTTAAAGTGATTATTTCGTGTGTTTGAACCATCGGTTTTAGCGAATTTTTTGTTGTGAACAGTGAAACACAACTGCGATAAGCAAATTTGAATAGTTTGACCCATCCGGAACACTGTGACAGGTTCCGCGGGGCATCAGTGGGGACGCTTGGTTTTCAACCTAAACACGCCGTGCCACATCTTCATGATTTCGAATGAATGAGTCACTAACGGTAGACTGGAGTCTGTAGCAACTGATATGGCCACCCTGGAACATCTAGTACAGATTGGGGACAAAAAAGAAAAACTGAAATATATATCAACTGATATGGCCGCTCCGGAACACCAGTAGCAGGCTCCACGGGGGTTTCCCAAACACAACACACGAAATAATCACTTTTAGCAATTTGGCACACAACGCCCCCCCCCCCCTCCACCCCTGACTCCAGCACAATCCGGAATATCTCCGGAATGGTTCCAGGCAACGGCGTAGCTAGTTTTTTTCTTTTTTCTTGCTCACTCTCCTAAACATACAGGCGAAAAAGCGGGATGAAACCAGGAGCGAATGGCCCCTCTCTCCATCCATCTCTTTCTCGTGTTTGTTTAGGAGAGTGAGCAAGAAAAAACAAAAAGCTGGCTACGCCTTTGGTTCCAGATATTACATGGCCGATGAACTGTAATAAACTTGAATCAATTTATGATCAATTGAGGGCGACTTCAAAAAATCGGATGAAAATTTACAAAATGCCAGCATTTTGAAAATGACTTGTAGAGGGTCGGGTACGTGAAGGTTAATGTTACATGGTGGCTTTTGTGAAATATGCTCTTGAACTGTCAAATCCTGAAAGTTGCATTCTTGACATTATCCTGTTACATCGAAACCAAGAACCAAAACAAATGACGAAGCCACTTGCTGCACTTTCAAAATATTTAGTTAAAAATAAATAACAATAACAATAGCCACTTGCTGCGAAGTTGATTGTTTGGTTACCATGTATCATATTACTGAATCTCGTTTCGAAATAACGACAGTGTAACTTTTTTTGTTGTTGCATAGCAAACACATATGAGATGCATTTCAACATACAATTACTGACTCAGGGACAAAACGTCGAAAGACAAATAGTCGAATGCCAAAACGTCTAATGCCAAAACGTCGAATGCCAAAACGTCGAAAGGGACAGAACGTCGAAATGACAAAACGTCGAAAATGAGCAAATATTGAATTCTTTATTCTTTTTAGGGAAACTCATTCTTTCACTTGTGCCAGACAACTAGTTTACAGGGGAGCCTTCCTGAGACTCCCTGAAACAACACCTTTGAGTCGGCATGTGTCTTGACCAGTTCTTCGCGGGTAGGGAATATTAGCACTGTCTTTATCCATTCGGAATGGACCATTCCTTCATTTTTCGGTGTCTCTTCGACTGGCACCCAGTGTTGTATTTGAACTGAACGCGAGCCACAACTGAACTGAGCTTGGATGTGCCATCAAATCCTATGTCCGTCCTGATCTGACCATAGTCCTGCTCTATTTAGGACTTTGTAACGCATCTGCATGCATGCGTTGTTGCGCATGAAGTGGGACATTGTGGCATCGGGCGTTGAGATTCTGCACTAAAATCCGAATTTTCCGCATTCCACGATGATCGAACCGGTTACCCCTCTCGGTAGAGAGTGGGTTTTGTGAATCGAAGGAATCAGCCCAAGATTGCTAGAATTGGTGAAAAATGGCAGAAACATGACCATTTCAGTTTACCAGGTACCAGGGTACCATGTTGGCATTCTGCGCGTTCCAATTTTTGAACTGAACAATGTTCAAATATGTTTGATCGCAGTTTGCCGTATTTGAACTTCAACGCAAATTGATCGCGTTCAAATGCAACACAGCGAGTGGCACATTCTCCATTTTTTGGAATTAACACGTCACAACTTCCTTCAGCGTGGCTACGATGGCGGTCTATAGCTATCGTCGGCCAGATCTCTGGCACTTCTAGGGTGGCGATGGGGATTATCAGGCGCTTTGTTCCTTCAAGGGCGTCTGGTTTGGTTTACGGCACGACTTGCCGGTACTTTTCATTCCAACGTAAGGGGTGGGAGGGAATGCCTTTCTCATTCAGAATCAAATTTGTGCCTAAAATAGCTGTCCTTCGCCGCATTTCGTCCGATATTCACAGGATATGGTATTAATACAACAATGCTAAGTACCCTCATAATAATCTTCACTCAGCTTCAACTCAGAGTTTCAACTCTGGTCTAAAACATCATAGAGTGCAAAATGAGTCACTGACCTTCAGCGCTCGGGCAGTGTCCCGAGATAACGAGACAATGTTCGTGTATCCCAGTTAATCAGTTCATCATCCTGGCATCTTGGTGGATCAACTGTATTGCCACCCCTCTCAGGCTACCAAGAGGATCGATTTAAATTCACACAAAATCTAAAAAAAATCCACACTGAACTGCGAACACTTTCACACTTTTCGAGGTTTTGTCCTTTCGACGTTTTGGCATTCGACGTTTTGTCACCCATTCACAATTACTACAGTTACTAATAAGTTATGATCAACACTGCATGTCAAAAGCCTTTACTAATGGTATACAGGTCGGACTCGATTATCCGGGTGACTCCGAAAAAAAGTTACCCCGGAAAATCGAATTTCCGGATAATTGAGCCATACTTTTTTATTTTATTTTTAAGATTTATCAATCAAAAACAGTTCGATAAACATAGAAGCAAGCTTGTATGATGTTATAGTCTAGTCTAGTCTAGTCTAGTCTACACATACACAGCCATTCATTGAAAGAATCCTGGAAAATGATAGAATCGACTACTTCTACCATTTTTCTTGTCATTATCAATACTCGCAAGGCATCGGAGATGTATTACAAGTATTGAAGCGGCCAGGCCTACTGTGCAGCGTTATTGTATACAATTGAACAGAACTATGGAACGGCGACATCTCGTCAGCCGCTCCGTACCGTATGTGTAATAAATGTGAAACAAAAACGTTGGGAGTGACGTTGCTAAGAAAGTTAATGTCACTCCGTTGGGGCTCCTCTTCTTCTTGGGATGGGACAAAGGTATTTATGGTATTAACCCCTTATGTCCTGGCTCGAAAGCCTAGGTTTAAGCGCCATTGCTCGCTCTCTGAAACGAGAAGAAAATATAACGATCCCTTCCCGACTGGATTAAATACCCTGTATTATTAACCGACAAACTACTTAGAACCATAACTACGAGTCTATTATGGAATCGGTAAAAGTTTCTACAATTTTATCTGAAATTTAGACAGTATTTTGTTATAAATATTTGGTAGAAATTCTCATATAGAGACAGCTAGAAAATTCACCTTTTACTGTACAATATTCTATTTTACGAATCGATTTTATGAATGAAAATTCTTCAGTAGGTGTCGTAACAACATGCAGGAAACAATATGAACATCATAAATATTGTGGTTTCATCAAATGGCTTGTTGGCAAAATTATTGGCAAAACCAAATCCAATATAAAATATGCTGCCATGAATCGCATGACTGCCCTATTTGCATAAGACTTCCAGCAAACATGCTCTTGATATTCGATTCACGGCAGTATATAACACAATAATTTTAGCAAGTTGTACTTAAAGGTATTTGGCAGTGATTACAATCTTGGATCAAAAAACATCTACGCCATCTACTGTTATTATACTGCCGATTAATTTGCGATTGTGATAAATTTAACGAATCAAATCAGAACGAACTCACCAAATTAACTTGATTGATGTGACGTCTCCCTTGGCATACGAAGCAACCGAGAAGTCCAGCAGATTTCGATCGTTTGATTCCTCCAGCACGGTACGCTTATGTTTGGTGACGGCATGCTGCGGTGTATTACACAGTACTTCCGATCGGGCCACACTGGTGCTACTCGAAGACAACTGGAAGATGGTGGTCGGGCTTCCGGGAGTGATGTTCTAACGGACTTCCTCGGACGACATCAGCTTGTGCAGCGAAATCTTGATGACAAGCAGATCCTGCTTTTCCTGGAACTACTGGGAGATCTGGTCGGCCATTTTCACTTCTCCTCATCAACACTGAATGACATCCAGATCAATTACACTTGATTCAAATAATTGTTCGGCACATTCAATTATCGATTTTTCCATTTCTTCAGCGAAAAAAATTGACAGGAAACACACGCAACAAAATTTTCCACATCCGTTCTCTTCCATGGCACACTACGAATCTGAAGCAAGCTTGTATGATGTTATAGTCCTTAAACTCAACGGCTGGCATGATTATAATCATATTTGTTGAGAATGGAATTTTGGCCGAAAAATCTGCATAATAAAAATAATTCTCAAATAGGGTGAATCTGATTTATGGGTGTTGCATTTGACATTTGCTACATCTTTTGACATATTGCATCTAAAATTGATCAAACAAAACGAAAAAATATTTGATCCCCGGATAATCGAGCCATTTTTTCCGGATAATCGAGCCCCGGATAATCGGGCCCCCGGTTAATTGAACCCCCGGATAATCGAGTCCGACCTGTATGTTTATATGTCAAAAGCCTTTACTAGTGGTATATGTTTATATGCTAATAAAACATATTAATTTCACTGGAAAAAACACAATTTCCAGTGAAATTTATAAGACAGACCAAAAACAGTTCCATGTTTCGAGAGACGCTTTTTTGCAATCACCATTGTCATGTTTTGAATCCATCGTTCATTATTTTCCATATAATGATTATAACGAAACAGACAATGTAACTTAGAATTTATTTTCCTATTGCATTGTAAACAAACTGTATTATACTATGGTTACCTTCAAACCTCTTATGCAACGAACAACATGTTGCACAAGGGCTCCACCTCCTGCGCTTTTTCGGTTGCACAGCTGTAGTGATCGATATTACAGTCATTTCGAATCGACTTTTGCGTTTGTCGCATATACATTAGCGTGATTTTACTGTAACAAAGTATGTTGCTTGAGATGCCCAGCAGGCGGTCCTTCAGTAGATCGGCGAGTATGCGGGTGCTCTAATTGGAGTTGAGAGATTGATAGTTCCACGTACTGAGCATACAATCGCAAGTCCTTCTTGTTCGCTGGGGTCGTTGCCGTTGGTCTCGGTCGTATTATTCTGTTGCTGATTTACCGTTACAATGTTTTTTTACGGCTGACTCGTAGGGCCTGACACCAACTCTCTGACCTCCCGGAAAACCATGGTACACAGTTGATGTTGGAGTCCTTCCCTGGCCCTCGGACGTTGAACAGCCTTACCGGCCTAAAATGATTTAAGGTTTGTTTTGTCTTTCTTCCCAGTTTTTGGAATGAAGACGTTTCAAGCTATACACCAACAGCAGTTTCACATTCTATGCTTCCAATCGCTGGATCCTTGCCATTGGTTATTGGTCTCGATTCGCAGTACTCTGTTGCAATTGTGTTTCAAGGACACCATCCTTCTATGTTTGGGGCTGTCCATTTATTACGTAAGGGAAATTTCACGATTTTTCGACACCACCTGCCCCCCCCCCCCCCCCCTTGTAAGATTTTTTGTATAAGAACCCAAATATTATTGTATGACGCGTAAGATTTCGCAAACCCAGACCCCCCCCCCCCCTCCTCCCATATTAATTCTTACGTAATTAATGAATAGCCCCTTTCTAGAGGACCTAAAATCATAGTTGAGCTTGGAATCATAATAGGCACTCGCATGTTGATCAGCTGCTCAGATTTGTAGAATCAAAATACTGGATAACATTCCAAAAGCGCTGAAGACTCAAAGCATTTTTGGAAGCGAATTCAACCATTCTGTCACATACCTACATTTATCTTTATTTGAATTTCTCATCTAACTTCAGAAATCATAAAACCACCAAATGTGTCTGATCTAAACGATCATGCATGCACACATGCGACGTCAGCATAATAAAACACATCCATTCAACCTTATAACGATTCCTTAACATTTTTTCTGCGATATTTTGTGCCCTCACAAAGTTGATTACATCCGTTACTGCGCTTCACACACTCCATTAGAGTGGGAGTACGGACCGCGAATCTCCGCATGTTGTCACTCTCATAAAGTACCGCGCGTTTCCATGGAATAAAAAAAAGTTCAATCTCGAGCGCACATTTATGATCGATACCAGAGCAGCGCTGGCTGTGGCGAAACGTTCGACTGCAATTCCGTAGAGCGATGGCTATTAAATGGTGCTACCACACCACCACCGTACCGGAACCCACCCCCCGTACGCCATATTTACAGCGCGTGTGTATTTGCCCCGAATCTGCCAGAAATTCATATTCGCCTCCCTAGCCTGTCGTCCCCCGAGAAGAGCACATCCATTTTATGATTTTTTATTCGAAAGCATAAAAACGCAACCCGAAAAGTTTCACGGATTCACGCTTTCCGAAAAGCGGCGACCACAGCACGACAGTGGGCTGTCACCGAACGACAGCCGTGTTACTTATGCGTGAGTGATAGGAAGGATCAAAATGTTACAGAATTCGTAGGTATTTACACTCACATGTAATACTTAGGCTGGGCGAGTGTAGCTCTGGCCAATAATTTTAAACTGTTTGGTTCATTCTATATTGAACTAACGAAGCAACTGCGTACACAGTTTCATGATAACTTCCTTTAACCTTCCAAGAAATTAAACGCCAATCTTTAACAGTTACTGTGACTCAAATAGCCGTTACTGTAAACGGATAAGAGCTAACAACGGATGTCTGAGTTCGATTCCCGTTTCGATTATGGATGTTTCGATTTTAGATGCTTCTACCACAATACGAATGCAAAGAAAGTTCCCATTTTATAACTGTAGAAGTACTCATAGAACATTTGAACACTTTATGGAGAAGAAACCCACGAAATGTAACAGAAAAAATGAAAGAAGGGTTCATGAAGCTTATAAATATCATATGCAAATCAGCTCCATCCGTCAGATCCCACCTCAAACAAAAAATCTCCAAGAGAATCGGGTAGCCCACTGCCAAGTACACGCCAGCTGAGTGACGGGTAACAACGCGTTCCCTAATATTTATGAGAAATGTTGTGTACAACAACATTTCATGTGTTGGTGAACGCCTTGACAGATTTAAAATTTTATTACATTTCATGACAGATGTTAACTGTAAACTGCACAAAATATGAAAATATAAAATACGACCCCCGACGTGAAATCACCAAGTCACGAGGCCGCGCCGGCCCGCGAGTGATACACACCAGCAGAAAGCGTCCGACCCGGGTTCACCACAAGACCGAGACGCACCGTCGCCGTCGACCGGTTTCACAATATCAAAGGAAGACCGGAGAATCATCCACAGTACACACCCACCTTTTTCGGGAGGCTGCAGGCTGCCGGGATGCGACCACCGGTGTGTACCGAATAACACACATTCCAATATGTAAAAGGCTAAGTCGGAGGGACCTCATGCAAACACAATTTCACAACCCGCTTCTTGTTCAACTGCTGCCTGTGCCCACTCTTGCTCGCGGTGTTTACTCCTCGTTTTCTGACTTTGGGAAACGGCTCAGAAGAAGGCACTTGCTTCCGCTTTGGAACGCACCGAACGGGAGCACACGGTCTGTTCCAGCTGGGTCGCTCAGCGCTCTAGTCTGGCTGCGAAAGGGCTGAATTGTAAATGGTACATTAAATAGTAGCATTCCATTTCAATACGTTCCCAATTAGGGAAGAACACACAGATCGAAAAAAAGAGTGTAAAATTCTGTGACATATGATGGACATGATTTCAATCGATTGAAGCGTGGGATATCACATGACACATCATGTAAAAGTCTTAAAATATCATGTAAACTTCCACTATATGTCATGTAATTCAGCATGACTTTACATGACATATAACACAAATTTACATGATATATCATGTAAACCACCACTGCTGTAATTCTGCAAAGTGACGTAAGCGACAATGATAGTTTTGGCCCATTTTTTGGTTATTATGCATTAAACTCTTGGGCCCATATAGCCGAGGCGGTAAACGCACGGGTATTCAGCATGACCATGCTGAGGGTGACGGGTTCGATTCCCGGTCGGTCCAGGATCTTTTCGTAAAGGAAATTTACTTGACTTCCTTGGGCATAGAGTATCTTCGTGCCTGCCACACGATATACACATGCAAAATGGTCATTGGCAGAGGAAGCTCTCAGTTAATAACTGTGGAAGTGCTCATAGAACACTAAGCTGAGAAGCAGGCTTTGTCCCAATGAGGACGTTACGCCAAGAAGAAGAAGAAGAAGAAGCATTAAACTCTTGCATATAGACATTTTGAATGACGCTTACGTCACATTGCAGAATTACAGCAGATCAAAAAACTAAGTTTACATGACAAAACTGAAGTTTACATGACGTGTAAATCTCATTATTTTTATCTGTGCATGTTTTCCAATTTAGTGTTCGATAAGCGATTCTACCGAGAGCTTGCTTCGTTAAGACGCGTGTACTAGTGTGGGTCATCAGAACCGTTTTCTCAGATCAAAGCTCTTTTGGTTCCGTTTCGGGTCCTGAGCATCTGTGCAAAATTTGAACACGATCGGTTGCGTCTACACTTTGCGCATTGCAATTGAAATTTGTATGGGATTTTGTATGGAAAAACACACTTTTTTGCATTTTTATCATAAGTTGAAAAAGTTTGTCTGAAACTTTTTAACCGATACTGTAAAATGATAGCCTAGGATGTTCTGAAAAACTTTGTTGAAGACCGCAAAGCGATCCGATGCTTGTAAAAATAGTTATAACCAACAATCCGCATGCATGTGTTTATGTTTTAACATGTAAAGCTAAGTTTCCTGTTGCCAAGTAGAGCGCTCAAGTAAAATTTCACCTTTTTCCGTAAGTAATTTTGACATTTGTTTAACTGACAGCATTTTAACGAAACGATACTGTAAGAAGGATGTAAAGAAAAGGGCACCAGGTTGTTTACGATTTGGACTTAGAGAAATTTCGTTCGTTTCCTCAGGAAATGTAATTGAAATTGAAATGTACTTTTTCGCGCGCGCGTGTGTGCAAACTGAAATCCAGATAGTGAGATTCCAACGGAGTTTTGAAGCTTTCCATGGAAAATACTGATGAGAGACATTGAGCTGGGATTCTGGGGGAACTTTTAATGGTATTACTATCTGGGAAATCCTTCCTGCAGCAACTTCTTCCGGGATTCCTCCAGAAGCTTCTTCTAGATCTCCTCTAGGAGTAAATTGTTGGGTTCCTCTTATAGTTTCTTCTGGTATTTCTCCAGGATTTTCTTTTAAGATTAGGAATTCCTGGAGGAATCTCCGGAGGCATTCCTGAAGGAATCTCCGGAGCAATTCCTGGAGGAATCGGTGGAGAAATTCCTGGAGGAATCTCCGGAGAAATTCCTGGAAGAATCCCCGGAGATATTCCTTGAGGAATCTCAGGAGGAATTCCTGGAGGATAATCCGGAGGAATTCTTGAAGTAATCTGCGAAGGAATGCCTGGAGGAATCTCCGAAGAAATTACTTCAGGAATCTTTGAAAGAATCTCTGGAGGCATTGGCGAAGGAATTTTCAGAGGAATCTCTGGAAGAATTCCCGGAGGAATTGGCGAAGGAATTTCTGGAGGAATCTCCGGAAGAATTCCCGGAGGAATCTCCGGAAGAATTCCCGGAGGAATTTCCAGAGGAATTCCCGGAGGAATTATTGGAAAAATCTCAGAAGGAATTCCTAGGAGGATTTTCCGGAGGAATTCCAGGAGGAATCTCCGGAGGAACTCCTTGAGGAATCTCCAGAGGAATTTCTGGAGGAATCTCCGGAAGAATTTCTGAAGGAATCTCCGGTGGAATTCATGAAGGAATCTTTGAAGGAATTCCTGGAGGAATCTCCGAAGAAATTACTGCAGGAATCTTTGAGGGAATTGGCGGAGGAATCTCCGGAGGAATTTCCAGAAGAATCTCCGGAGGAATCTCCAGAAGAATTCCCGGAGGAATTCCCGGAAAAATCTCCGAAAGAATTCCCGAAGGAATCTCCGGAGGAGTTATTGGGGAAATTTCCGGAGGGATTCCTGAATGATTCTCCGGAGGAATTCCTAAAGGAATTTCCATAGGAATTCCTGAAGGAATCTCCGGAGGAATTTTGTAGGAATCTTTGGAGGAATTATTGGAGAAATCTTAGAAGGAATTTCTGGAGATTTGCCCCAGATGACCTTTTGGTGATTGCTCCAGGAATCCCTCCGGGAAAGTCCTGCAGGAATTCTGGAAGAATTGCACGGGAATTTCAGAGGAACTCCTGGAAAATTTCCCGGAAAATTCCTGGTGGAATTATTGGTAAACTTCTGGTGGAATTCTCGAGGTAATTTTTGATGAGGTCCTGGGAAATTCCTGGAGGAATTTCTTGGAAACTTATTGAGGAATCCCAAAGGAATTCCCGGGGAACTCCTACAAGAATTCACGGGGAACTCCTGGATATTCTCCCGACAAACATCTGAAGGAATTAACGAAGAACTTCTGGAGGCATTCCCAGGGAACTCCCGGAAGTTTTATCGGGGATTTCCTGGAGGAAAAACCTGATAATGGATGATTTCCTGGGGAATCGCTGGAGGAATTTCCGATACACTCCTTGAAGAATTCCCGGAACACTCCTTGAGGAATTCCCAGGGAACTCCTGGAGGGATTCCCAGGAAACTCCCTTGGGAATAACCGGGAAACTCCGGAGGAATTCCTGATAATCTCCTGGAGGAAGAACTGGAGGAGAACTTCTGAATGAATTCCCGTGAACTCCTGGAGGACATTCTAGAGGAAATATCGGGAAACTTCTGAGAGAGCTCTTTTAGGAATTTTCGAGAACTAGGAAACCTCAGATTTCTTTCGATAGAGCAAGACAGAGCAATGCTGCAGATTCTCACATAATTTTTTTTTCTTCCAGGAAACGAACTTATTCATCAAACTGAAGTTGTTTTGAGATAACCGGAGGAATTCCGCGCTCATGATTTTTGCCGCAGCGGCATACTTGAGGATTGGCCCATACCAGTCCATACCGCAGTGCTTCCGCATTCCGTTGCCGGTCCCATTACGTTTTCCGCTTCAAACTGATGTTGTTTCTTGAGTTCTTTCCTTGTCAAATATTTGATCCTGTGTACTACAGGCCTAAGGCCCCTGTGTACTAACAGCTTAATGCACACTGATGTTTTTGGTGCGAAAGATGAAACAAAAAAGAAAGAGGAATGTCACTTTTACTTACGGAATAATACATCGACATATTATTCCGTACGGAAAATTAACTACATGACTGACATGACACTGCCATCTGTTGGCAAATCTTTCTGGCTGCAAATTACTTATCAACTGCGAACGCTTAAGTAATTTGGATTGCAAAAGTTTTACGTGACCATTACTTGTCCTATCTTTGTACACAGTACTTACCAGGTGGAAACTAGCCATAAAGGAATAACAATAGCAACAAAATCAGGCTGTTTCGCCAAGCAATGCCAACGCTATAACTTTTTTCATAAGCATCAGATCACTTTGCGGTCTTCGGCAAAGTTTTTCAGGACACCCTAGGCTATGTTTTCACTTTATCGGTTACATGGTTTTAGAAAAATTCGAGCTTGTTATGAGAGAAATGCAAAAAAATGTGTTTTCCCATATAAAACCCCATACAAACTTCAAACGCGATGCGCAAAACGTAGACATAACTGAACGTGCCCAAATTTTGCACACTAATTTGGGTCCAGAAATGGGATCAAAAAAGCTTTGATCTGATGGGATACCATTAAATTTTTCATTTTTCCATATAAACGATGACCCACTCTGTACACAGGAGGAGACATACACACTATAGATAGTAGAGTAAACTTAGATCCGCGGACACCGCTGACTAAAATGTTTCAAGCGTGTAAGTAGTAATTTTCAAGGGTGCGACGGTTGAATACGACGTCATGCGCTCCATTGATGTTGTCCAAATCGTGACGTCATGCTTGTTTCGATACAGATTTTGACAGTTCGTTTGGATACAACGGATTCATCAACACGGATCTAGGTCTATTCTACTATCTATAATACAGACTAAACGTTTTGCGCATTCGTTTGCAATGGTGTGGATGGGTGCATGATTTCAACTGCTTTGCCATGCTGTCCACAGTCAGATTGCGAAGATGGTTCGACAGATTTACAAACGGCTGTTTTACAATGTGGATTTTTCAACTCTTCCCTTTCGGCGCAAAATTTCAGTTGAATTCTTCTCATTCCTTCTTCATATTCTCTCTCGATTTCAGCCAGTTCCCTGTCGTACTCTTCATCGATGGGCTTCCTCTCCTCCTCCCAATAGCTCCGTCGCTGGTTGCACTCCTCGAGCTGTTCCAGCTTTCGCATTGTTCTCTCCATACTGTACCATAGAAGGTTCGCTTCAAACTCATTGAAGTTTGTTCGGACGTTTTGCCTTTAGCGCGTACACACAAATATTGAGAGCAGCTTTATTCTTCATAACAGCTTCAATGCTGAAATTCACTTTATTTAGATTAAAGATATTTACAAATAATAAAATATTTACAGTTTGGTGCCTGATTCACGCTCTCCAAAGGAAACGTCCTCACGATCTTTTCACTCTAAACTCTTCACTCAACTGATTCCCTCTATCGATCACTGTTGCCAGTTTCACAAAAACTCGTCACAACAATCCCAGTCCGGAGTTTCAAAATCGACCCAATTTTCTCCATTTTATTGTAATTTTTCGATATGCTCAACTCAAAATCGACAAAATGGTCACTTACATCCCTTTGCATCTGAGTCCCTCAACTTACTGTTTGGCCGGGGTTCTGCTAAACTGAACTAAGCCAAAAAGTTTATTCCGAGATATTTAAGGTTAAAGTTCAACCACTCACAAATAAACAAGCTAAGATTGTTTGAAACTTTTCCGCACACATGTAACTTACAAGCCATTATTAATCATCAGAAATGATGAATATATGTAAATTATTTGAAATCGTTGATATAATCAGTTTTAATTTCTCAATACTTTACACTCAGTTCACTCTGGCTGAACAAAAACATTAGAATATGGTTTATAGTTCAAAGTGGCTGACTGTGTTTCTTTGTTTCAGAGAAAACCAGTCGTATTGTGAAAAAAATCTCGATTTTCCATCGTCTATGAAGTTTGAAATCGATATCACTTACAATCCTTTGCATGAATCAGAGAGGACGCGTCTAGTATGGTAGCACGGAGGTCTCAAAATAGTTTGAAATATGAACGGCTGATGCCCTCCCAGTTCAGCCCTTCCCACCCATGTTTTTTTCATAGGCCGTGCATGTGCATTGTGCAGGCACAGAGCAAGAGTGATGATGTCAAATGATGTCCTTGCATATCCTGAGATTCTCAGATGTTCCAAAGTGAACTAAGTACGAAAATGTTTTCAATAATATTGAAGAGATTCGATCTTGGATAATTTAAGTGATAACCAACCACGTTACCTCTAGGTCATTTTACCTGGATGCAGGTTGGAGGTTAAGTCTGAATCAAGTTTTAAACATTCTTCTCAAGGATGGTTTTCGTGAAAACCCCCTTCGCAATGCGCAGCCGAATCTCGACGATTAGGAGATGATGGTCGGACGCAATGGCGGCGCCACGTTTGTTCCGTACATCAAGAAAGCTCCGTCTGAATTTCCGGCTGATGCAAATAAGGTCGATTTCATTTTCCGTGAAGCCATCACGGGAAACCCATGTCACTTTGTGCACTGGTTGATGAAGGAATACTGATCTCCCAATCATCATGCAAAAATTTGTTTTGGGATTGTTTACGGTAAATATTCACCATTTAATGTGACATTCTTCTAACTGCCCCTTCGAAAGCGAACCCCAACATCAGAGGATTCGCTCGGTGAGCTGCTGCTAAGACTTAAATTTATGACATCGAGTGTCAGCATAAATAAAGTAAGATTATAACGCGAACGGTTTGCCTTTCTACTGTGTGACTCCCAATATGCTCTATCATCGACCCGGACCGGAGAGATGTACTCGGTTCATTCAGTCAGCGGCATCCCCTGAACGGTATTCGGATTTAACGCTTGTCGTAGTCCCACAGTAGCAGTGGCGGGCGGCAGCTCTCTCGATGCAACAAGAGCCGGGTGGTGGAAGGAAACTCTCCGGTAGGGGAACTAAGCCCAAAATGCCAAGATGGGGTAAAATGGCCCAACTCATAAAATCATTCCTCAATGGGACTTGATCATTGCTATAGGTAAATGGTGTCAAGATATGTTTGCATCAAACATTCTTCTAGAAGCTAGGCCACCAAACCCACGAAAAATCCTTTGATTTCCCAAAGAAAATTGGCAACTTCCGGTTTTTCGTGCTTGCAATTAAGGTTTTCTGGTGATTTTATTACCAGCCAAGTGTTTCCAACGAGATTGAGGCACACATGGAGACGCATGGTTGTTGATGTCTAAGCTTTCCATGTTAGGGGTCATTCAAATTTTACGATCATCGTTTTGCGGGGAGGGGGGCAACACTCCATTTATTGAGTATACGAAAAAACGGGACAGAGGGGGGAAAAGGAGTCGGAAATGCCCGAAAACTGATGGACGTAATTTTTGAATGTTTTCATGAAGTGGCATCTTACCCCATGGCAGATGGTCGTTTTGCACCACTTCCGTTTTACGAACCAATTTTTAAAATCGCTGAAAATCTATGAAAATGCAATAGTTTTGTGAATATTTTTGCTGAAGTATCGAGCAAATAGTGTCTAGTTGCTGTTACCACTTTGGAAGCCTTAAAAATGAGGCTAATTATCATTGAAAACGATGAAAGTTTGAAAAATGGCATTTTACCCCACTTGACCCTATGTATGTTGTGGGCATGGATGTGTATGAGCAGAAACCCATTGAGGCCCACCCGGAAGAGCCGAGCCGTACTCACGCGCGCGTTCTTTAGCCGGGCCGGAAGCCCCCATGGAATTGTCTTCGCCGTTGTTCGTGCCCAGAAGGCGAAAAGTGAATTAACTGTCTGCTTCAAGGACAGATATCTCGAATAAATCACCGCGCCTGTGTCGGCGCGAAGCACCTCCGCCACGCCGCGCCGGCATGGCAGTAGAGAGGCAGAGCTTTCTTCCAACTTTGGAATACTAATGATTATCGGGAAAGTACTTTTCTCCGGTACCCGTGCGATTCGCAGGAACAAACAAACTTTTGGCAGTTGGATCCAAAATTTAATATCGAACTGAGCCTGATAAAGGAGTCAATTGTTTGACACTTTGCGAAATTTGCTCGACGAGGGTGAACGACAGCGTTTTCGAGTGAAAATTGATTCTGTTTCACGTTGTAAGGATGTTTTTTCAGGCTTGCAAAAGTTTGTTTCGCGTTAATTTATATCGCCGGTGGCTTTGAATATCAATTTGTTATTTCTAAAAATATACTGTTGGGACCGTGTTTCTGATTGTATTTCGAACGTATTTCCAACGGGTAGTTCTGGTGCGGATTATGCAGACCGGACTCTGCAGATGACGATTTGTTCGAAGCGTGGAAAAGTTCTTCCACTATTGCAGGTTCCACCACTAATTGGACTAACACAATAGTTTGCACACATCTTCAAGGTGTGATTGCAGCGTAGGACAACTTCGGATCAAGTTGAGGTCTTATTCGTACTTATTCGTTATAAATCAAGAAATAAGTGCAGCGAAGATGTCGAGACGATGTGCACTCCGAATCTAGTTGATAACTCAAATATGCACTAAACAACAACATCGATTGCTCGTTCAAGCCATCCCAATCTTCCTACATATCGATACAATTAAAGAGACAACAGGTGACAGCAACAAATATTTCGTCGTGTAGTTCAGCACTTGAAAGCACATGTTTTGCCATTATACTAAGTATCTACAAACCACCAAGCGACCCTCCAGCATCCCCCATCCTTAATACGTACGTATGTGAACGGACTGCCACATGAAACACTTCCTCCTCAACCCACTCGAAGCTCAACACTCCTCTCTCCTGTACATCCCGTATTAGTTTGTTTGCTTTCTACAGTTATTTCACTTTGACTCAGTGTTGCATTCGAACTTCCGATATGCTAGTTTTGTTCCTCATTTCGGGAAGTTTCCATTTTGTTTAGTTTTCTGCCAGTGGCGATGATTATTCCATATACATACATAAGTTCTGATGTACGGCAATAAGTCAATATGATATATTTAACGATTATTTTTTTGTTTAGTGGAATGTGCCGGCTGCCAATTTTGATTGAGGAACGTTTTAGTTTTGATTTTTGAACTGCTACCCTTACTCTCTTACTGTTAGATTACTAAATGGATTTTATTGATAGTCGGAAATATATAAATTTTTATATAACACTGTATTGATTGTAAAATAGTTTTGCTACAAAACAAAAAAAAACGTTGATTTTACAAACGAAATTGATAGTTTATACACAAACGAAAATGGATGAGCGGTAGACACGATTGAGTATGATAATAAATATATAAATTTATATATAGTTAAATCATTGAAGACTGTGAAAAATTAAAAGTACACTGCATTAGACTGGCCTCTCTTTTCATTTGTGAACTGTTGTCCTGTTTGAACGATCCTTGGTTATCTCGCATTCCGTTGAATGGATAATTTTATGGTTTGGTTTTCGGTCTGACCGCATCGACTGCAGCGTATATATTAATCGATAGTGTTTTTGAGTTGTTTCGATTTCTCTTCAGTTTTTGGTTGGTTTTTCTGGATTGTCGAGTTTGGTGAATGGGCGTTGTTTACATAGAATGGAAACTCTCAAACATGTTTGATTAACCTATTTGACAATTAGTGGATATTACGCTGTGTGATTTTATTCAGTTTTCACCAAAGTTTTATGTTCTGGGTTTAGTCTTTCGGTATCCTCCATTTGTTTGGTTTTCTTAAGGAACGCTGTTATGGTTCGGTGATTGAGCAATGATGACTACTTTTGCTATATAACAACTTAAGAACTGATATGATGAACATGTTTTGTGTGTGTTGTTGACTGCACTATTTTGCACTTTTAATTTAGTTTCAGTTTCGTAAGATGAACTTCAATGCCGAATGGAAATCAACGATTTATGAATACTTTTTTTGAATGATTTATTTTTCTTAATTATTTTAATTCAATCGCATTTTGAAAGCGTTTTGTCCCGTATTTCGAGAATCATTATAACAAAAAAATATATAAAACAGCAAAATGTACTCAAACCAACAATGTACATTGAAGTTTTAGATTACGCTCATGAAGAGTACCAATTTGGTTCATTAAATGATTTCTTCTGTTTTTTTTTGTCACTGCATTAAATGAGTTTCCAGGCTCCACGTTAATGAATAATGAATGTAACTATCGGAAATAAATCGCATATAGATAGCATCACCACATAGTTGTACCATAGCACTTTGACACTCGTCATTTTACCCCTACACAAACACCCACAGCATCTTTTATATTCAGTGGAATGTTACGTTTGCAAGCTATTATTTTTGTTTTCGTAGAACATCATGCATTTGAAGTTTGTAATTTTTTTATACGAATCAATGACAAAACTTAATTCAAAGTCATTTTTTTCAGGAATGCAGTCAAGATATCCTTTATTCAAATTTTATCAAGTACTAGCTGTCCCGGCAAACTTTGTCTTGCCAAGCTGTGGTGGTTTGACAGCTGTTGAGGATATCGCAGCAACGCACTCTAGATTGCTTTCATTTCAATCACGCCAAATTTCTTCCCGGCTCACGAAAAATCAGTATTTCTTACATTCTTTATACTTCTTGAATGATTTTCGTAACTTTTTATGTATATAAACACAGCCACTATGAATACGAATCGAACCGTGCAAGAGTCATGCCGATCGGTTCATCCGTTCGTGAGTTTTGTTGCCTCAAAGGAACTTCATACTCATTTTTATATATATAGATATAAACAGGTAGTTTCATTTTGAATCATTCAAAGATTGTATAATTAGTTATTTATGTAACGAGTTGCAAAATGTAGATTTTTTCAGCACTAGTTGTATATTTATCCAACGAGGCTTGCTGATTTGGATAAATACGAAAAGTGCTGAAAAAATCGAGTTTTGCAACGAGTTCCATATAAAATTTTATGCAATTCAGTGTCATAATTTCTATTTTATACTACTCATTTCAGTATCATAATGGCCATTTTTTCCGTATCGGTTCATAATGCAACTGAAATGAGTTGCATAATGAAAAATAGTTGCATAATGTTCATAATGCAACTCATTTGTGTTGCATTATGAACATTATGCAACTCAAATGAGTTGCATTATGAAAAAAATCATTGCATAAAATTTTGTATGGAACTCGTTGCAAAACTCGACTTTTTCAGCACTCTTCGTATCGGCAAGCCTCGTTGGATAAATGTACGACTCGTGCTGAAAAAATCAACTTTTTGCAACTCGTCACATAAATAACTATTATGCAATGATTTTTTCATTATACAACTCATTTGAGTTGCATAATGTTCGTAATGCAACTCAAATAAGTTCCAAAATAAACATAATGCAATTGGGTTTCATTATGCAACTCATTTCAGTTGCATAATGAACCGGTACGGAAAAGTTGGTCATAATGATACTGAGATGAGTAGTATAAAATAGAAATTAAGATACTGAATTGCATAAGAATCTTTATAGAGCCCCTATAGCCACAGCTGTAAAGGCGTAAATATTCAGCATGTTCATGCTGAGGGTGATGGGTTGGATTCCCAGTTGATCCAGGAACTTTTCTTAAAGAAAATTCTTTGGACTTCCTTTTGACATAAAGTTTCTTGGTGCTTGCCACATGATATACACATGCAAAATGGTTATTCGCAGAGGAAGTAGTCTTTGTCCATGTCGGAACGTTAAGTGAAGAAGAAGAAAAAGAAATCTTTCTTTAACTAAACTACAATCATTAAACGCATTATGTTTGGATTAAATGAAGATTATAAAGTTGCATAGTATAAAACTTACCAAAGTTATCACTGATTTCAGCATATCTTTGCTTATAAATTTATCCCGGCTAATGTGCGCTACCAGTTAGCCTAATCAGTAATGGCTTCACGTTCATAATTTGGTTTTTCATGAGAATGAGGAGATAATTGTGATTTACGGAGAACCCTGGAGCGAAATTCCAGGATTGACTCTGCAGGCATTCCTGCAGAAAGTCTTGGAGTTACTGAATAAATTGACAGAGGATATACTGGAAGATTTTCAGGAAATTCTGAACGATCCGTAGAATCAGAGCTTAAGAGTTTAATGGAGGAGTTTTGAAGGAATAATTGGAGGAAATAATGAAGGAAAAATTGGAGCTGCTAGGGGAGCTATCGGAGGATGCATTAGGAATGACAATTTCTTTAGAAAATGCTAGATATATTACAGAATGGGTTCTTAGAGAAATAATTGAAAAATTTCCTCAAGAAAATTTAAAGCAGTTACTAAAGGGCTGGAGGAACTTTTGACGGGATCGTTCATGAGTACTCTCTATTGATAAGCGTTTCACCAGCTACACCTTAAGCTGCCCTCTTTCCCCTAGAAGCTTGAGTCCTGGCTAGTACTGTAGACTACCCGTTGGACTCAAGCCCCGGATGGGAAGCGGGGCCAACTCAACTTGATGTTGGTTGGCCCGCCATTTTCTCTGTAATTCAAGTACGATTCGGCAGACCGTGGAAGTAACGGAATCCCGCTTGTACGCTCCCGCACACATCCTTTCAACAATGTTGATTCTTGCATACTCGACCTTTGCTCCACGAATCGTGGGCATTCAAAGAGCACATGCTCCGCGGTCTCGTCGCAGTCTGCGCATTCCGGACATGCGGGAGAGCCTGCATATCCGAATCCGTACAGATACCACCTAAAGCACCCATGGCCTGACAGAGATTTTGTCAAGAGAAAATTCACCTCGCCATGTTACCTGCTCGTCCATTTAGACACGCTCGGTATGAGCCTGTGTGTCTATCTACCCTTGCTGGAGAAATCCCATTCCCTCTGCCACTTCCGCATAGACAATGTTCTGGTGATCCGCGACGCGCCTTTTATACCGCGTCGCTCGAAGCACTCTTCGTCCTCTGGCACCGCTAGTGCTATGGGCATCATGCCCGCTAGCACACATACCACCTCCTTTGAAACCGTGCGGTATTAGCTGACCACCCTAAGCTAGACCCTAAGGCACAATGCCATTATCGCCATGCTTGCCCTTTTGCAGGCATATTCTACGTGGCTTCCGAATTTCAGCTAATCGTCGATCATGATCCCTACCCTAGAGGGGCACACATGTTTTCCATTAGTCACTGCAACTCTAATATGAGCAAATTTAGTCACATATAGGTAACATATGCTTGTTTAGAACATGTGTGCAACCCGGGAAATTGCTTCAGTAAACGCTTAGAGTTGATCGTGCACCCGCCTGTGGTGACCACTGCCTGTTGTTAAGACTTGCGGTTGTTTACCACCACCACCTCCGTTCTGTGGTGCGCGAGTGTCAACTGTCTCGACCTCATCCGGTCCTACGCCAATTGCGTGCGTTGCTGTCAGTTCCACTTCCTCTATCGATTCGCCGTATACCACGAGGGTAATATCATTGGCAAAGCCGACCAGCTTTACTCCCGGTGGACGGCGTGACGACCCCACAATAGCGGATTCCTGTTCGCTTCTTTTGGAGCGCTATATCGGCCGTTTTGATTACAGCCCTTATGGCGTACACCGTCGATCGACCCCTCCGGAAGCCGAAGTGGTTATCCGAGAGGCCAAAGTCGACGGGTTTCTCGGTATAGACCATCAACCTCGACAGAACGATCCGTTCCAACAGTTTTACGGCGGTGTCCAGAAGGCTGATGGTTCTATATGCCGATGGCCGTCTTGATGGTTACGGCCGGAATACCATCCGGACCCCAAGCCTCTTTCAACTTAAGCGACTACGCTATGACGATGAGTTCGTCGTTCGTCACCGACCTCGCTATGGCCGGTTTGGCTATAGGGGACGGCGGCCCATGGTCTTGTATCGTGACGTGAGAACAGCGTTTCCACGATATTCTGCAGCATCTCAGGGGAGCGTTCTGGAGGAGCTGACGCACCTTTCGTTTTGGCCATGGCTACTCTGTAGGCGTCACTCCAAGGGGTCGTGTTTGCTGCCTGGCAGAGATTTTCGAATATTCGAATGTCCAATTTTCGATTTACCTAAATCATTCTGTTCAGTGCCAGTTTAGCCGCCCTGTTGGCCTCACTTCATTCCATTCTATCCTCATCGGTGCTAGCTCTTTGCATCCTTCTTCTAGCTCTTAGGCAGGATGCGCGGACTTCTGAGATTTCTGGACACCACGAGTATACCGGTTTGCGTCCATTTCTGGGTAGAAACCGCCTTGGCATTGCGGCGTCACATGCACGGCTTAGGGTTCCGACTAGATCATCGCTGGATAGATCGTCGGTGTTACGCTCCATAAGTCATCGCTATACAAATGTCGGCTTATCGAAGCGCGAGGTCAGCCATCCCCATTGACGGTCGATGACCTTCGACTGTGGCCGTCTTCCTCCGTGTTTCACTCTGTATCGAGTTGCCAGATGGACACTGTGTGTGTATCCATCGTCGACCCTCCAGTCCGAGCTAGGGTTTTGACCCGGACTCCAGATGGTGGAAACGTGAGTGGCCATTGTGACCGCCATATTTTTATTCTCTGATGTTTCTTCTTAGGGTTGGTCCCTTGGGGCTTGGTTTTCGCCAAAAATTGTTTCTTTAAGGAATTTTCCTTCTTTGCTATCACTTACAGGGAATCATAAAATCGCAACGAAATTACTTCAATTCATTTGTTTTTCTAAAACGAAAACTAGAGATTAGTTTATGAAGACAATCATGTATTTCTTCTAGTAGAATAATATCCAGTCAAATTATGTCAAAAATTCTTTCGACAAAAATGTTCCAAGAATGTCACGGAACGTTGTTTCAGAAAGTCAATCAGCTAACTGTGTTATTCCAACACCTCTTTTAGTAATTCTGCCTAACATACTTCCAGAGCTGTAGTAATAACTTTCTCGAAAAGACTCTCAGCAAGTCTCGTTGGATAAATGCACAACTCATGCTGAAGAAATCATCTTTTGAAACTTAATACATAAACTTTCATTGAAAACCATGTAGAATAGATTTGAATATGAACAAAAAAACTAAAATAATTTTAATTTTTAGATAGATGCTCATAGCTGCAGCCAAGTTATCTATAATGGCAAAATGCACTTGATAGGTCTGCTATGTCTTCCTAGTTATTCACGGATTAGCAGACGGTGATAAATAATCAACAACGAAACTATAACCTCCCAGAGAAAAACTCTCTATAAGACTACGTCGGATACTGACATTCCGGCTTAAAATCGTTTTGATCTGAAAATCCGAATCCAGAGAACTACATCTATTAAATGCACAAAAGAGGTATTAAATGATACAACATAACAACATATTCTTAGCGTTGATGATGTCTTGACTGCATTCCATATTATAGCACTTTATGTTCGTAGTTAATACTTTTATTCTATTCAACAACCTGAATCCACCTGCATATTCTACACCAAAATTATAATACATGCACAATAATAAACCAAACCACAGAGTTTTTTATAAAGCCATTATTACAACGCTCGTACCCTTTCATCCATTTCCCATTATTCCAATTACTGCACTAGGAATGAGATATGTGCGCCTATGCACGTGCCATTTTGCGGTCCTATTTATGACATTATTAAAAGTTTGCTAATGCATTTTATGATTATTTCCATAAATGTTCATCGTTTCTACTATTTCCTTGTTATTATTACGATTTATTACGATTTATAAAATTTAACTGCTCTATCCTTCTCTCTGCCACTACTCTACGTATCCTTTTCCTGTCTGAATTCTCTATTCTTCTACCCACCACCAATCCTTACCATTTCTCACGCTCTCACACCTTCTCGATTCAAGCGCACTTTCCACTTTTTCACGCCAGATTACAATAATTTCACAACCGATAAAATTATATTGACGGTTCCTCTTTTTTTCTGTTCGTTCATTTTCATCAACCAAATACCCAACACCAATTAACATAACCGCCCTGGGTGCCGTGGCCGTGCAGTTCCGCGTTCGCGTACCGATGTGGATCGCCATCCACCTCCTACCTACCTGTTTTCATCGCCGGCTGGCGTCGTTCGTGAGAAGAAAAATTAAACCAAATGGATTTTGTGCACATACATAAACGGGGATTGTTTTTAATATTGCACCCCTCATACACCGTACAACAGCCCCACAACAGATAATCTCAATGTTTATACTTTACTCACATTTTAACACCTGCTTGGCGGTCGGCGGTGGTAGAAGGCCGCATTGCTATACAACACTGTAGACTGTGAGTTATGTTGAAACGGAAGCTGCAGGGGTTGTTGATGAGACCGTTCGTTTGCGGCAACAGGACACAATCCGCAACGACCGTTGCCGTTGTGGAAGTATTCGATTACCGGTTGGCGGTCAATGTATCAAAACAATAATAACTTATTATTTCTCTCATTTTCCAAATTATGTTAATCAGTGTTTAATGAATTCTTTAATTTAGGACATTCTGAACCTCACCCAGTGTTGCAGTATCCACATTGGCGTAACTAGAGGGGGGGCCAGGGGGGCCAGGCCCCCCCCAGAATCCGCCAGGCCCCCCCCCCCCAGAAATTGTTCATGACTTTATATATGGAAATTAGAAAAAATCAGAAAACCACTGTCGTGGTGACAAACATAGATCTATATTCTCAATTTAGTTGAAAATCGGAGTTTTCGACTAGCGAAGTTGGATTTTTCTCCAAATCCGTGCGTCGGACCGAAGTTAGGTCCGACCTGGTCCGACGCACGGATTTGGAGAAAAATCCAACTTCGCTAGTCGAAAATTCCGGGTTTCAGCTGCACGTACAGTAAAAGAAATTTATTTGGCATAATATGTGTTTAAATTGACAGTTATTGGAGACATTTCTCAACTTGTCACTCTTTACAAGATCATTGTCCAAAATGGTCTATGTAATTAGTTAGTTTTGTTTGGAAATATTATATAATCAGAATTATATAAAAAGCAATACTTTGTACATGTTCTTTTTTAAATCGCTGAGAAATTAAATCTAAATGATAATTTCCAGGAATTCCTGGATGGGTATCTTTAAGAATCTTTGAATTTTCTAGCAGCATTACTGCAAAATATGGTTAAGTGCTTATTTATGGAAATCAAGTATCATGTGGGAAAAAAACTCTGGTTGAATTTGCAATGGAATTCCAGCAAAAGTTTGTGAATTCCTAGTGAGAATAGATGTACGTGGCTGAAGCGTAAACGCGAGTGTATTCATTAAAACCATGCTGGAGGTGATTTCTAGTCGGTCACTATTAATTTCTTTTATTTCGTGGGCCAGGGGTATTTTTGCGTCTATCAAACAACGCACAAATCCAAATGGACATTGAAAAACTAGTGCTACAAGATGTAATCGTAAGTTTGGAGGTATTCATGATTGGACTTGTAAAAGACTTGGTATTCATTAGATAATTGTGAAAGAATTCCTGGATGACTTCTTGGAGAATTTCTTGGCTTCTATGTCCCTCTAAAATTATCTAAAAGAATTTCAATACAAATCGCTGGAGGACTTCCTCTAGAAATCCTTCAAATTATTCAAAAAATCTACAAGTAATCCTAAAAAAAACCCTGGGGTGAATCCCTAAAAAACATTATGAACGGAATATTGTAATTTTTTAACTAACCGCTGAATATTTTTTTTCTAAATCCCGATAGAAATTTCGGAATAAATCATTACAAGAATTCTCGGAGCAATACCTGCAGGAATCCCTGGAGTAATTTATGAAAGTATACCTGGATGAATTCCTGGAGGAATCCAAAGAGCAATTATGCTAGGAATTTCAGGAAAAAAAAATCTGAAGAATCCGCATCAGAAATCCCTGTAGAAATTAATTGAAATTTTGGAAATTTTGGAAGAATCCTTGGAGGAATTTCAGGATGCATTCCTGGTGGAATCCTTAGAGGAATTCTTCATGAAGTCATAGGAGGAGTTCCTAGATGAATTTCTGGAGGATATCCGGGAGAACCTTCTGGAAAAATTCCATGCGGAATCTCTGGAAAAGTTCCTGGACTAATGCCTGGAGCATTAGGGGATTTTTTTTATTATCGTACAAATTGGTATGAAGTTTATATATATTTGAAAAACTAAATTGAAAAAAATCAGGGTCGCCTAATTTTTCGGAAAACTCCAGTGAAAATCAAACATTTTCTACAGACACCACCTACTTTGAAAAATCATAGAACGAAGCATCATAGGCACATTTATTTTTTGTGAAATCATAAGCAAATTTCTCAGCAATTCCAAGATGGATATCTGGAGGAAATCCTAGAAAATTTTTTGGACAAATTCCTGGTGGATACCCTGGAAAAGTTAATGGATTGATTGATTGATTTGTGTTTTTTAAATAGACTTTCAGCCCTTGGCTCCAAAGTTAATGGATAAATTTCTGAAGGAGGCATCCCTGGAGAAGTTCCTGGAGTAATCCCTGGAGCATTAGAAAAATTTCCGATGAAATTCCAAGATAAATTTCTAGAAGAATTCCCAGAGGAATTTCTGGAGAAATTCCAGGAGGAATTCTTGGAGGAATATCACGGAAGAATCCTTAGAGAAATCCCTGCAGGAATTTCTGGTATATTCTTGGAGGAATTCCTGGTGGAATTTCTAGAAGAACCCGTGAAATAACTCCTGGACGGATTTCTAGAGGAGTTTAAATTCATGGATTAATTCCTAGAGGAAACCTGAAAGAATTTCCGAAGGAATCCCTTGGAAAAATTACTATAGAATTTCCTGAAGAATCTCCTGAAAGAATATAGGAAGCAATCTCTAAAGGATTTCCTGCAGAAATTCCTGGAGAAATGCTGTAGGAATTTCCGAAGAAATTCCTGGAGGGATTCCTGGATCAATTTCTGAAGAAATTCCTGTAGAAATTTCTGAAGAAATACCTACGGTAAATCTTGGTGGAATTTCTTGAGGAGCCCCTGGAGACACTGCGGTAGTAATTTGTGAGGAATTCCCAGAGAAATTCCTGAAGAAATTCCCAGAGGAATTCCTGAAGGAATTCCTATATGAATTCCTGAAGGACTTTCTGAAGGAATTCCTGGGGTTTTTCTGAAGAAACCTCATAAGGAATTCCCGCAAAATTTCTTAGATAAATTTCTACAAAAATTCTTGAAAGAATTCCTGGAGATATTCTTGGAAAGAACCCTGGAGAAATCCCTGAAACAAATTTCTGGAGGAACCTTAGGAGGGATTCCTGGAGGAACTTCCGGACAAGTTCCAGGTAGAATTTCAGGAGGAATTTCTGGACAAATCTTTATGGGAAATTCCATGGAACTATTCATGGATAAATTCCAGGAAGAATCCCTTAATCAATTCTTTGAGGAATCCTTCAATGAATGAGAAATTTCTGAATATATTCATAGAGAAATTCCTAAAGAAATTCTTAGAGAAATTCCTAGAGGAATTCTGAGAGGAATTTCTAATGGAGTTCCAGGAGAAATTTCCAGAGGAATTTCTGGAGGCCTTACAGGAGCAATTTCAGAAGGAATTTCTGGAAGAATTACTGGAGAAATCATCGGAGGAATCCATGAAATAATTCCTGGAGGAATGTGTAGAGGAAACCGCGGAGAAGAAATTCCTGGATTAATTCTTGGGGAAAACAATGGAAGGATTTCTGGAGGAATTCCTGGAACAATTCCTGAGGGAATTGCTGTACGAATTTTCGAAGAAATTCCTGGAGGAATTCCTGGATCCATTCCTGAATAAATTACCGAAAGTATTCCTGAAGAAATACCTGGGATAATTTTTGGTGAAATTCGTGGTAGAACTCCTAAAGGAGTCCCTGGAGAAATGCCTGGATGAACTCCTGGAATAATGCCAGAAGGAATACCTGGAATAATTCTTGAATAAATTCCAGAAAGAATTTGTGGAGAATTTTTTAAAAGAATCCTTTGAGGATTTCCTGGAGGATTCCTGAAAAAATATTTGAAGGGATTCCTAGAGATATCTCAGGAGGAAATCATTCAGGAATCCCAGGAAGAATTATTGGAATATTTCTTGGATAAACTCCGGGAGGAATTCTTGGGGTTATTTCTAAATGAATCCCTGGAGGATTTTCTAGATAAATTCTTGGAGAAATTGCGGTAGTAATTTCTGAAGGAATCCTGGATTAATGCCTGGAGGAATCCCTTAGAAATCTCTGGGAGAACTTCTGGAGGAATGCCTGGAGTAACCCCTGGATAAATTCCTGGAGACATGCCTGTATCAATTCCTGGAGGGATCTCACGAGATATTCCTTAAGAAATCCCTGGAGGAAACCCTGGGGAAATCCCGAAGCAATTTCTAGATGAATTGCTGGAGAAATCCCGGGATGAGTCCATGGTGAAACTCCCAGGAGAAATTTCTAAAGAAACCTCTTGAAAAATTCCTAGAGGAATCCTTAGAGAAATTTCTAAAGAAATTTTTGGAAGAATCCCTGGGAAAATTCTTTGAAAAATCCCTGGAGGAATTCCTGAAGCAATTTCTGGAGAAACCTCAGGAGGAATGCCTGGAAAGTTCTGAATAAATTCCTTGCGGAATCCCAGAAAGAATTCCTGGATTAATCTGTAAGGGAATTTTTGTGGAAATTCCTTAGAACTATCCCTGGAAGAATTCTTGAATGAATTCCTGGAGGAATCTCGAGAGAAATTCTGGAAGTAGTTAATGGAGGAATTTCTGAAGAAATTCCAAAAGAAATTTCTGAAGAAATTCCAAGAGAAATTTCTGAAGAAACTCCAAGAGAAATTTCTGAAGAAAATCCAAGAGAAATTTCTAGAGGAATTCCCAGAGGAATGTTTGGAGGAATTCCAGGAGGAATTCCTGATGGAATTGCGGTACTAATTTCTGAAGGAATTCCTATGGGAGTTCCTGGATCAATTCCTGGAGGACTTTCTGAAGAGATTCTTGGGGAAATTCATAAATAACCTCTTGAGGAATTCCTGGAGGCATCCTTAGAGGAATTTCTAGAGAATTACTTGGAAAAATCTCTGGGGGAATTCTTGCAAAAAAAAAACCTGGAGGAAACCCTGAAACAATTTCTGGGAGAACCTCAGGAGGAATTCTTGGACAAATCTCTATAGGAAATCTTGGGGAAAATCCGTGGAACTATTCATGGAAGAACTGCAGGAGGAATCCCTAAATGAATATCTTGAGAATCCCTGAATGAATTCCTGGAAGAATCTCTAGAGGAATTCTGGAAGGAATCCATGGAGAAATATCTGAAAGAATTCCTGAAGAAATTTTTAGAGGAATTCAAAAAGGAATTTCTGGTGGAGTTCCAGGAGGGTTTTCTGGAGGAATTACTGAAGGAATCATCGGTGGAATTCCTGGAGGGATCCATGAAATAAATCCTGGAGGAATGTGCAGAGGAAACCCTAGAGAAGAAATTCCTGGAAGAATTTTCGGAGGAATTCATGGAACAATTCCTGGATCCAAACTTGAATAAATTCCTGGAGTAATTTCTGAGGAAATACCTGGGGTAATACCTGGAGAAATTCTTGGTAGAACTCTTGCAGAAGTCTCTGGAGAAATGCCTGAATGAAATCCTAGAGGCATGCCAGGAGGAATACCTGGTTCCTGGAGGAATTTCAAGATTCATTCTTGATGAAATATATAGTTCGATTTCTGAGGGAATTCCAGGAGGATTTTCTGAAGAATTCTCAGGGGAAATACTGAAGAAACCGCTGAAATTCCTGAGGAAATCCTGAAATCCTGGATTAATTCCAGCGGGAGTTGCTGAAGGAATCCCAATAAGAGTTCTTCTAGAAATGTTTAAAATAATCTCGGAATTCGTTTTTGTAAGAATAACAGAAGAAATTTCCGATGAATCCCTGGAGGAACTCTTGAAGTAATTTCTGAAGAAACCTGATGAGGAATCCCGGAAGCAAGCCCCATTAGGAACTCTTTATGGAATCTCAGGAGAGCTTTCTTAGCGAATACCTAGAAGAATTTTTGTAGGAATAATCCTGGATAAAAAAAAATGAAGAAATCAATGTCTGCAGTAATTGTTGAAGGAATACTAGGATCCCTAGTGGAGCGGACCTGGTGGGATGGTTAGAACACTTGACAATCACGCCGAGGACCTGGGATCGAATCCCACTCCCGACAAACTAGCAAAATGTGAGTTCTTCCTTCGGAAGGGAAGTAAAGCGTGGGTCCCGAGATGAACTAGCCTAGGGCTAAAAATCTCGTTAATACACATAAAAAAACTAGGATCCCGAAAGGTTTTTTATACAAATTTTTCAAGCAATTCTTGGAGAATTTCTGGAATACATTCCTGCTGAAATACTTCGAATCATTCCAGATGTAATTATTGGAGCAATCTCGAGTGGAATTTTGGAAGGCATAAGGACTGTTCAATTTATAAAACGGACAACTTGCTTGTGCGATATCTTTTTTATTTTTCAATAAAATCATTATCAGTTTTTTGCATAACTTTCTATAGCTATTTTTAAATGTAGGAAAAATATAACATTGAGTAAAATGTTCTTTATTGTGTAACTGAAGTGGTTTTCGTAAAACATCAATAAAAACCCATTTCTCAAAATTCGACATAACTTTCCACATATTTAACATGCACTTTTTCATGAAGTTTTCAATGCATTGCAATCTCATACTATTCTACTAAAGGTAAAGCTCAATAGTTGGTCAGTAATAATGCACAAGGCAGCATCCAGCTTGATATAGTGAGTTGCCTTGTTTTCATAGTAATCATTAAAAAATATTTATTTAATTCCTGTGTTGCAAAAGCACAACGGATTCGGCAGAAAATTTGTCCAGAGTAGTAGAATATTGCTTTCTGAATGATACAGAGGAAAAATTTACTTTAAATTGCATTCTTCATCAAAAATTTAATCCATAAAGATGGTCATAGTAAAAAACTGCATACTTTTTTCTCCATTGATGCAGTTTTTCGACTCTAGCGAATCTTGTTATTATTTATTTCCAACAAAGTTGGTCCTATGCTATTGTACGCCTTATTTAATAATAATTAGATGTAAAGTTTTCATTTCCAACATCATTGTTATGCTAAATTTTACATAAGGTTGCATTGTTATTTGGAAGAACCTTCAAAGAACGAAACTGTTTTGATTACTGTACGCGCAATGGCACACAGTATCCAAACCAGCAATGCTATTAAAAAGCGGTTTTCTGCATTTGAAACCACATTATTCCTACTTTCGCCTGAATGCATAAAATAATTGTTTATTTAATATTTTCATGCCCTTTTTGCTTAACAATTGAATTTTATTCAAAAAATTGGATCTGACTTGAGTCTTTGATATCTTAACAACTAATTTTCCAATTGAGTTTAAATTTCGCCAGAATGTTCATTACTCATGCTGCTGCAGAATGGAACTTAGTTTTCTGATATTAAAAACGATATACCATATGTGAACAGTAATTTTATTTATTTTTCAAATTTTCAGCAATCAAAAATTTCACCTAATATTACATCTGGCCGATTTTCTATAAAATAAAACTATTTTTATTCGATTCAAAAATGATTTCCATAATGATAGATGATGTACTGAAAAACGAAGCAAGGGTGGTTAAATTTGAACTAGGCGTCTTTTTTTATAGCCTTGTAAAGTTGTCCGTTTTATAAATTGAACAGTCCTTATATGGAGATATCCCTGTAGAAATCTCTGAATACCTGCAGAAATACTTTAAAGGATCTCTGGAAAAATTCCTGAAGGAAACTTTGAAAAAAGCACTGGAACAATTACTGGAGGAACCTCTAAAGATATCCCAGGACAAATCCCCGAAAAAAACGTTTAGTGGAATCCCTAAATGAATTCTTGGTAGAATTTCTGGAAGAAGCCAAGATGGAATCACTGAATTAAGCTATGGAAAAAAAAATTCTTGGAGGAATTGTTCGTACTCATATAGTTTACAAAACTTTGAACAAATCTGAAACAGTCATTTTGATTACTCAAAACTACAATACTGATTTGCATATTCACATATCGGGCGCCCATCCCGCTTAAAACTCATCTCAGGTCAGGCCCCCCCTGGGCCCCCTCCAGGAAAAAATCCTAGTTACGCCAATGAGTATCCACTGTTTGGACGTCATCAACTTTGTCAACATTAATTCATGCTAGAACTTCATTGACATCGTTGAACAAATCTTCGAATTATTCAGCTTAGTAGGTAGGAGTAGGAGCTTCAGCTTACACCGCCAGGATCTCTTTCCCTGCCGTGAGCTTGGATCTAACCTCGTAGGCTGCCGCCACGACAACAACATACTAAGGAGTTTTCTGTGTCAAAGGGTCGGCACGACCTCTATGCACCAGTATGATCTGCGTAATCGACTTCCGAACTTTGGGGTCATCTTTTGGTTGTGACTGACGTATTTATCTTACCTTACCGGTCAGATCAAGGCCAAGGATGGGAACACTCACTTGGAATGAGTTACACTCACTTCCAGTTTTCTCAGCTCAGAAGCGTACAATCAAGAAACGATGTATGAACGACTTTTGCCTTGTGGCTTTGTTTGAAAGTTTGCCGAATAGAGTACAGGTCGCACACGCATACCGAGGTCGTGAGGAAACTGCGAAGGCAACTCTCCACGAGGTGAATGTAAATAACACTCACCTCGTGGAGAGTTACATTCACAGCTCTGTCACGACTTTGGGATTTGTGTGCGACCCCTACTATATTCGGCAAAGTGTTAGACAAAACCACAAGGCAGAAGTCGTCCATACATCGTTTCTTGATAACACGCTTCTGAGCTGAGAAAATAGCAAGTGAGTGTAACTCTTTGAAAGTGAGTGTTCCCATTTCTGATCAAGGCCTGAGTGTACTGTACGTAGAAGTCATCTCCATTCAACTCGGTCCATAACTGTGCGTCTCTAGTCCCACACACTGCGAAAGGTTCGCAAATCGTCCTCCACTTGATCGACCCACCTACAAACCTACATAGCTCGCTACGCACCACGTTTTCTTGCACCACTCGAATTGTTCTCGAGAACCATTGTAATCGGTTTGCTATGTCCATGGACGACATAGGACCCACCAACCGTAGCCTCCAGATTTTCGCAGTGTGGACGATGGTTGGTTCCCTGGGCAGCTGATGCAACTTGTGGGTCACTCGCCATCTCCAAGTCTCGTCCTTCATCTTCACTCCTCCGTAGATAGTACGCAGCATCTTCCGTTCAAAAACTCCAAGGGCGCGTTGGTCCTCTGCACCTAGAGCCCATGCTTCGTACCCATAGAGGACTACCGGTCTAATCATCGTTTTGTAGATAGTTAACTTTGTGTGACGGCGAGCTTTGTTCGATCGTAGAGTTCTTCGAAGTCCAAAGTAAGCTCGATTTTCTGCCACAATGCGCCTCTGAATTTCTCTGCTGGTGTCGTTGTCGGTGATCACCAGTGAGCCCAAGTACACGAATTCTTTAATCGCCTCGATTTCATCATTGTCGATAGAAATTCGGGGTGGTGGGCGCGGTGATTTCTCCCTGGAGACCTTTGCCATCATGTATTTTGTCTTCGACACAATGACTAATCCGATCCGCCTGGCTTCACTCTCAAACGTTTCCGCCATCGTCTCAAATTTACGAGCTATAATATCATCAAATTTACGAGCTATAATACACCCTCTAAAGCAATGTTGAACAGCAAGCACGAAAGACCATCACCTTGCCGTAACCCTCTGCGATGTTCGAAGGAACTCGAGAGTGTCCCTGATACTTGAACTACCCACATCACTTGATCCATCATCGCCTTGATCAACCGTATCAGTTTATCCGGGAACCCGTGTTCGTGCATAATCTGCCATAGCTGATCTCAATCAATTGTATCATACGCCGATTTGAAATCGATGAACAAGTGATGTGTGGGCACGTTGTGTTCGCGGCATTTGTGCAACACCTGGCGGATGCCGAACATCTGGTCCAATGTAGCGCGTGCACCCATTAATCCAGCCTGATTTGCCCCACGTACCCTCTTGCAATCGGTGATAGACGCCGGCATAACATTTGAGAGTGTATCTTGTAGGCAGCGCTCAGTAGTGTGATCGCGCGATAGTTCCCGCAATCCAACTTGTCGCCCTTTATGTAGTATAGTGCTCCCACAAGTGCTTCTCCACCATACTTATTTTAGTAACTCGCTTGGTAGTTAATCTGCTCCAGCAGCTTTGTTGTTTTTCAACCGGCCAACCTTCCCCTCAATCTCCTGGAGGTAAGAGGCTGGAAATCTTTCGTCCTGCACACGTACTTCTAGATCTGTTACCACGCCACCTTTGGTGCTTGCAACGTCGAGGCGCTCATCGTAATGCTGCAGCCACCTCTCGACCACCTCACGCTCGCTCGTGAGAAGATTCCTTTGATCGTTTCGGCACATGTCGACTTGTGACACAAGGCCTCTGCGTGACCGGTTCAGCTTCTCGTGGAACTTCCGTGTGTCCTTAGCGCGGTACACCCCCTTTCATCGCTTCGCAATCTTGTTCTTCCTTCTGGCACTTTTTCCTCCGGAAGACTGAGTTCTGCCTGTTCCTTGCCTGTCTATAACGTGCCACTTTACCAATTTTTCGTTTTTCAACTGTTCACATTCGCCGTCGTACCAGTCGTTTCTGTGATTCGGTGTCCCGAAGCTACAGCTGCGCCAAACTGCTCTTCCGTTGGTAGGGCCACTGCTAACTGCAGCGCGTAATCTTGAGCCACTTCTACGTAATGCAGCCGCTCGATGTTGAGCCGCGGCGTTCGACTTCGACGCGGGATAATAACCATCGAAAGTTTTGAGCGCATGCATAAAGCGACTAGCTACCTAGATCCAAATCTATTTTCGCACTGCGGGATGGGCGCACATTTGTTATATCCAAGAACAATTTACCCTCGATCAGAATGTGGTCGATTTGGTTTTTTATTTGATCGTCGGCTTTGTGGATATATTTGCGGAGGAAAGAAAGTGCTTCGAACTACCATACCACGGGAGGCTGCAAAGTTGGCCGTTATCATTCGATACGGAGTGCAGGCTGTTTCGCCCGAAGACCGGTCTCTACATTTCCTCCTTTCCTATCTGCGCGTTCATGTCGCCGACAACGATTTTCACGTCACAACTCTTAGCTGGTGGCCTTTGTCATCGCTAGACCAGTGGAAGCATGAGGTAGGAGCTTGTGAGGACCAGAGCTATGTTGGACGGTCTCCTTATCGACTTACCGTTTTCAGCCTAACACACATTAATGACTAATCTGATTCGCCTGGCTTCATGTTTTAGTCGGATGTACGTTTCTGCCATCCTCTCAAATTTGTGAGCTATAATACCAATGTCATCGGTGAAACAAGCGACTGAACGGGCTTCGTGAAAATCGTGTTTATTCCCGACCTTCATAGTGCACTTTAGAGGGTTATGTTTAACAATAAGCACGAAAGACCATCACTTTGCCGTAACCCTCTACGAGATTCTAAGGGACTCGAGAGTCTCCCTGACACTCGAACTACACACATCACTCGATTGATCGTCGCGCTAATCAATCGTGTCAGTTTATCCTGGAATCCAGACCTAGCCACTCCCCTAGTTCACGCGCCACCTTTCTGTAGTTCAGATAAGGCAGCATCCATTTATTATGTAACGCTAAAATCGAGATTTTTAGACACTACCCCCCCCCCCCCCCCTCCTCCCTCCGTAAAGCCTTTTTGAATGAAAACCCAAACTTTTTTGGTATGGACCGTAACGCTCGGCCATACTCCCCCCTCCCCTTAGAGCGTTACGTAATTTGTGGACGGCGCCTAAGATATGGGTTATAGCTTATGAAACGATGATCCATGGTCTGGTATGCACTTGTCCCCAAGCACCTTAGCCTGTACGTACTTTCCTGATTACCACGGTAGTTGTCAGTGCGTGGTGCAACGTGCCAAGCCGGGGCCTCATCCATAGTTTGGACGGGGCGACTAGTGTCAAAGGCATACGCTAAGCTATTTGATATCATAAGAGACAGTGCCACTATCTTGTAGACTCCACAATGTGGAGACTCTCTCGCTGCACAATGGTCGGAAAAAGAAAAAGTTCGGCCAAAACTCTTTTTATGTGTTTAATCGAAGTTATAGGTTGTCTAGATATGATATATAGTATTTTTAGTGTTTAAGAAGGGGTATTCAAAAATTACGTAATTTCAATAATTTCAAAAACGGTAAAAATCAGTAAACCCCACATTTTTTGCGTTTTTTGTTAGAAAATCAATTTGAATTTAATTAAATGATCATCTTCCGATCAAAACTGATTAAGTTTGTTCAAAACGTGTGAAAAATGTGGGAAGATAAATTTTATTTCAGTCAAAAATGGAAAAATAACGTAAAATATATGGAAAAACATGACTTTTTTAAATAGCTCTAACATGAAAAACTGCAAATTTCTGCAAAAAGTTTAAACGTTTTTATGCAGCCCTAAGCATGATGTTTAAGATGTACTATTCGAAATTGCGGCGACACGTGACGACACGAACCGTTTTTTAACTTAAAAATTACCAAAATTCCTAAGGTACAATATATGAAAATTTGAAAAGTTTTGTGACATATTAATTATGCACCATATGAGCATTCAAACAGTCCAATAACAAGCTTTCATATGCTGGGTAACATAAAACATATATTTTATTCTCAAAATATTATTATTTTACTTTTTTCGAATAATTCATTTTTCGATTTTATGACTTAGGCCTAGACTTAGGCCACTTTGGCAGTGAAAATGTCATTGAAATACATAAGCTGGTATGCTTTTAATTAAGAATCATAAAACTACAATACATTGTCTTTGTTATAAGGTAAAAAAAAGTATAAAAAATATCAATTCCGTTTTTAAGAGTTTTGGCCGCCCCTTTGTATGAAGCCCGACCAATGTTTGCCTTTGCAAAGGTGAGGTTATTGTTGATCATTACCCCCGGTTCGAGGTGATAGTACAATCGCA
Source organism: Aedes albopictus (assembly GCF_035046485.1). Lineage (NCBI taxonomy): Eukaryota > Metazoa > Arthropoda > Insecta > Diptera > Culicidae > Aedes > Aedes albopictus. The sequence continues at coordinate 192,052,837 of NC_085138.1, forward strand.
GTCTGCTACTCAGGCTTCCGGTTCTCCGACTACTCGTTCGCCTCTGCGACCTCGTGATATTAAATAACACGATCCTGGACTCTGGATCCTGGACGGGGGGTATTTACCCTTCGTTTATGTTGCCGCCATTTTGGACTCATCCGCCACCCAATTACCGTTTCCCGCGGAAACGCGGTATAGATTCGTTATGACGGCAATATCCGTCCTCCACTCAATAACTGCTTGACACGGCAGTTTCTGGGCTTCGTTATTGTGGATCAGGTTTAGCTACGTTACAAGCATTGTGGTTCTCCAGTTGAGGTCTTCAAGCCCGGTCACCTGTGGTTGTGATTTTCAGATTTCCCAGAATAGATCAAATACTTGGGAGGCTTCGATTCCTTCCACTTACGTTGTGGATTGTCGGATAATTCACAACATTATCCAAGAACAACAGTGTGCTCCCATTTCTAGAGACTATAGTTAACAGGTCTGAGCGTACTAAGCGTCCATCAATCAGTTTCGCTTCGATGTTTTACTCTGTATCGATACGTTGATCCTTTTGTTTTTCATTGGATTTTTGTCAGAGAACAACCTCAGTTAATAGCTGTAGAAGCGCACAAAACATGCAAAGCTTAAAACAGGAAGAAACATCGTTCAGCAAAGACCTTCGATGGTTTTTACCTCATCCGAAATTGGAAATACGAAATCCTGATTAATTAAATTAAGTATATTTTATTTCTACTGATACACAGAGTACTATAGGCTTGATGAGGAGCAAGTGTTCTGTAACCAACTGTTGACATAGTAGGCAAACGCCTCTGTCCTGAGCAGGGTACGAAAAACGGATCACGCCGAAAAACAAACGCTTTGTCCTAAGCGGTGCATGTTGGTAACAAAGGCGCCGCATGTCGAGCGATGAGAGCAATAAAACAAACATCGCTTGCCGTGCGTGTGCCGATATTTCGGCTTTTCTTCTGAAATTTTCGACCCACATCATCGAATTCATGAGCATTTGGACGAATTAAGACTTTTGCCATCCTCAGAGTCGAGTTTCAGTTTGTAAAACAATGCGAAAATCACGATGTGAATAGAACGAGACAAATATTCCTACCGTTTTTGTTATGAACAAACTCGGGAGCGATTTTGTCATTATCTGCTTTGTTGCCTATTTTCGCTTGCGGTGCCATTGCCATATTCAGCATACACTGGTCCTGAGGGGTTAGTTACACCCTTGACAATCATGGAATGTTATTTTTTCCTAACAGTCAGTTCTGGACTAAACTCCGACCAGTGTGGTCGTTAATAAAGTTACTGCGAAACCTACCAGTGTCCGTTTCATTCCGAAGCCACCACTTCAACAGGTTCTGGGCCCATAACCTGTTGATGTCGCAGAGGTTTGGAGACGAAGAACAAGGCGGGGTTGAACAGGAACAATAACGTTTATTACAGAACACGTCTTAGCTGGTGGTTCGATTAGGAATGAGACAATTTTGTAACAACCCTAGTTGCTTCACTCCATGTTACGGTTGTCAGGGGCGTAGCGGGGTTGCTACATGGGATGCACGATTCCTTCGGTTTTCAACACCCCCTCTCAATCGGTTACTCCGAAATTTACCAGTGTCCGTTTCATTCCGAAGCTCCCATTCTTTCATTTGAAATCAATGACAAAATAAAGAGATTCCCTTAAGGTATGGAATAACTATGTACAAAAATAGGTGTGAAAATTGCACGTTCCCAGGATCTATATATATGTGAACGAATGGCAATCAAAACAGTATTTTTCAATTTTCATAACAAATGAAGCTATCGTTGAACTCTACTTAACACGTTCGTTGCCGAGGTTTGTACAATGAGCCATCAAACCGATTAGCAATTCAAACTCAATCGAGTGGAATATAAGCATTCCCGTAGCGCTAAACGCCATCCCGGTGGAAATCGGAAACGGGTAGTGTTGTTAGAGTGCACATTTCACAAAGTATGCCAAAACCAAAAACCATAATGGATGTATGGCGAGACACATTTATACACATAAAACATAATTTCCGCTCCAGTAATCTTAAATAGCAATATTGATCGGAAATCTCCCGCCATCAGACCAGCAGCAGTGCATTTTACATAAAACGGTTCCACAGAACAGATTACAGAAAATTGCCGTAAACGCTTCTCGGTAATCTAAAATCATCGCATGAACGGAGTTACATTTTACAGACAGCAATGTCCCTCAAATGCCCCGGCAAGAAACTCAGCACAATGTCGTTTTGCCTTACGGTATGGAAAAAATCAATTGATATATAAACTGCGAGTCAAATGCTCTTAAGGAAAGTGTACAACACGACAGCAACTAAAAAGTGGCAGAAGAAAAAGCAGCGAAAATAGAAATCTGCTTCCTTTCGACATTAGGAACGATGACTCCTTTTTTCGACTCTTTTGCCGAGAAGGTGGTGTGGTACTCTCTATTCCCAAGTAACAAAATTAATTTTATAATGCTTTTGAAGTATTCTTCAACACCTGTTCTTTAAAACCATGCATAAACCAAATTGCTCCACAACACGACATCAACTCAACCATAAACCCGCCATAAGATCAAAGAGGCCCATCCTAAGATGCTCTTGGAGAATTGTTTTTAAATTTCTCTTAAAACTTGTTGTACTTCCCAAGTTGTCCTCAAGGCGAATTGCTCTCTTCTTGTAGAATTCTTCAAGTGCACGATAAAACGATAATAAATTTGTCAGTGTTGTTGCTGATGCAGCTTTTATGTCAACAGAAAAGTTTGGTGAATCAAATTGAAATTAAAAGCACAATGAAAATGACACATTATTGTAATCGGGATTAATTTATTACACAAATTGGAAATATTTCCGGGATGTAGCAAGGATGCCAAATGCCAAGCAAAATTCATCGTATATATGTTGCAAGATACTTCCAAAAATTGCAACGCGCTTCCATTATAACGCACTAATAAAATATTTAAAAATATTATTCCTGGTCATGCGAACATTGCTCATGAGTTTTCTCAGCATGGCTTCCATTGAAATTTAGGCCGGTGGTCGGTCCATTATCGATGGTTTTAATCAACATCACCATAAGATCGTCTTAAACTTCTTTCAACTCATGCCAAAGCTAAAAGCATAACTCAAGAATACTAGGATTTATAACGTTCTCAATGCAGCCTGGTTGGCCTCCATCAAGAATGTATTAAATTTATTCCATCTTATGCAAGGGTAAGAAGTATTACTCAAGAGTACTCAGGTTTATAACGTTCTTGATGAAGGTTTATGCAAACTCCGCCAAGAACGTCATAAATCATGTACGCCAAATTGTAAACAAACAACAAATTATCGCACCGCAGTAGATTTTGTGAACTTCGTGCGATAAATTTAATCATCAGCCCGGTACCGTTGCCAACCAGGCAGACCTTTTCCGGGAACCGGTCTTGATGTGGTGCAGCGACTTATTCCTCCGGTCAGCATTTCCAACAGGTAAGTGAGTTTGCAGGTCGATGATTTGACTCCCGATTACAAGGGAATCGACGTCCTGGATGACCAAACCCACCTCAATTCGGATGCTGTAACCGGAGGAACTTGGACTGCACCGCGTCGCGGTTGGGTTTCCGGGTAGGTGTTCTTGATTGGCAGCAATAATGGAACGATGAGAATCAAAATCTAATGCTTGAGTTTTTTCTTGTATTTTTCATGTACCAAACTGTTCTCATGCGAGAACAGTTGCTCTTGATCATGAACTGATGATTGAAGATAACTACAAGAACCTTATAAAACTGAAAATAAGTTCAAGAGTTCTTGTTGTGTTTATGGTTTTATGAACTGAACCTCAAGTATTCTTGGAGGTGTTTTTAAAACCACATATTGACGAAGAATAGTTGTGCTCAGCTGAAGCTCCGATAAGATCAACTAGAATATGCAATGTTCCGATAAAACTATCATAAAAACAAATAAAACCAAATAGAATTAGGATTGTTACTTGGGTTGTGATGTGTTGTTAGTGAGATTATTGCCAGAAAGATTGATGCAATTATCGTCATTGATTCCGCCATTCTTGCCCCATCGATGAAATGGGACAAGCGAGAGTGGCAAACGTTTCAGCATTTTTTTACAATTGTCCTCAGTTCCACCCTATCAACGATACAAATGGAAACATTCATGGTGTACATATTTGTGGAAATGTTCGCTAAATATAAATATGTTCTATATAGTGCGCACGCCATTTGGAAATGGTTTTATTTTCCGATTTACTCGCTTTCCACATGACACTCATACGACTTCTGCTATGTGGCACGTAGTATCGCCGCCGTCGTTTCTCGAAAGGAAGCCAACAAGAGCGGAGAGACGAAATGATCGTAAAATAGCATGAAATGTAACAATAGTGTTGCTCGAGATTGCATGATTCTGCTGTGTGGAGTTTTTCTCGAGCTGAGTCGTTGAACTGGCGAAGTTTTTATTTCGGATGAGTTTAACGTACTAGCCATCAATTGGGGTCCTCTTGAAATCGTGTTTGAAGTGTTGCGGTGCTATATCTTTTCAACTAGTTGGATATTTATTACACGAATTGGGCTTGTCCTATTGATGGAACAGATGTTTTGAATTATTTGAACATGGTTTAGCATTTACCCATGGAGTGAAATTGCACTACTTCAAAGACCAAGAAAAATTCTGATGTGTTTGGTTCCAGCAACCAGCATGAACTTTGTTTTGGCGCATTGTTTATCAGTCTGACCTATACTGTTTCATGGGGTTGTACAGCTCAGACAAAATTTCAAATGTTTTGGCAAAATTATCCATGTTATCCGCAATAGACTGGATTTTTTGAAAATTATGCCTCGTTTGTTAAACTCGGCTCGTCTCATTACACTTTGCAGAGCGATGTCGAAAAATAGACATGCCCAGGTAGCAGAAATAGCTGAATAAGAGTTTCTTGCTCTCAAATTCGCTTGAGAGCCGTTTGTTCAACTCTTGTTTAGCTGAAATGTTTGTTGGGTAGAAGTTCGTCACCTTGACGCAGTCCCCGGTGAGCTTCGAATTAACTGGATAGTTCACCCAAAACTTTTACGCATTTTTGCTGCCTTGAAATCGATGAACAGGTGATGCAACCGAATTTAGTGATCGGAAGATAATCTGGGTATCCCTTTGTAGGCAATGATCTAAATAGTCATCGCTCGGAAGTTCTCAAATTACCTCTTTGTTTGACACCTTCAGCAACTGTAAGATTTTTCCGACCTAAACTATTAAGCGTTTTTGACCTGGGACTCGGGGTATGACGCGACTCCTAAGGAATTTACTCGATTTTACAGACCGATTGCCAACTTTTACTGGTCCATCTTGAAGAGTTCAACTGCGATACCATCCTTACCACCTTTTTGTTTTCCAGCTGATGAAGGAAAACTTAATTTCCCCGAAGACACGAATTGGTTCATTCCCGCCTTCTGCTGCACTAACGTCGATTCACTGTCTCTACGTTCGCCGCAGGTGTTCGTCGAAGTGCTGCTTCCACCTCAAAAATGTCCGTTAAGGCTTGCGAACTAATTCCCACACATCTCGGCTCACGCCCCGTAGCCGTTGCGAGATGCGTTGTGCTTCTGGACAATTCATCTGATTCACAACTCAGTGCTTCTGGAATTCATCTAGTAATATTTGTTTCTCAGCAGCTGGAATTTCGTCCAGGGAACCCTCGATCGTAGCCTTAGAAGATCCCAACAAAAACAATTGGGAGTTAGCACTGGTCGTCATCTTTAATTGACATATTTGTTAGAGGACGCGAGTTGACGATATGTTCGATCCCTATCAACACGTTTTTCAGAACCTCGTGGGTTGGTAGTCTACTTGTTAGTAGTCGCTCGATATATTGTTTCGCGATTCTAGATGTAAACTCCTCCTTCAGGGTCCCGTGATCTAGTTTATGTATTGCGTTCTGCAGTACCTTACTGGTGGATTGTCATTATTGTTGTGCGATGATTGAAATTTGATTCAGTAGTCCTGATTCTTGTAATACCGGGTAGAGATTTTATGGTCCTTCAAAGTGTTCCACCTTATTGTACGATTTTTTCAGTTGTGTCTGCTACGCCTATGTCAATGTTCTTCTCTGTCGGCGACGCTGTACGAGTTCAATATCCAGTGCCGCAGGATCCAACTGGATTTCTTACTTTTCGGTCTCCACGCTGACGAGCATATTATCCACACAATGTCGTTTCACAATGGTAATGCTGGCTTGAGAATGTTCCTCTCCCGAACACTGTACAACTGTTGGTACAACGTTGACGCTTGATTCTGAAGTTTAATCGTTCCCTGGCTAGAAGCAACGTACTGATCTTTCTAGTATAAATGCATTTCCAACGTCTCTTTACCATTAAAGGTTCACCGTCCGATAATCGAAATTCGTCGTATTTCCCGATACCCCCGAGTGGTACCTTCCTTCGGAACGACGAGTGAGTATGTCCAACAGCATTTGTTGATCGTTGATCTTGATGGGAGACCAGTAACTTGTCCGAGACTATCCACTATCCAGGGGTAAATAAGATGTCACCATTCGCAGATTTGCATGCTGTTTGCAGTCTTCTCAATGCCGGTGCAATTTCCGAAGACCATCCAGGATAGTCGGGTTTGAACTGTAATGAGCTTGCTGTCTTTAGCTTCAAGGCTTATGATGGTGTGACCAAGTCTAGCATAATCCAGACCGATAACTGACCGAACGGACTGACGTTGTTATACGATTCGGGTGGTGACGTGACAACATTGCCATGTATGGTATCTCTGATAGCAGTAGGGTTTGCGGGCGAATCTGCAAGGTAGATATCGTGGTGATATCTGACAGCTGGTACTGTTGTGTGTTGTACACGCAACCAGCTATGATTCTTCTTCTATCTTCGGCGTATCGCCAGTCTACTTCAAACACAGTGATTTCGTCGGTCCTGGCACTCTCAGTTCATCACACATGCCTTACTCAATCAACTTTAGCTCAGATACGCGCAAGTGCGTATCTTCTTCATTGGTTTAAACGTCAAAGATTTGATTTTTTTTTTCGCATCTGACAGTAGAACCATCTGACATCTGGCCTTCGAACTTTGCGAACCGGATCTCGTTTCGATTCGATCGCGGCGGGAAATTCAACGTTTCTTGAGAATGGCACAACAGTGCCGCTTTTTCCTAGAACCATTTTTTTTTTTGCTACATACTTACGCTTCTGTTTATATTATTCAATGTTCTGCCCGGATCCATGCTGCAGCATTATCGCATAAGCTGCGACCTCCTTCAAAATCTTTCTGCACTCCTCGTCGAACCACTTGTTCTGTGGACTCCGTTTTCCGTACCCGACGTTGTTTTCTGCTACTTCGTTGGCTGCTTTGACTATAAGTAGAGTCTGGGACCATTTGGGCAGGGGGACCTATTTTTGTCACTTGCTGTTCTAACTTGATTTTGGGCGTAGCTTTACCATCACCAGGTGGTGATCATAGTCAATGTTAGCGTCGCAATAGGTGCCAACGTCGATAATTCTGAGAAAGTGCCGGCCTTAAATCAGAATTTGAACGATATGCAATTCCATTTGCTGAGCTGATCTTCAGGTATAACGTTAAGGTGCTAGAGGAAGGTGCTACGAATGGTGGCAAAATCGATCAGTCGAAGGCCTGGAGAGTACTAAACTTTTCAATCGCCAGTCTGAATTTCTCTTCCTGACCTACCTAGTTCAGGATTCCTATGATGATATTGACGTCGTGGATTGGGCCGTGGTCGTACCCGCGCACAATGGTTTATTTTCCCATTTTCACGCTCTTAATTAATAGCTCGTAGGGTTGAGGAAATAGAGCAATGATGTCTTCGGCAAAGTTGACGGGAATGACCAGCGCCATCTTTTAACAGTTAGAGTTTTCGGATCAATCCCCCTAAAAGTGAGATACACAATTAATTTTTTTTAAATTGTTGAGATAGAGGGTTGACATCTTCGGCAAAGTTGTAGCATTTTTGATTCCAAACAACTTTCCTGAAGATGTCAATGTTGTAACTTTCACACTTATGGAGATAGAGGCCTGTGTTTGAAAGTTGACCCCAAAAACACGTTTTTTGAATAAAACACACATTTGTTGAATTTTTAGACCCATACAATGTTCTGCAAAGTTGTATATATTAGTAAAATACGCAATTTTGCCGAAGACATCAAAGCTGTAAGAATTAAATGAGACGAGTTATAGATAAATTTATGATTTTTTTCATCCATTTTTAGGGATAAATATCTTTCTTAGGGGCAAAAAGGTGCAGCTGAGGTTACCGTTATCAGAAAGTACATCTAAAGAGCTTTCAAATACGGGTTAGTTTGTCCGTCCACGATCGTCTGCTGAGGAGATATGACCATAATAAAAAATGTCATTACTACGATTTAATTGCATTCAAATCTACTTTGACAGAAAAATTCATGGCTACTATGATCAAATAATATGAATCCTTCTCTACGCTTATTTGCGCAACAGTCCTGATTGTTTTAAATACCAAATTTATTCTAAAAAACTGCCTTTTTATAAGATTTCCTCTATTTAGTACAAATCCCATTCATTGAATAAAATATTAAGATATATCGGGGTTTCATACGCTCTCACAGAGCCAAACAACTCACGAGTTCTTCTGTAAAACTATTTCAAATTTTATATGAAGAAAGTCAACACAATGAACTTTAACTAAGATTAGACGAAAGTGGGTTTAACTTATATTTCATCATAGTAGCCATTAATTTTTGTGTCAAAGTAAATTTGATTGCAATTAAATCGTTGTAATTACATTTTTATTATGGTCATATTCCCTCAGTAGACGATCGTGGACGGATAAACTAACTCTTATTTGAAAGCTCTTTAGATGTACTTTCTGATAACGATAACCTCAGCTACACCTTTTTGCCCCTAAGACAGATATTTATCCCTAAAAATGGATGAAAAAAATCATAAATTTATCTATAACTCGTCTCATTTAATCCTTACAGCTTTGGTGTCTTTGGCAAAGTTGCGTATTTTATTGATATATACAACTTTGTAGAACATTGTATGGGTCTAAAAATTCAACAAATGTGTGTTTTATTTAAAAAACGTGTTTTTGGGGTCAACTTTCAAACACAGGCCTCTATCTCCATAAGTGTGAAAGTTACAACATTAACGTCTTCAGGAAAGTTGTTTGGAATCAAAAATGCTACAACTTTGCCGAGGACGTCAACCCTCTATCTCAACAATTTAAAAAAATTAATTTTGTATCTCACTTTTAGGGGGATTGATCCGAAAACTCTATCTGTCAAAAGATGGCGCTGGTCATTCCCGTCAACTTTGCCGAAGACACTATTGCTCTCTTTCCTCAACCCTACGAGCTATTAATTAAGAGCGTGAAAATGGGAAAATAAACCATTGTGCCGCGTTCGAGTTGCGCGTTTAATACGTTTCCAGCTAACACGAAGTCGTACATCATTCGAATGATTGTATCAGTTTTGTACCTTTTACTTCCGCCCTATTTTGCTAATCTTTTGACAGTCAAACACTGAGTGGATAACAGACACTGAGGTAGATTACAAGTAGTATTCGAAATACGCGTATCTGTCAAACAAAGGATAAGCAAAATAGGGCGGAATCTAAAGGTACAAAACTGATTACACTCATTCGAAGAAGGTATTCTGCTTAGAGGGTGCGAAAAGTCGGTACAAGATTGTATATAATGATAAATAGGATGCTAAAGTGGAGACCATATGCGTACATGCTTCCATTTTTCCACGTGTGAAGTGCACGCACATCGCCTCTAATTTTGCATTCAATTCAAAATCCTATGCGATCGTGTACTGACTGTCATCAGTGCCTCCTAAGTGAAGATTGTGCACGTTAATCAAATTTGAAGAAATAAACCCTTGATCTGCAACCTACACGTTCTTTCTTCGATTGGCTTGCAACCGATCACGCACCTCTGCATATCTCCTTTCAGTATGAAAACTGTTTCCAGCTCGCGTGTATTGCTGCAGCTGTGGTAAATAGTATGATCACATCTAAATTCTAAACGTTCGCACCAACGGTTTCGAAATCAGCGCTAAATTGTGCTTCAAAAATTGTGGTCGTTGACAAAAGTGCACGACTTTCGTTTTATTTTGTAAACTAGTGTACTCATCATTCAGGATTGCAGAAGCAAACCCCCTTTTCCCTGTCAGCCAACGATCAAATCAAATCCTATCGGGGTTAGTTGTCCTATCTTTCCTTAGCTTACTCGGAGCCCAAACGGCTCTTCAAAAAGGTAGGGATAGTAGTTACTGGGAACCCAAGCAACACACATGTTATAATAGAGTTACGACAGCGCAAGTTTTGGTTGTATAGAAGTTTATTTTACGTAATTCTAACATTGTGTTGAAATAACGTAAAATAAACTTCTATACAACCAAAACTTGCGCTGTCGTAACTTTTATATAACATGTGTGTTACTTGGGAAGAAGCTAAGGACCACTCTATTTTATTCCTGCCGGCACGCGTTGTCCTGCTTTTATCGTGCCAATATTATACGTAGCCCTTCTCTTTTCGAAAATAACATTTAATGAACCTCATTTTCAGAAACTTGTAAAAATAATCCATTAACTGACATTCAGCGAAACACGTTTTACAAAGCATTATAAAACATCATGCTTCAATGATCCTTGGAAAATGTAATACTTATCGAAGGAAAATTGAGTACGCTCCGAACAACTGAGTAAGAACTGAAATAAAAGGCTTTGCTTTAATAAAATCATTACACAGCATTCAATTCAATCAATTCGCATTATATTTGCTACATTGATACGTTAAATTCAGCGAACGGCACCAGCACAAACACCATGTGCAGAATTCACAGAAAAGTGAAAAATACGCTTGCGAAATTCCGCGCACAAAAGTGCAAAAGGTTAAATCCTTTACATTCCGCCGCCCGCCGAATGTCATAAACGTAACATCTGTATTGTGGAGTGAATCAGGATGGAACTGTAACAACATGAACTCACGACCGGGCCACCGGGAATTACTTTTGTTTACCGAACTGATCACGGCTAGGGGCTTCCGAAAATAGCACTGCACTGCCACCCAGGCACCCTAGGGCATGTCCTGATTTTTTTTTATTAAAACAAATAATTAAACATATAGGTAGTTGCGTTTCGGTTGAACCGTTTCCGTTAACCAAACAGTGAACCCATGGATAAACTCGAATAACAATAACAAAAAAAACTCTCCCCCACCCAAAAGTCCGAAAAGAGGGAACTTGCATGTCGCTTCATTAAAAAATAAACAATCCATGATATAAAAACAATGCTTCTCCATTTCAATCAGGCTTGGAAATTGGTTGCAAAAAATCTTTTCTTTCACCACACCGCCGGAGTGCAACTGCCATAATGCACCACCGAATGTGATGGTTTTATTTATTTTTTCTCGTACAACCGTCTTTTTCATTCTTTTGCTACTCGTCGAAAATAGAACACTGATTCCGCGTACACTGAAATCCCCAAAGCGATAGATGTTTCACAGACAACCCATTTTTCACGATTGGTTTTATTTGAATAAAATCGGTGGAGTGGCCAAAACATTATGCCATTGGTTACTGCAGGAGGACACGTATTTCGACGCACTTATGCTTAAGTAAACACATAGATGATATTCGTAATCTCTTAAGTTTCTCCTTAGAGCAGTATACTCAAAGTTGTACAACTATGCAATTAAAGAAATAGTACAAAACAATTATGCAGTATTTCCTAAGTAAATGAGCTGAAAATGGATTTTGTAAAAATGCGTTGAAACTACAAGAATTTGCACACATTTGAAACAAGCTAAACAATGTCAAACATTCGCTAGATAACAAACTAAACTGTACCTTCTAAAGCTTCAAAATATTAAAAATAATCTAAAAACTAAAAATCTCTAGATAGGGCCTCGTGGCTTCGAGAATCACACGTACGGTTTAGAGCAGATGATCTTGGGTTCAATTATCAGCCCCGCCACCAGCAACAAGTTTTGTTAAGTCTGATAATCCTTTAACGCTTACACCTCATGAACTTTTTGGGAAGGCAAACTAGTACCAGAGCAATACCAATGAATAAGGAAAATGTTCTCAACATGTAAGGGACCATGGTTTGAAATGCAATGCTGGGGTAAAATGGTGCAACATATGCAATTATCCCTAAATGTGGCCTGAACATTGAAATTGGTTTGCGATGTTAAGATATGCTTACGTTAGAAATCCTTCCAGAAGCATGGCTTGCTTGCTGTGAAGGTTTTATAACGATTTGCTTATCAACTCCGTGATTCCAAGGACATTGAGATGGAGGCGCATGGTTGTTGATGCCTGTGCTACCCATGTTAACTGCTATACGTCTACCCCCGTTGGTTTGACCGCATCTAATCTGAACACTTTTTAATTTGACCCCCGCTTATATGCACATCGTTCAAATAAAAATGGGTCAAACGTCATTCTGCTAATGGAACGGGGTGAAACGGAACGCAGAATCGAAACAAAACATCAAATAAGGCTGCCAGTAGTGTGTAATTCCGTCGCCCGCAGGCTTGAAGTTCAAACTAAAAATGAACCCCGTTGGTTTGCATGAGGTGTCGTTCAAACCAACGGGGGTAGACGATATTAAGTTTTCGAGTACTTTCGAATCAAGAAACAGCAGTGAAAAAGAAATTTTCAGTCATCTTTTTAAGTAAGTGGGATTTACTTTCGTTTTGTTTAAATTTTTGGGGCCGCAACATGGGACTTTGCTTTGAAGCTATTCCGGATTCCGTTGGGACCATGGCTTGGCCGGAAACACATGAATTGTCTTCATCTGATGGTATTTTTAAAATGCACACATACTAAGCGCTAGGAACTGTACACTGACGTTTTTTACGCGGTTGTTTACGCATTTTCCACACGATCCGTCGTAAAAAACCGCGTTTTTTTTTCAAAAACACGTGTAAAATAGTCAGGTCCACATCTACCGTGACTTGACTTTTTTACAATGTTTTTAATAACGCGGTTTTTTACGACTTTTTTTTATATAACGCGGTTTTTTACGCGGTACCATTACTGTCATAAAAAAAACTTCAGTTACATCATATCTGAAGTTTGATTTTTTTTATTCTTAACCTAATTTACAGCTCTATTGTCCACTAGGGCACTACGTGAGCGATTTCAATTGACAGCTGTACCTACAGTATTGTACAGAGCCTAGATGTATTCTATTATACTTTATCGAACTGGTTGCCTTTCTGCTGCTTTCACTCCTCTACCCCAAGTAACACCAGATGTTTTATATTAGTTTAAAATTCACCATTCATACCTAATGGACTGTTTTTTTACTGTATTATTGACTTAATACCGAACACTTATATACTCAAAACAGCGCAAAACATGGCGGCTTATAAAACATCTTACAGGTTGTATAATATGTATTGTAATACACCAATAGTACTATCATGGTGCATTCTAACCAACTCTTTAATATCGATTGGTTGAAATCAAGTATTTTGTTAATTGATCTACTTGCTGAATATGCATATAACACAATCAGATTCGTAAGTTGCATTCAAGCTAATTTTAAGTGGTAAAACCTGTAAAACACATTTATATTGCTTATCATTTCAACTTTTGTAATTAGGCTATTTTAATGTTATATAGCTTGAATAATCCACTTATATAACCTGCTGTTAGTACTGTGAAACTGACGGTATGTAAAGTGAGAAATTGAACACAAAAATGAAAAAAAAGATAAACAAAAACAAAATTATTTGTTTTCTCGATAATGTAAATAACTTTTCAAACATGAAAAAATATTTCCAAGTGATGGAGTTTTGATGGAGGTATGATATCTTTATATTTCGAACAACGAATTAAACAAAGACTTAAACCTAGTGGCTTAAGCAGTGTTTTATTTGCGCTTCAGAATTTATGGAGAAACTTATAATTTCACCCGTCCATAATTCATGCGCCACTAAGCTGAGTTCAAAAATGAGGCCTAAATCAGTCGTTTGATGCGATTTCATTATTTTCTTAATAATCCACACGAAAACGCAATATGGCAGATAATTTATGGAACATACAGTGCCGTTCAAAATATTTTGAATAATGATAAGTCAAAAATCATAATTATAATTAAGTTGGTTCATTACTGACTGACTATGATTTATGGAAAAACGGGTATCATGAAACGAAATGTTTTACTCAATATGATCAATAAACTTAAATTATAAGATTATAATCTGGTTACATATTTTAATTTGTGTACTGATTTATTTGCTCGGTACTGTTATTTGTCTCATTTTTTTTTTTTGAGGAGAAACAGAAAACATTTCAACGATTTGGTCGTTCCAATTCAGAAATAGGTTGAAATTGCTTTGAAATTATGTTTTACGAGCAACACTAAAACAGATTTAGCAAGTAATTGTTATAACGTTTATAATACGTCTTGAAAACATATTCTCTACAAACATACCTTGTAACTAATGACGGTTCAGCCACAGCTACCGTTGGCTGAGGAGAGGGTCACAGAAGGTGACCCTTCCCAACGGCTAACGAGACTCTGTATTAGGACCCACATCTCAAGGGTCGGCACGCTTATCCTACTCTTTCGCGGATTCAGGGAAACACTTGGATTGCCTTTTTCACACTCCTGTTTATTCCTCCAAACGTTGTGCACTTCCTCTCTATCTTTCCCTAGCTCTCTACTTTCACTCTACTTCCACCCACTTTCTTAAGACTAATCTGACCTTCTGTCTTCCTTCTTCGGGCCCCCTTTCTCCTGCTGCCATCATCTGCCGATCCTCTCCTTCTTCTTCCCCTTCGATGCGACCTTTATCGCCCGATCGAATCTGGATATCTGCGACCACTGGAGAACAGCTCTTAGGGTGGTCCTCGGCCTGGTGTAACGAATGGCCGGATCATCATCTGCCCAAGCCTTCGCCGGATGTAGCCACGGCGGTTGGTGACCCATTTTGGGGTTAGGGTTCACCACGGTATAACTATGGTTTATAGTAAAACCTCGGGGTTCTGTGTGAGGGGGGGGGGGGGATTCCAGGCATTAAACAATTCGTTGAATTATCTAGATTCGAGGTTTACCTGTGTCCTTGGAATCCTACACACACACTTGATCCTCACTTTGGCTCAAAGAACAGCGAGCACGTCCAACTATGCTGTTGGGGATTACTTGGGCAAATGGCCGTTTCTTTCGTCAATTGAGGATTTGCAAGATCCAAATGGCCTCCTATCGCTACCACCATCTACGGCCATGTTTCAGGTAAGGCAGAGTCATCTGGTGGCTAATCTTGACGGGTGATGGTAACTGCTATATATGGCTGCGTCCTTTTCGGGTGACCAGCAAACACAAAGAGTGGAAACAAACAACACAAACACTTTCCTGAATTTAAAATAAACAAACAGACGAAACTACACTATAACGCGACAAAATCTCACAAACCTGCTGAGGGGGTACTACGAACTGTTACAACCTATTAGTGTATTTTGCGATCACCATTACAACTTGAAAATAACTATATTACAACTATTTTCCTGGTCTGGCTAGACCTGTCAAAACGTCACAATTTAATCAACAATAAAAACAAATCGGTCTGCTGAAAGTCTACAAGTTCGGTTATGTTTTATAAATTCCGCCGGATTTTGCAATTCGCAGTGAACCATCATCGATTAATCTTCATCCGGAACAGCTCCTTATCGATGAATATGTTCATGAGTTAGGAGAATTGGTCAACATCTTGGCAACGCGATTAATGACATCGAATCACATGAGATTGGAGGTCTTGGTGGATGATGTGAGTAGATTTTGTCGTAAGGATCCTGGCTGCTGATTTGAACAATCTAATGAAACAAAGCACCAGATCAAGTTAACCGGCCGAATGCTTTTCAGATTTGTGACTGTTGAGTTAACAAGTTCATGAAAGTAGTAGATTGTACAATTAATGGAACGTTGTGGAAGGGTATATGATAAGTGGACCGGGTGAAGTCACAGCCGCAGCGTTCAGAAAAAAAAGCGCGGAGACGCGTTCTTCCTGGAAACTAAGCTAGTTGTTCAACTGTTGATATCATTGGAACCTAACCGGGACTACTCAATTTTGACGAATTTTCTGCCGTAGGTATATTTACCCCAACAGCAATGTGATGGTCTTCATGAACAAATCGCATAACCCAACAGACACGACAAGATCAGCGCATTATCAAATCGCAAAGTTTTACCAAGTGTAAACATAAACATTGATGGTTGTCAAAATTCAATAGGAATTTATGGCTAATGTTCTATAATTGTTGAATAATTGCATTATCAACATATTTCTTCATGTTTTGAAGCCATGTATATTTGTTTGCTCTTTGTTACCAGTAAACGCAAAAAAAGCTTTGAAAAAACACCAGATGTTTTCTGATGCTCTTATAATGCAATTATAAATCATCTTTTGAAATTTTGATTTCCCAAGATGTTTTCTGTGTTACTCTACATGGTAGAATGATGAGCACAAGCATGGTACACAGTAAAAAATCTGCACGCTCGATTCAAGGGAAAAATCCCTCAACTAATCAACATCCCAATCAACATGATCAGAAATGCTTTTCCATTGAATACGTAATGCTGTCAGTGTTGACTTGAGAACCAAAACAAACACATCGGAGAAATCAACTGAAAACCACTTCGATTTGCACTACTGTACAAAGCAGTACGATCCAAAGTGAAAAGCTGTTGATTTGATAATGATTGCTTTGGGCATGAAAGTAAATATAGATAACAGGTGGTAGATAGTGTTTTGCTTTGATTCGCACCTTTCTAACAGGTGTAAAGTAGTGTAGTGGTAGAACATATGATCATGACTCTCAAAGTCCTGGTATCGAATCTGGGTACGGGAACACACTTTTTTTAAATTCTTGTTTTGAAATCAAAACATTCTCAATAACGAATTGAAGTGAATTTACATTTATTTTGAAAAGGCATTGGATGATCTTTCCCAACTGATATTCAATGGATATCGAATGTACTAAACAGTACTGCAAATCCAAATGCCAATCCGTTTATAGCAGCGTGCAGATTATTTACCGTGTAGGTGGCCGTTGTTCCTTTCCAGTCCGATTGGGGGTCCATTATGAGTAGCAGTTCGCCGATGTCCAGGTATCCGGGTCCGTTTGAGCCATGGGGCTCAGAAGAGGGTCAGTGTCAGCCACTCTCGGTGAAGAGCAACTGACGAAAAATTGCAAGTGCCGGAGCTGGGAATCAAACCCATGACCATCCGCATATGAAGCGAACGTGTGACCAACTACGCTACGGGCCCCGGCTAAAGTTTGATTTGAAAGGAGACAATTTACTAAAGTCAGCCCGTAGTTTTCTGACATTTAAGTTATAAAATAATCCTTAAAAATGCCAAACGTTCCATCAATATAATACTAGATATTCAGAAATATACGAAATAATCCATAAAATTTTGGAATAGTTCGACAATATAGGAAGTTCATGAAATATAGGAATTAATCCATAAAATTATAGGAAATGATCCAAAAAAATTGAGAAATGATCCTCAAAATCATGGACGAATTTTAAGTCAAATTTTCACAGATGTAAAACCTTTAGATAAATTCCTATATTTCATGAATCATTTGCTACTCTTTTGGGTCATTTCCTATATTTTGTGGATCATTCTATGGCTTCTTTTATTCGTGGACCACTCAAATGTAAAGGAGTCTAAATGACCTTTATGTCAAATTTGAGTTGAGTGTATTCGAAGTTTTTTTAAAATTCAAGCCTTTTCAAAATTTTTACAAAATTGTTTTACCTACGTTGGTGCAAAAAAAAAACAGTAAATCAGAGGAAATTGAGTTGAATCTGAAGTTTCAAAAGTTATGTATAGGATGAAAAATTGATGAAAATTTTTGAGCCTCAAAGCAGAGTTTTGCTTCTTACCTCCTCAATTGTTCATGGATCCAAATAGCTGTTTTGTGGATTTCTGGTATAGTTCTATGTAATCTTGAACTTTCGCAATTGACCGTATAGCATTTTTATTATGGAACATTCGTTCCTTTCTTTATGCAAAAGAATATTTTCCCTTCAATCAGAAACGGAGTCCCGAGTGCCCCCAGATAAATAATCAAAATAACCATTCCCACTCACTTCTTCTTCTTCTTCTTTTTGGCTCTACGTTCCCACTGGAACTTGACCGGCCTCTCTTCAACTTGGTGTTCTTTGAGGCAAGGACAATGATACACAATGCCCAGAGAGTCGAGAAAATTTCCCCTACCGGAACGGGAATCAAATCCGGATTGCCAATCTTCGGATTGACAATCCTAAGCCTCTCCACTAGGATAACTTGAGACCATTCCCACAATGTTGTCAAAATCAATTGTTCGACAACTCAATCTACATGATCGTCAAAACATGAGAGAAAACTGTCCTAATAAGCTTCCACGACTTCTCAGGATCAACTTGGTCACACGAGATTTATTCCAGATGCCCTCGGGAATGTATTCATTCCCACAATACGCACGTCAAAATCTTACTTCATGATTTGTACAAATATAAATATATAAAAGAGGAGCGGACCTGGTATGATGGTTAGAACACTTGACTATCACGCTGAGGACCTGGGATCGAATCCCACTCCCGACAAACTCGCAAAATGTGAGTTCTTCCTTCGGAAGGGAAGTAAAGCGTGGGTCCCGAGATGAACTAGCCTAAGGCTAAAAATCTCGTTAATACAGATAAAAAAAAAAATATATAAAAGAAAACAGTATTTTATGCTCTCATGATGTCTCGGAATCAACTCGCTTAGCTGGCCTAAATAAATTGGTCGTTCGTTGGTAGTATTGTTGGAAGTACGAACCGTATTCGACAAAAAATATTATTATTAAAAGTAAGGAACAAAAAAAACAAAAACGAAAAAAATATTTAAAAATTTAAAACTATGTTGACTATGAATAAATATTTCCAACTATTGCTGTAGCTGTATTAAACTAAGAGTAGTAAAGTTTTTTTTTCGCCCCTTCAATATTTTGAAAATGGGAGGGTGGAGGGATGTGACCGAATTAAAAATTTGTATGGGCTTTGAGACTCTTAAGTTAAAAGAGTTAAATTGCCATGTTAACCCCCTAATACCCAACCCCGCCTTTAGACGGGGTATAGTTTGAGCATTTTTGTAATTTTTGTTTCGTGGACAATCTTTTTTTTATATTGTTGGCTGATATTCAGGACTATTCTGTATATCTCAAAATGGTTTTTGGTGTCTTTTGAAGCTTATTTACATTTTGAGAAAAATCATTAAAAAATTGATGTTTTGGTCACCTTTCAGAAGTCATTGTATATTTTGTATTGAATCGCTTGAATTTACATATTTAAATTTTTTCTCAAATCATACTATCATAGTAAAATAGTTTAAGGGAATCGAATACACTCAAAAATTATTTTTCCTAAAATGACACGGAAAATATAATTTACTATGAAAAAAATTTTAAATAAAAATATTTCAACAATTTTCATAAAATCTCAAAGTGTTTTCGTCTCAAAAAATCCGTCTCCCAAATAGGCTTCTAGGAAAAATATAAAAGTGTGGGGATGTTCAAAAATAAAATTAGAAAAATCGAAAACCGAAATTCACAAAATCGAGAATTCCAAGGAACCATCTTCCAAAACATGTTTAAATCGAATTTATATAACGAAAAATGATATTTAGATCAAAATTAAAAATTTGGGTATTAGAGGGTTAAGCTACTAACTTAAGCTACTCTTATTGATGCTGCAATCTTGGGGAATCAAAACAACTGAGGACAAGTCTGAAACAGTCGTTTTGATTCCCCATTGATTAAAACATACTTACTTACATACTTACTCAGAAGTTGACTTCAACGTTATTCAAATAATTGTGTTGGATGGATTAAGCTTCTACAAAGCTTTTCAGTATGAAAGCAATTAATACTTCCAATTCGTGTATTGCTCCTGGAATTCATCTTCCTGGGGTATCTCCAGGGTTCGTCTCGTAACACCTTCGTGTATTCCTCTGGGGATTCTTCCCGAGATTCCTATTCTCCAGGAATTCTTCCAGAAAACCCTTTCCGAGTTTCTTTTCGTGGTTGCCGCATGAGTAAAACTCTGGGATTTTTCAAGGGATGCTTCTCACAGCTCTTTCCGTTTTTTTTTCAGGATCCTGAATGGTTTTCTTCAGGGTTACCCTTCAGACATGTTTCTCTGTATTTCTCGAGGAATTGCTGCCGGGATTTCCCCATGGATTTTTTTTCCTCAATATTTCTCCTCCAGAAGTTCTCCAGTACTTTTCGCTATATTTTTTTCGGAATTTATATTTGAATTTCCGTACAGATAGAATCTGATGAATTCAACTAGAAGTGAGAAAGACATTCGGTTTTTATAAGTGAAAATAACGTATTGTAGTCTTCCGTAAACATAAATTAGAATTAAATATTAAGAATAACAAAACTTGCATATGGGTCGTTTTTAGTGAATTGCCCCTTGAAATCATTTTTTTTTTTGTTCTAGGCATTTTTTAGTATTTTCAAATGTTCTACAATGTAGATCTGAATAAAAAAAAGTCTTGTTTCCTTCAGTTCTCAAATATTCTTTAACTCGCAAAGCCAATCGTGCGATAACAGGATCATATGAATAGGGAGCATACACGTAACGTCCGCAGCAACAGTATGGGAGAATATTTATGAGGTTGCGTCATGTATCCAGCAAAATCTCATTGTTGCGGTTAATGCCCACCTATTTTTTACACGTTTTGAAATTACATTTCATTACTTGCTCACTCGTGGTAAACATCGAGTAGCACATACGACATCATGCATTTTGTGCATGACGTAATCGGAGTTCTGAAAATGCGAATCAAAAATATAAATCGTACTTCTGTAGTTGCAAAGCAACAAAAAAAAAACACTTGCGAACGATTAATGAATTGGTATGTCTGGAACGTGACGATGTTTGAGATTTCCCACTAATGATTTTGACAACATTATGAGGAATGGCCAGTTCGAGTACTTCTCCGAGGGCACACGGATAATTGCCGGTATGGCTGGGTTGATTCCCCGAGGGGTCAAGATTGTGTTGTGCCAAGTTGGTAACTATTTTCTATACCAAAAAAAATCTGGAAAATGAATATCTGTTAATGATAATTATGTTTCTGGCAGGTAGAACCCAGCCTTGCATTAACATTTTCGAATCCTTAAAGCATCCTTTTCGATTGGGAGAGTTGAGTTTTTGTAAATGGAACAAAACCTCAATTCAAACAATGTATTATTAAACTTAACAAACATTTTAAAACAATAAGAGAATCAAAATAATGAACAATAATTAAAGGAAAATAAGCAGCTCAAACGAAAATAAAAATACAAAATTATTCAATTTGGACAAATATACAAAAAGATAAAAGCTTGAACAAAGATGGTGTTTATATAACACAGTAATTTTCCATCGTGATCAAACTATTAAGGAAATTACTGCCACATTCAAGTGTAGTAAAAAGCAATCGATTTAAACGCATAACTGCATGGTTGAGTAACTTTGAATATAAAGCCTTGAAAACGTTATGTTCATTTTCATTGTTTGTAAAGCTTCAATGAGTTATGTTGATTGTATTTTATTTTATTCAATTAGAAATGACTCTGTAAGGCAAACTCTGATGTGTCACGGTTTATGTAACATTTCACTATCTTTTCTTATGCTTTTTTATTCCACCAATATAGACGATGCCCGTTCTTCGGACATTTGGCAATCATGTAGCCTAGCGGGAACGAAACTTGCCAATCACAAGTAGTGGTCGTAGTAGCAGTGATAGTGATCATCACGATATCTACTACTATCACCATCAACACGATCGTCACTTCCAACACAGTCTTGATAGTGAACACAAACACAAACACAATCACTATGCCACCTATCACTATTCCAAATCCGGAAGCACAAATCAATCTAAAAAGTCCAAGACTAAGCACGAGAACCGAAATGAATACGAGTCTGCCCAGTACTACTACAACAACGCGAATTCTAACCACAAGGGTAGAAAATTGAGTTGCGAACTAGCGCCAGCCGAGATCCAGAATGTGCAAAATTATGAGATAAAAAAGCATAACAAAAGTAAATCACAGTCACAAATGCTGCTACTGCCAACTCCACCGCCTCCTCCCCTTCCACCCCTGCCGCTGCGGGATTCCAACCCCTCCAACACTTCCTCGCCATCAACATCCCAACTCCAAATACCAGCGGACATGGCAGATCCTTTGCCACCTCCTTTGCCACCAATGCAAACCACAGCGAATGCAAATAAATCACACCAACCACAACAGCAACATGCTAAAAAACACAGTCAGAAACAGCAGCAGCAACTACAGTCACCATTAAATAACACTGCTTTCAGTAATAACAACAGCAGTGCCAACAATAAAAATAGTTAGCTTCCAAACAAGCAGCAACAGTCATCAGCAGCAGCAGTCGGGAAAGTAGGAAAAACTAAAAACCAGAAAAATGAAAACCAACAGACAGAAAGGCAAAAAGTTGAACATTTCAACAACACTGAACAGCCAAACGAACACAACACAAAAAAATACATTTTACTCTCCGTGTAATTGTAAAAATTAAAAGTGTCAAAAAATGTGTATAAAAATTTATATTCCTACCGTTTCCATTACCATCAGGACATTGTACAGCCAAATGGAAAGTAAACGTAAAACACTAAACAAACACTCGAAAAAGTCAGCAACAACGCAAACACTTCTACATACATACGTACAGACACACTACCAAAACCATTCACTTCCGGACAAAGCGGGTACCACCCTCTCATCACCCACAGCAAAAAGTGCAACACTGGAGGGGCGGCGCAGATTTCATGCACATTTTAGCTAACCGTAGCGCGGGATTTTGATTTCGCTCCCAAGCTAATTTGTTTAACCTCGAAAATAAACACATTAGCTGCAGTGTTGTTCCTTCACGCCAATTTCATCATCCATATACCATCACACCATCCAGTAGATTTGAACTGTAGATAACAAAAAAAACTTCAACCCCACTTGCTAGTCGGTCACTGGGTAACCATATCTCTCCCCGCAGAAAGCGAGCTTTGGCACTTTTCTCTTCTTTCCACCATTGCGCACCGTTTTTTATTCATTTTTCATTTTGGGTTTTCTCGAAAAGTATGAAAGTGAGAAATATGCATTTACCTACTACTGCTTACACATTTCAACGTATTCCAACCGACACCCACCAGCAGAGGGATGCATAAAAGTTTTGGGTTTCATCACACGTACGTATTCTCTCCCTGGTGCAGCATCAAAACATTTTTTTCCCCTCTGCTTATATCTATATTACATTTTCGGTTTTGCACCTATCTACAAATCATACGAGCCAACGATTTACTTGAAAATGCTAATGAAATTGTTTTGTAAATGAAAACCACTTCTATTTCGATCTTTTGAAAATGCCATGAATCTTAATCAAAACTTAATTATTTCATTAAACAGCATAATTCAGGGAGCAGCGCAGGTAAGAGTTTAAGAAAAGTACATATATGTTATGTTATAAATTGACAATATCACAAATGAGTTAAAATAAGTATGGAGAGAGAAAAATGAACTACGCAGATTGGTATTCTGAAACTTTACACTTTGAGAAAGTCATTAGCGATCTACTGCTTCTTTGTAGTAACCTGTCGTATTCACATGAGTGCAAACGACAACTTGTTTGCCTTTCATGTATCAACTGTATTTCTTCAACACAGTCATTTGTGAAGCGACATCTGTAAGATAGGCAAACAGTTCTAAAGCTAAATAAATCGCACACGCGCTGAGTACACATCCACTAAGATGGATAGATTTGTAGTTAGAAGTAGATGAACCATGGTCGATGAGATTTTACTTGCCTTGTATTAACTAAGATGCAGTGTCACTGTTTTAACTAAGATGCCAGGGCCCTGGGCTCCCACATTTCAGGGGCCCCCACAAAATTTCACTTCACGAAAAAAAAGTGAAGCAAGATAAATAAACTTCACTTGATTTAATTTTTATCACAGGAATTCAAATTACTGTTTACTGCAAGATTTATGCGATATGTTATGGTTATTCTAAGGAAGTCTGTAATAATCTGTCTAGCTGTTTATGAAATTTAAAATTTTGCCTCTATTACTTATGATCAGGAATTGCACACCTAAAGAAAAATTACATGAAGAAAATCTTCAATTGAATTCTAGGGGAATTCAAAAACTCTATCAATTGCAGAGTCAAACAGTTCCTCCTGATTTTTTTTATTCTGTCGAGAGGTTTTGGAAACATTTTGAAAAAAAATCTATAGAGATTTTGGAGTTTATTTTTATCGAAATTTAAAAGTATGTTTGAAATTCTTGAGTCTGATTTTACTTAAGGTCCCATTAGACATGACAAATATTTGGCCAAACAAGCCCAACAAATGACCAACACAATGCAAATCATGGCAACCTCGGATGAATGTCGGACTACAATGGCAAATATTTTTCATTATGACAAACAGTCTAATGGCCACTTTAGGCAGCCTAAGTCATTTTGAAATCGGAGATCACCAAAACTGTTAAAACATTAATTTAACCTTACTTAGTCCCTATAAATACGTTTTTGTCCCCAAATTTTGGACAGCTCTATAAAATTAATGGCTTGTCCGATTTTGGATATCTTTGGCTCAAATGAAAGGGCCACATGTCTAGTGTTGGTAACCATCGGAGAATTCCGGATTTGGTCACTGTGGCCACCGGGAACCTGCTTCAACTGAAAAAAATGCCACTTTAGAGACCCTAACTTTGACAATCTATAGCTTTGCAACCAAACAACTAATCAGGACCGTTAAAGAATTGTTTAGAAGGTATTCACGTGGACTTTGATGAGGTATATGCATTAATATTGACTATTTTTTTTTGAGAATAGGTTCCGGAAATCCGAAAAGTAATTTTTCATTACAATATTGTACAAAAACTAAAGCTGATTTCTAGTACGTTTTTTTAGTTGAGAGATTGGCTTACTGAAATAAGGATGGTAAACTCCTGATTAAATCTATAGATTCCTTGACAAAAAAAAAAATCAGATGAAATATGCGAAGAAATTAATAAAAAAATGTCTGGGTTTTCCGATGAAGATTTAAAAAAAAATAATAGGAAATTCTAACGAAACTTTAGTCAGGAATTCTTTCGGGAGCTGATCAGGGGTTCTCTCCAAATTTTCTGCAGCATTTTCTATTAGAATTCCCTTTTTTGATTTTAGAAGTTTATGAAACTCCTTGCTGAGGGTGACGGGTTCGATTCCCGGTCGGTCCGGGATCTTTTCGTAAAGGAAATTTCCTTGACTTCCTTGGGCATAGAGTATCTTCGTGCCTGCCACACGATATACACATGCAAAATGGTCATTGGCAGAGGAAGCTCTCAGTTAATAACTGTGGAAGTGCTCATAGAACACTAAGCTGAGAAGCAGGCTTTGTCCCAGTGAGGACGTTACGCCAAGAAGAAGAAGAAGAAGATGAAACTCCTTTGCTGTCGAGCTAAAACAAGTTTTTGTTAAGTGTTCATTCGTTATGGTGATCGACCAGCAACTTCTCCAGAGATTGCTGAAGGAATCTACTAAAAATTGTCTTTGGATTTCACAAAAGTCGACACAACCGTTTGCACTACACATTATATCGATTTTTTTTTTAAATTTCATCTATGTAATTTCACTATGAACTCTGGCATGCATTTCTACTAAATCTGGGATCTATTGCCGTGAATACGCTCGTAAAAAGCATTTTTTACTTTAATCCGTTATCAATAAACCCAAGAAACAGAATTAGCTGAACAATAGTTTCTTAAGCTATATTTTATCTAAGAGTGGTTTGTTCCACTTTTGTACAGCAAAAATGTTCGTGGGGAATTTAGTTGATTTTAACATTTTTCCTAGCTCAGCTTACTGCTCTTGATTCAAGTTCTTCTACATAAAAATTCATACCTTCATTATTATAGGGTGACGATGGGTATTATCGGCAGGTTTGTTCTCTTCGTCATGAGGGGTTTTTGTGGGCCGAATCGTCTGAAATTGGGGCATACAACTCAGCTTGGTTGGGAAGGATTTGAGGCCAACTCTGAGACCCACAGGTTTCAAAAAAAAAACCATGACGAAGAGAACAAAACTGCCGAGAATACGTAAGTTCCCCTATCTATTTGCAAAATTATCAATATTTTTTTTAATTGTTTTCATGTTATATTGGAAAAAATATATTCACTATATTACGGCCCCCCACAACATCCGGAGTTTTAAGGGCTGTTTCAGAATGGTTTCGAGATGTTTCTAGACGTTTCAAAGGATTTCTGAGGGGAGTTTTGGAAATTTCAAATTACTTCTCAAGGGGCTTCAAATCACCTGAAACTTCCTGAAAGTGCCAGAAATCCCCTGAAACCCCTGGGCCTCTCGAACGCCCAAAAACCACCTCGAGCTTCTCTGAAACCTTCTGAAACGTTTCATCCACCCCTTAAAATGTACTGGAACCCTCCTTTGGGCCCTGGGACACCCGTGAATTAGTTCCGGGCTGAAAATCTCGCTAATACGCATAAAAAATAAGAAAATCCCTAATCCCTCATTTGATCGTCCCTGAAACCTCTTCAAACTCAGTGGAATACCTCTAAATCTATTGGCTCGTATGAGGAAGCGCATTCGAGTTTGATGTGATTTGACTGATCATATATTTGTTCAGTTCCATTTTTACAGAGCAGAGATCCCGCTGAAGGGCTCTAGGCCAAAAAGATATCATCATTAGGCTTCGTGGCCGTGCGGCTAGAGGTGTCAGTCATATGTTAGTGCTTGTTCAGTCTGTGCAACCTCTGGTTGAAGACGGTGTAGTGTCTTTTTCTTAGATCCATTCCTTGCTAGCTCATCAGCAATCTCTTTCCCTCTAGACCCATATGTCCTGGAATCCAATATAGGTAAACCCCATTGCGCATGGATAAGTTTTTCAAAGCCAGAATGCATTCCCACACTAGCTTTGAGTTACAAGTGTCGTTATTAAGCGACTTAAGTGCCACTTGGCTGTCAGAGAAAATACATATTTTTGCAAATCTATACGTTTTCCTCAGGTAAGGTCTTGTACCTTTTGGGCAGGTGTACCTATTTTGGGCTCTTGCCGCTATAACTAAGTCAATTTCAAACCGAATAATTTGAAATCTTGTATAGAGTTAGGCACGTACAGTATCTAACTCTGTACAAAAATTGAAATCAATCGGTTTGGAATTGACTTAGTTATAGCGGCAGGTGCCCAAAATAGGTACACCTGCCCAAAGGTACAAGACCCTATTATGACTAACACACATTCTAATATTGCATTCGAATATTAGACGTGCGCGCCGACGTTTTTTTCCACGCCGCCGCCACCAGTTAAATTGACCCGGCGCACACTGGGGCAGAACTGAAAATACATGGAAAAAACCTCTAGCTCGTCGAGATGTCGAGATACTCATTTGGTGTCTTCAGAGAAAATATTTCTATGGATACGGTCGATATTCTGAGCGGTAGTCAATTTTTCTTACGTTATTCGCATAAAAGTCCTATAAGTCATTTTGGCCATCTTTCATTTTAGCGATATGGTGTCTTCGGCAAAGTTGTTCGGCTATTTATGCTGAAAAAGTTTGCTGAAGACGTCAAATTTCCAAAGCCTACTATTCTTGAGATATTAACCGATTTATAAAATACCTACCTAAAATCAATTTTTTTTCATTAAAATACGTTTTTTAAACAAATTTAAAGTCCGTTTTCGAGTTATAATAATCATAAATACTAAAATAAAACATATACCGAGGAAATTAGTTGGAAAAAATAAAATATGCATTGATTTTAAGTAGAAAGTTTCCGAAAATCACGCAAAATGTATATAGGACGTTCTTGCAGTCGGGCAAGTTCGGGCAAGTTTTTTCATTGGCAATCACCTAAAAAATACACTAGCTTTCATGTAAAAAATTTTCACAGACATGATATTTAATGTCGGGGCCCGTGGCGCAGTGGTCCACACGTTCGCTTTATAAGCGGATGGTCATGGGTTCGAACCCAGCCCCGGCACTTGCAATTTTTCGTCAGTTGCTCTTCCCCCCGAGAGCAGCTGGCACCTGACCCTCTTCGGAGCATATAGCTCTAACGGACCCGGAATTTGGATATCGGCGAACCGCAACTCATAATGGACGACCCCCAATTGGACTGGAAAAGGAACAACAGCCAACCAGCAGCATCATCGTGCTCATCATTCTACCGTGGACATGGTAGAAAAGTTGAAGCAGCACAAGGCACCAGTTCGATACAGTTGAATTAGAATAGAATACATGTAGGCGCTGTACAAAAGTGTAAGTGCAGCGTCCAATTGGAATCGCT
The DNA here is from genome assembly GCF_035046485.1 of Aedes albopictus. Classification (NCBI taxonomy): domain Eukaryota; kingdom Metazoa; phylum Arthropoda; class Insecta; order Diptera; family Culicidae; genus Aedes; species Aedes albopictus. Next base: position 192,081,156 of record NC_085138.1, read on the forward strand.
CACGTAGTGCCCAAGTGGACAAAAGAGCTGTAAATTAGGTTAAGTGATTAAGAATAAAAAAATGATATTTAATGATTTTTTCCAAATTGAGTTCAAAGTTTACTGTTTTGGGTAAATTAGTACAAAATTTATGTTCATAAAAAACTATGTTTTAAGATGTCAAGTGAACCATAAAAAGTATAGATACAATCTAGTCATATATTTAGTTGTTTCTAATCTACAAACAAATTGTAAAACACAAAAATGTCCCAAATGCCTTGATTTATCATTCGTTAATGATTTATTCGAACGTAATGTATTTGCGTGATGATTCAACGACTGTTTTACAACACATCCAGATTTTGTAGAGATCTAGACATATGTATGCTTCCTGTGATGGCCACTAATTTGAAAGACAGCTTAATAATAGAGGAATCAAATAACAAAGAATAGTTTTTACTGGTATATTTCTGATGAATTGTTATTAATGTTGCTTAGTACGCAAAATATTGAAATATTTAGTACGTACGACTGGGTTAAAATAATTGAAAAGCTTATCTACATTTTTTACTCACATGCTTTTGAGTTTTTAGATCATTGAATACATTTATTTATGCCTCTAACTCTCCACATTTTTTTAATATCTGTATTAAATAAAATAATAATCAAACCAACAAAAAATATTCATGATGTGTGACTGTATAACGCATTGACGAATGATAAAACCAAAGCATACTTTCATTGGCGTTTGGGACATTTTTGTGTTTTACAATTTGTTTGGAGATTAGAAACAACTAAGCCTGTGACTGAATTGCATCTATACTTTTCATGGTTCACTTGGTATCTTAAAACGTAGTGTTTTATGAACATAAATTTTGTACTAATTTACCCAAAACAGTAAACTTTAAACCCAATTTAGAAAAAATCATTAAATATCATGTCTGTGATTTTTTTTACATGAAAGCTAATGTATTTTTTAGGTGATTGCCGATGAAAAAACTTGCCCGAACTTGCCCGACTGCAAGAACGTCCTATATACATTTTGCGTGATTTTCGGGAACTTTCTACATAAAATCAATGCATATTTTATTTTTTCCAACTAATTTCCTCTGTATATGTTTTATTTTAGTATTTATGATTATTATAACTCGAAAACGGACTTTAAATTTGTTTAAAAACGTATTTTAATGAAAAAAATCTATTTTTGGTAGGTATTTTATAAATCGGTTAATATCTCAAGAATAGTAGGCTTTGGAAATTTGACGTCTTCAGCAAACTTTTTCAGCATAAATAGCCGAACAACTTTGCCGAAAACACCATATCGCTAAAATGAAAGATGGCCAAAATGACTTATAGGACTTTTATGCGAATAACGTAAGAAAAATTGACTACCGCTCAGAATATCGACCATGTCCACAGAAAAATTTTCTCTGAAGACACCAAATGAGTATCTCGACATCTCGACGAGCTAGAGGTTTTTTCCATGTATTTTCAGTTCTGCCCCAGTGTGCGGCGTGCCGCTGTTCAAATTTTTCCCACGCCGATGAGAAAACGACAAAGACTTTTTCATTTCTCGCCAGCACTTTACAAACTACCTATTCTAACCTGATAGCAATAATTGTGTTTATTTTTAAACAATTAATATTTTTTTCTTGTGCATATTTTAATAATTTCTTACGGCAATACTTTGAATCAGGGATGGCAAAAATACTTTTTTCTCTTTTCCGTTCATCGATACTGGAAGTAAAATAAAAACAAAACAACGGCAGCACCAATACCATCAGACGCCGCGCCGACGGCAGTCAAGCAGACGCATGATGGTTTTCGCTTCCCCACGAAAATATTTATGAGCAGTCATGCTGAGGCGGGTGATTGCGAAAAATGTCAAATATTTTCAACTGATAATAACTCACTTGTTTTAATAAATAATTTAAATTTATTTGCACAAATAGCTAGAGCACACTCCTAGCTTTGTGATGCATGTAAAGAAGTTTGTCTAGAAGCGGTTTGAAAAGCAGAAAAATGAATAGAGGTAATAAACTATAGAGGGAGAATGTCGCTGGCGTCGACGCCGAAACATCTCTTGCTGGCGAAGATAGGGAGGTATATAAGTGTCAAAGCGAAAAAGTATGCAGTTTGACAGATAGATACCCGGGATGTTTTCGAACGAGAACAAAGGGAACAGCAGCGACATTCGTCCTCTATAGTTTATTAACTCTATTGAAAAATGCGAAAACGGGAGAGACAGAAATTTTTGTCGTTGTTGTGCTCGAGTACTGGCGCTCTCGCACTTGGAAACCGGTTCGGCTGCAGGAAAAAAAATGTTATGACATTTATTTTTCGAACAGTTTCAGTTTGGCTGGGCCTATGATGTTCGTGTGGAAAAATGTCAAATGTACAGCCGGTAACCGTTTTTTTTCCAGTACATTTCTCATCCCTGCTTTGAATATCCTCACTTATTCTTTTGTGAGTACTAAGCGAGTCTCTTTTGTTAACCTCCACTAACGGTATTTCCATGAGGTTCACAAACACATTCTCGTGCATATTCTTGGTACAGTCGAGTCCCCTATTAAACGCTTCCACCTACTTTACGCCCACCGCAATTTCTCAGTTGTCTAACATCCAATCTACTAATTAATTTTTAGAATTTTCAGCAATTTCTTCGGAAATTTTTCCAAAGAATCCCTTTGAAAATTTCGTAAGGTTGCTTTTTGGAATTTCTTTTGTGGTTCTGTTTCCTGCAATTCCTTCCGAAATTCCTCCAGTAATTTCCAAGATATTTACAGAAGTATTTTATGAAATTACTTTAAAACTAAAGTAATTCTTCAAGGGAATGAAGGAATTTCATAGAATGTTTAAAAGTTTGCAGATTCAATTTCTTTGAAACAATTTCCGAAACAATCGTTGGAGGAGCTCCTGGAGAAACCCTTAGGGAATACCTGCATAAACTTCTTATACGGCTTTGGAGGAATTTCTAGAATAATTTTATGTCTAATTTTTAGAGAAATTTAAGGAAAAAATCATGGAGAAGTTTTTAAGAAAATCCCTGAAAGGATTTCAAGTTTACATCCTTGAGGAATGGCTGAATTAAGTCTCAAAGAAGTTTCTTGAGAAATTCTTGAAAAGTATTCTTCTGGAATACGTTCAGAAATTTCAAAAAAAAAAGGTGCTGGAGGAATTCGTGAATAAATCTCCTAGTAAATTTCTGAAGGGATTGTTTCTCTCATCTGTTAAGCCTTTCAATCTATAATTTAGGAATATTGTGGTATGACCCATATTTAATTCTGAAGGGACTCCTGGAGGATGACTTGGAACAAACCTTGGAAGAACTGTTGGAGATACTGCTGGATGAATTTCCTGCAAAAATATTCGAAAGATATTAGTATATAAAACTTCCTGAAACAATTTCCCTAGAAGAAATAAACCTTGAAGAAAGGTTTCTTTGAATCCTTAGAGAAGTTTACGATTCAACTTCTGGAGAAATATCTGAGGATCTTCTAGGAAACCACCTGGAGGAACTTCCAGAAGAATCTTTTGAGAATTTTCTGGAGAAATTCCTGACGAAACGCCTGAGATTCTGTGGAGGAATTCCCGAAGTAACAATTCCATTGCTAATTGGTTTTGTTTGTTTTTTTTTTTATTGGGGTTTTATTACAACAATAATTAAAACTCACAGTTTTATGGCTACTTTTATGAAAACCTTTGATGAAATGTTTGATAATACACTTGAAGATATCCATAAAGCCAAATATAAAGAGTAAACAAAACTCTCCGAGAGACCTTCTGGCATTCATTATTACCACAATAAAACTCTTCAAACTCTCAACAGATGACGATTCATTCGATTAGTAACGACATCTTTTGGTGGAAGAGCAGAAACTACAACGCTGTTAGGTTTATTGCGGTCATCATAAAAGTAAACTTGCTTACGTTTTATTTTACTAATTATGGTCGTCGCCATATTGAAGAATTAGTTAATGTAAATAAAAAATAGTTAATTTTGCTCAAATTAGCAATGAATTGATAGTTTGCCGCCATTTCCATAACATGCTCACATAAATAAACTCTCTCAGCTGAGTTTTCTTGTGAATCGTGATGGTTTTACTAAATTAACAAATTGTTTTTTTTTTTCATTCCAAGATGATAATATTCACCTTTCACGAAGCGCATTGATTTTATGTTTCTACAACCCCAATATTCACGGTAAAATTGAATACGCATAAACCTACCAACACAATAACTACTAAAATATTACTTTAAAAGGGCCGCTTTCTACTTATAAACGATGTATCCTCCTGAACTTAACGTGCCATCGAAAACGCTTCTCTGCATCTTGAGCTGTCATAGTATTAGTTGAAAAAAAACAACAACAATTATCATATCCTCTTTTCGAAAATGATATTTTTTTCAACTAGGTTTTAAAACGGTTTTATTGCTACTCGTAATGCGGTTTTCAAAACCTCCAAGAGTTGTCCACTTAGCCGGAAGATGCACTTAAAGAGGTTATCAAGAGGTTTTAATGTATATATCAGTTTTATTGGAAGTTTTATAAAATTGAGCATGAAGATCTCTTATAGAGCCGAACAAAACTTAAAATGTTACTTGGGTAAGGAAATATATAGATTTAATAATTGAGGAATCTCTCGAGGAACTCCATCAAAAATTTCAGAAAGCATTCCAGCAATAAAATTTATATTTCTCAAGGAATCGAAGAAATTATACTCTAAAAACTGTTGTCCTTATAAAGAATAATCATCCAAATATTTCTTTAAGGGCGTGCCGCTTTATGTAGCGCTGAAATTTGTAATCCTTGAGTAACCAGGAATCTGTTATAAATTTCCTGACAAAAGTTCTCATCGGTTGTCTCTAAAATCTATGGCATTGTGAGGATAGAAGTGCCAATTCACTAAATCAAAAAAAAAAACAAGATCACGCCGGTTACGCCGCCGCTGTCTCAAATTACTATAAATGCCGCCGCCGGTGAAATCTGCTTCGGCGCACATATCGTCGGTTTCCCGCAATAGGGGCACAACTCAAAATTTGTCATTTTTAAGATTTTGATGGCACTTGATGAAAAACTATGCAAACTTTCATCTGACAAAGACCCGATTCCAAAATTCGATGAGAAACGCGAGATTTTTGCATTTTCACCAATTTTCCGCAATAAAGGCACAACTCAAAATCAGTCAACTTTTTCAATAGTCGATGAAAAATAGTAATCTAAAATTCATGAAAGAGATAGTCCTTCAGTCTCTTTCCATGATACAACAATCAAAATTCGTATGCTTCTGTCTAATAATGAGAGAAATAAGTAAACTTGTAGCATTTGCTTCAAGATTGCCAATTTTCAAACGCTCATTCTGAAAATTCACATTTTTTGAGTTGTGCCCCTATTGCAGGAAACCGACGATATGTTTCCGCCTGAAATACTGTGAGCCACTGTCCTAAGCGGACAGAGATTTTTGTTCAAAGGTCATAGATTCCGAAGTAGGCTGCGGCTTATTTTTCAAAAGTTGTTGAAACTTGAAATTCGTAAGCTCTTTTGGATTCAAATGACATAAAAAGAGAAACTTCTGAGTTTGAGTAAAAATAATGTGATCTAGAGGTTCAAAGATGAATTTTCGAGTAATAAAAAGTTGTTTCCTCTACAAGTGCCATAACATTTTCAATCTTGTTTTATAAATCTCTCACAAATTGATTTTCGAATAAACTTGTAGAACATATTTTTTATCCAAAATCACGCAAAATATTAATTTTTAAAGATTTCATTAATTTTTGTCTTCTTTTTACAAAAAAAAAATAATTTCAGAGCCCGATTTTTAACCACTTTACCCATTTTAAATGTTTTAGCGTGCATCAGTAGACGTTTTTTTTTTTCTTGGTTCGGGTGAGCCATTGAGACCAATATTTAGATCTTTTGTGGCATTACTTGTATCTTTACTATTTAGTGCATGTCGTACTACTCCATTGGAATTGAGAGGGTCTTTAGGCTAGTTGCCAAAATTTTTAAAATTAGAGAATGTGTTCTACACTGAAAAAAATTTTCACATTGTTTTCATCTGATTTTCACATGGACTGTTTCCATACGCGCATCCCAAGTAACATTTTAAGTTTTGTTCGGATCTACAAGAGATCTTCATGACCAATTTTATAAAACTTGCAATAAAACTGAATCATACATCAAAACCTCTTGATAACCTCGTTAAGAGCATCTTCCGGCTAAGTGGACCACTCTCGGATAGGTTTCACAAACCGCATTAAGAGTAGCAATAAACCCGTTTTAAAACCTAGTAGAAAAGTTTCCCATTCTCGATTGTTGTTTTTTTTTTCAACAAAAACTATGACAGCTCAAGATGCAGAGAAGCATCTTCGATGGCACGTAAAGTTCAGGAGAATACATCATTCGTAAGTAGAAAGCGATTATTTCAAAGCAATATTTCAGTAGTTGTTGTGCTGGTAGACTGATGCGCATTCGAATTTACCGTGAATATTGGGGTTGCAGAATCATAAAATCAATGCGCTTCGAAAATAGTGAATATTATCATCTTGGAATGAAATAAATCAATTTGTGAATTTAGTAATACTATGTCGAATCACAAGAAAACTCAGCAGTGAGAGTTTATTTATGTGAGCATTTTATGGAAATGGTGGCAAACTATCATTTCATTGCTAATTTGAGCAAAATGAACTATTTTCTATTCACGTTAGCTAATTCTTCAATATGGCGACAACCATAATCAGCAAAAATAAAACGAAAGCAAGTTTACTTTTATGATGACCGCAATAAACCTAGAAATGTCGTAGTTCTGCTTTTCCACCAACAGATGTCGTTACTAATCGAACGGATCGCCATCTGTTGAGAGTTTTAACAGTTTTATTGTGGTAATAAAGATTACTAGAAGGTTTACAAATCGGAAAGTTTTGTTTACTCTTAAAATCTGTCTTTATGGATATCTTCAAGTGTACTATAAAACATTTTGTCAATGGTTTTCATAAAAGCAGTCATAAAACTGTGAGTTTTTATAATTGCTGTAATAAAACCCTAATAAAAATCAAAGAAAACCAATCAGCAATGAAATTGTTACTTGGGATCAGGGGCGTACAATTTCGTTTCAATGATACACTTTCATGTAGCATTTGAATGAGTCACTTCAACCGTTTCATATATTTTTCTAATCACTCGGTTCGTTTTAAAAACTTTTCCGCTCATCGTAGCACTCGGTAGTCTCCCACCCGACCGCATTGCTTGTGCTTCACCCGTCAGTGCATTAGTGTCTCACTGGTGCGCGCTAGTCTCTCAATGGTTACAGGCGCCGATTAATTCGATTTAAGTGGTCGAATTTGTTATCCTCTTTCATAAAACATAATTATCATTCTATGGGCGTGCACCACTATTGAAAAATGCGGTTTAAATAGTGTTTTTAGCATGTTGAAGTATTTCAATGACTCATAAATGAAACGAAAATCCAAGTGTATCATTCCATGTTTCATACACACTTGTTTCTGTTGCAGCAGCGAACGAGTGTATTGCTGGGTGAGAGATGAAGCATCACAGCAGTCCGTTCGTATGGGAAACGATTTGCTACGTCCGTCACACGTCATGTTTTCCTTTCGAAATTGCACGACCCTGCTTGGGATGTGATTTCCTAATGTTTTCCATATACCGTATCGATTTCATGTGAAATTTCCAAAGAAATTTTCTTCGGAAAATCCAATAACAGTTATATAGCCAAACTAATGGAAATTTTCCATGTGATATGTGATTTATTTTTTCAGTGTACAATAAGAATGCACGTGAGTCCTTGAATTACCAGAACTTGACAGTCCTTGATAGGTTAGTACGCAGTAAGATACGTGAAGCATGTTTGTTTTACTGACATCAAGTGTAGTCTCGGGTGGGCAAAGTCCGATTCTTTAACTATCAGCAAGGCAGAATAAATGCAATTTTAGAAACTGTCACCAGTAACAAGGATTTTGTAGCATGAATCCTTATTACCAAAACACATTACCCCAACTTGACAAACCGGATGTCACTGCAAAACGGTTAATTATACCAGTAGTTTTTCTACATAAAAAATCATTTTATCTTAACAATTCAAAGTGAATTGCTTACTCCTAGACCACCAATGTAGCAATACGTAACAGTATGAAATATTCTCTGGACAATTTCTAAACAAATGGTAAAAAGATACATACAACACTTTTAAAAAGCGCGTCATAAGACCGTCAAGTAAATTCAATTATACATACAAATGTTCCAACAGCTTCGCTTATTCCCGAAGAGCTTCCCAAAGCTTATTCGTTTTCGAAATCGCCAAATCTAATTATTCCGGGCCAGTTTTATCGACTTAAAAGTGTTTCGAAAAAAAAAAACAAAATAAAAGTTGATCTTTCTTTCCAAAGTTGAAAGAATGACGAGTCTAACTGCTGCGCGCCGCCTCCCATCGAAACCGTCAAACTCTTAAAAAGTGGGATTTCCCGCGCCATTCCAAGTGCCATCTTGATAATTGTTTTTTGTTCTTCTCACCCATTTCGGTGCGGCAATGTCCCTTCCGTTCGTTATGATATTTTCGACTAATTTTCCCTTAATTACTTCATCGTCAACAGAGTAAATAATTGAAAATTATCTTCAAAGCGGACAAAGCTCTGACGAAGGGAGTTAATAGCACTCGTTTTGTAACTGCCCATCTCTGACGGCTGGTGACAGCCAAGCCAGGATACTGACTGACTGGAGAATCATTCATTGGGATGGATCTTTTCGTTCCGACAAAAGTGAAAATGATTCCTTCGTCAGGGGGTCGGGTGGTGGTGCGATGAGCTTTGAAGTTGTGCAGTCTTGCGATTCGACAAAAGGGCTGGCTCAACTCTGACATGGGCTGCCGCGTCGCCGCCATGCTCTGCTTCACAAAGTTCTAAACACCACGTTTCGATAGATTTTTATCTTTTAATTAGATTTGCGGTTGTGATGGTCGACCGAAAACGATTGCACTTGTGGGTGCCAATTTAGCGCCGTGTTTTGGCGGCGTCAATTATGTTTCAATTAAAGTTTTGGTGGGTGTTACGCTAAGTGTGTGTGATGGATTTGAATTTCTGTGCATAAAAATGGTGTACTAAAAGTACACTATCACAAAATAAATACTGCACAGTATCAGCACTGTACTGGATTTCCATTGCAATGAGAATGCTGACGACAATTACTTTGATGAAACATATTTATGAAGGAAGATTCCATAGGGATAATGACAAAAATTTTAATGTTAAAGTAGAACTTTTTTTTAATCAATTTTAAGAATTTTCCTCTTACTGAAAATTTGATAACATTTACAGGGGAACAACTAGATAAAATTCTTAGTATATTGAATAATGAAAAGCAAAATTTAAAAAAAAGATGTCTTCGGCATTGTCTAAACTACGTAAGCGTTTGAGGAGGAAGGGTTTGAAAAATCTTACACGCCATTCAAAAATTTGTGGGTTTTCCTACAAAAATCTTACAGGGGGGTCGAAAAAAACTAACGTGATAAATGCATAACTCCTTAGATACAACGATTTGTTTATATCTTTATTAACAAGATTTTTAGCCCAGGGTTAGTTCATCTCAGGACCTACAGCTTTACTTCCCCGAAGGAAGAACCCACTTTTTGTAAGAATGTCGGGAGTGGGATTTAATCCCAGGTCCCCGGCGTGATAGTCAAGTGTTCTAACCATCACACCAGGTCCATAGATACAGAGATCAGCGATCAGCGATCAGCGATAAGAAATTTTAAAAAACAGGGCAACTTAAGGTATTTTCGGCAGATTTGTTCTCTTCGGGGGGTTTTTGTCGGCCAAATTATCTGAAATTTGGCCATACAATTCAGTTTGGTTGGGAAGGATTAGAGGCCAACTTTGGGTTCAACAGGTTTTAAAAATCCCCCTTGACGAAGAGAACGAAACTGCCGAAAATGTGTAAGTTCCCCTATGTAATTTACCAAAATTCAAATATAATAGTCAACCAATTTGAAATCATTTGGCATGAATTAAAAACTGAAAATAATATCTTTAGATTCTCGAATCTACTATGTTTTTCTCATCGCATTTCCGGACTCTGGGCATTCTATACTGAAAATGATCATCAGCTTACCGAGGTTAAAAGTACTGTAAGCTTGTGTTATCAGATAATTTCATCTCTGCTGGAATCAATTGGGGAAGCTCCGACAATTTTAAAGTGAATCCAGGTTTTTTTTATTAAATCAAACTGCAGTTAATAACACTAGTTAACAGCATTTTTGAACTCGGTAAGCTAATGATCGTTTTTGGTGTAGAATCATGCCCTGAGTTTGAAGACGAGAAGGAAAAAAATTACAGTAGAGCGGAATTTTTTTCGACTTTTCATACAAGGCTGATGATTTGAAATCGATTTTTGTTCAATTTTTATGCAAAGTCGCTCTCTTCACACATCTCATTCTTCGTAATCAATGCTCCGATTGAGCTGAATTTTTTACTGTAACTCGTCCACATATGATATGTCAAATAAACGTTGAGAAATATTTTTTTAATAGATTTTTTCTTATTGAAAAAAATATATTTCTTTATATATTTTTGGAAATTTTGCTAAATTTTCATGAGATCGTCCCAAAAACTCGCCAATATATTGAATCTCATCAATCTTACACAAAACCTGCCTTCAGATGATCGAATGGTATTATGTTAAGCTTTTAATTTATGGAAAAAGATTTAGAATTGATTGAACAAAACGCAAGATATTTGAATTTTAGTAAATTTCATATTTAATAAAGTTGTATTGAGCTAAAACTCAAAAACTGTTCTATTTCTAATTTTTTGAAGTGCGGTTTCGAAATTAGCGCTAAATTGTACTCCAAAAATTTCGGTCGTTGACAGAAGGTCACAACTTTTGTTTTATTTTGTAAACTAGTGTAATTTATTTGGATTTTCACGTCCATCTTGCATAGGATTTACAGCTTTTTGCTGCTGTAATGGTTAAGCATTTTTTAGTTAAAAATTCTTACCAAATATATTCATTAGCATTGCCAGAACCATATGCGAAAAGGATATTGTGTAAAAACTTACAAATATTTCTTGCTACTCTTTGTTGAATTTGTTGTAAAATTTTTGGAGTAAATTTTGAGAAATTTTCAAAGGGAGCTTCTGATTGCGGCTAGGAAGGTTTTTTTAATGTTGGAACTCTTTTTTGTTATTTGTTTGTGGATCTTGAGAAATTTTTGAGGTGAAAATTCCGGGTTTTTAAAGCTTTTCAGGAAATATTTCTGGAGATAATATAGAGAAAATACTTAAACGAATTTCTGACTTTATTTCTCAGAACTAGACGACACATGGAGACGTTCGGAAAAATCCTACATTTTTTGTGAAATATCCGTGAGAATTTGTAGCCGATTAAGGAATGCAGATTTAGCAAAAACTTTTGAGAGACTCCCAACCCAAGTAAAGTTTGGAAGAATGTCTGACAGAATTCTCAAACGTGTTTGATAAGTTTCCAGATAGCGTCTAGCTAAAACTTAAAAGCGAAACTTAACTGGATGGATTTCCTCATATAAATATTGGTTTTTGATTTTGTTTTTATAAAATAATGGAGTAATATTTCCAAAATCGACTTCCATAAATACACAGTTAAAGGATCAAGGATAAAAGTTTCTCCTGTTGTTTTTCCTGGTAGAAAATGTTTATCAGTTTGCAGAAACCATTTTAAACAAAATGTCAGGAAAAGAAATCTGCAGAGAGAGAACTCCTGAGGGATGAAATTCAAACGGTTTTCACGAAAGAATTTGTAGGTTTAGTTATTAACTGATCAAACCTGCAAAGTTTCTGGTTTAATATAAAACTGAACTCATGGAAAAACACCTGATAAAATTCTGAGAAATTTCTTTGATAAATTAGTAATTTCTAGAGTATATTTTTGACAAAATTCAATAGAAATATCAGAATCATGAGTAAGTTAATCTCGACCAATTAAGGCCAATGCACATTGGAGTAAATCGTATCGAAAGCTGATCATTAGTGGAAAAACTCTAAATGAATCAATTGGGGTTTCCGTTGTGTTTTGCCAAGTGTAGTTATCGTGTAATCGTTTGACAGCTAAGCAGTGTCCAAATGTTTTGTTTACGCTTATCACAAGAGGTTTAGTAAAGCTAAATTTTAGCCGTTTTCTTCGTTATAACTCACAGCGCGTGCAAGTTTTGACCGTACAAAGTGAATAAAATTGATAGCCAATCAATTCAACGATGCAGTTTGTTAAAGAAGGTTATTGTTGTTATTCTATTAATTTGAAACCCAAACAAATTGACGTTAAGTTTACATACAATATATGAAAATATTGAAAAAAAAAATTGATGGCATCCTTTACCGTACATCCAAAATGAAATAAGTTGATTTTCAGGCTGTTTCCGGGAAATCTTCTTTTAGTGTATGATAAAACTATTGTTCCTGTTTCAAATGCAGAAAGAAAACCTTCCCAATTCAAAAGTTGCAACACTTTGAAAAAATCGTGATGATTATATTATTGGATGATACTATTTGCCTAAAAACACTATTTGGCCCTCTCAACGTATGTTTGCTGGAAACTAGAATTTAACAGCTTTCAAGCAAAAAAAAAGAAGTTCGAAATCGGTCAACTGGTTCAAAGCTGTGATTTTTTGAAAAAAAAATGCCAAAAATGTTGAAAACAAAAAATTTTACAATTATAAAATTTGTCACCCTAATGACGAAATAAAAAAATACGGGTCTAATTATTTTCGAAAAACTACAAAACCGCCATGTATCACGATGTTCGGAGACACCCTATAACGATTTTCTATGGAATGGTTGTATTATTTAAAAAAAATCTTGTTGAAGTCGGTTAGATTGGTTGTTTCTCACAGCTATGTGTATTTATTGTTATAAAATACGTTAAAAACTATGAAATACGTTCCATTACTAATTTGGGTTGCATTTGGGTTGCGAAAATACGTCAAAATAATTTTGATCAGTTTTGATGTACTAGGTGCTCCACTGTGCAATGTACATAGAATCACAAGATATTCTTTCCAAATTCTCGTTTTTTTGTGGAATTCTTATGACAAATTTGGGCGAAACTTTTTTTAAAGAAGAAAAATTCCTAACAAGGCTCAAGAAGTTTTTTTTTTATTTTTGTGTATTTTAATTGGCTCAAGAAGTGATATTCTTGAAGAATTAAATATGTTGCAGGTTGAACTCGATTATCCGGGGTTGAGTTCTTAATCTTTCTAAACATATATCTAAGGAACGGAATGTTGTATGAAGCTGGAACTTTGACACTTTGTCAAGCCAGATTTGATTAGTTATCAGTCAATTTTTTTTTCAGCTGTGTACAGCTTTCCAATTGCTAGATATATGTTTGAATGCTTCAGAAATCAAATCCAGATAAAAGGATGCGACCTGTATCTGTAAAACATCTGTTGAGCAATACTTCGACTGAATTCTTGAAAGAAATTGCTGAATATACTTCAAAGTTAAGTTTTTGAAAGAATTATAGGACTTTTTTAAGAATATCTAAAAAAGATATACGGTTTGCCAAGCCATTTGTTCATGGGTGTTTTCACTCGATATTTCATAAAAATAAATAAACTTTTATCAACACGTTCTGCCACAAAGTGAGGTTCATCAATTATTGAACACTACTCAAATGTTGAACAGTTTCTTAAACTTCTATTATTCTAACTTAAGTAATTCTCGTAAACGTATGATGTAGATGCATATACATCCCATGATATTGCACCAAATTAAATATACTTTACGTTTAAGCAAATGATTAAAAATTGTGTAACGCTGATGAAAATTGCCCAATTCTCAAGAATAATTTTAAGAAAATACTGTTACAAAATAAGCTTTACTGGCAAATTGACCACAAATAAATGAAACACTAAAGTTACAAGAACTGGAAGGATGTTCTTTACGCTTTTACATTTGCATTGTTATTTCATTTAGAAAAAAAATATTTTATTTATTACCATGATCTAATTGTTGAACACTGGCATTACCGAAACTATTAGCATGACTGCCAGATTTTTTTTTTTCATTTTACCTGACGTGCATTTCAAAGGATTTCAGGGGCGATCCAGGGATGTTCCAGAGGGATTCAGAGAGTCAAGGGGGTCCGAGGTGTATTTCTGTGTATGCCAGGGGTTTCAAAAGCAATCCAGGGGGTTTCAAGGGGTGCTCCAAGGTATTGAGGGAATCCAGGAGTTTCCAAAAGTGTTCCAGGGGCTTTCAAAGGCGTTCTTTGTTTCAGTCATTTTTGCTTCAAAGCGACTCCAGTCTACAAGAGCTCTTTTCTAATGAGATGCGATTCATTCAAATGACTGGCTGAGCACAAAATACGAAAAATTTGGAAAAATTCCGCCAGAATGAAAAAATATCTGATGTCGGCTTAAAGTCGAGTCAAAATTTATCAAATATAGGACCACTGTTAGACCCACGCCGAATATCAGGTCAATGATAGGTTTATGTCGGGTTATTCATCATCAATCACAAACAAAGCTAGAACCGTTTAACAGTTAGCGAGAATCGTCCAACATTAGGATGAGCGAGGTTAAGGCGAAACTGGAAGCATTTCCTCATTTTTTTGGTTTTTGATTTTTTATTAAATAACGAAGCAATATTTTCAAAATCGGTTTTCGTACACACATAGAGTATGGATCAAGTTTCAGAAACTATTTTTTTTTTTGTGAAATTTTGTTCAAAAATGGTTTCTGCAAAAAACGAAAAACATTTTTCACCACGAAAAAAAACAGGAGATACCCTGATCCATACACTACATGTGCACGAAAACCGATTTTGAAAATATTGCTTCGTTACTTAATAAAAAATCAAAAACCAGAAAATGAAGAAATGGATCCAGTTTCGCCTTAAGGTTGAAGAATTCATCATTGACATAATCGTCATCATTGAAAATTTAAAAGCATTTTTCTTGCTCAAAACTTGACTATTTGCATTGAAAATATATTCATTGTGTTCCTATGCAACACAAAGTGGAAATATGCGCAGAAAAACAAATGAAAACAAAAAAGTCAGCACTAATCGTTCAACAATTGGCGAATTACCATTTTAGCCCTGTAAAACGAAAAACGTGGATTATGCATACATTAAAAACAACTTCCACCAGGACAAAAAAAAATAGGAGATAATTTGATCCTTCCTCTACATGTGTATGAAAACCGATTATGAAAATATTGCTCATTGCTCCGTTATTTGTTAAAAAATCAAAAACCAAAAAATGAAGAAATGCATCCAGTTTTGCCTTAAGGACTGTTCAATTTATAAAACGGACAACTTGCTTGTGCGATAACTTTTTTATTTTTCAATAAAATCATTATCGGTTTTTTGCATAACTTTCTCAGCTATTCTCAAATGTAGGAAAAATATAACATCAAGCAAAATGTTCTTTATTGTGAAACTGAAACGGTTTTCGTCAAACATCAATAAAAACCAATTTCTCAAAATTCGACATAACTTTCCACATACTTAACATGCCCATTTTCATGAAGCTTTTAATGTATTGGAATCTTATACTATTCTACTAAAGGTAAATCTCAATAGTTGGTCAGTAATAATGCACCAAGCAGCCTCCAGCTTGATATAGTGAGTTGACTTGTTTTCATAGAAATTATTAAAACATATCTATTCAAGTTCTGTGTTGCAATAGCACAACGGATTCGTCTAAAAAATTGTCCAGAGTAGAAGAATATTGCTTCTTGAATGATACAGAAGAAAAATTTACTTTTAATTGCATTCTTCATCAAAAATTTAATCCGTAAAGATGATCATAGTAAAAATTTCGCTTCATTGATGCAGATTTTCTGACTCTAGCGAAACTTGTTATTATTTATTTTCAACAAAGTTGGGCCTATATTATTGTACACCTTATTGAATAATAATCGGATGTAAAGTTCTTATTTCCACCATTATTGTTTTGCACAATTTACATTAAGTTGCATTATTATTTGGAACAACCTTCAAAGAACGAAACTGTTTGGATTACTGTACCTGTAATAGCTTACAGTAACAAAACCAGCAATGCTATTAAGAAGCAGTTTTCTACATTTAAAACCACATTATTCCTACTTTCGACTGCATGCATACAAAAATTGTTTATTTAATATTTTCATGTCCTTTTTGCTTTACAATTGAATTTTATTCAAAAAATCGAATCTCACTTGAGATTTTAATATCTCAACAGCTAATAATCCAATTGAGTTTAAATTTCGCCAGAACGTTTGTTACTCATGCTGCTGCAGCATGGCACACACTTTTCTGATATTCAAAACGATATACCATATGTGAACAGAAATTTTATACATATTTTCAATTTTCAGCAATCGAAAAAGTCACCTCATTTAACACCTGGCCGATTTTCTATAAAATAAAACTATTTTTATTCGATTTAAAAATTATTGCTATAATGAATGATGATGTACTGAGCAACGAAGCAAGGGTGGTTAAATTTGAACTACGCGTTTTGTTTTTATAGCCTTTTAAAGTTGTCCGTTTTATAAATTGAACAGTCCTTAAAGGCCCTGCCCGATTTTTCTAGCATAACCAATAGATGCAGTTTGTAAGCAAATAAATGTTAATATTTTGCTTACATATTTTTCTAGCTCAGTTCGAAAAAAGCCTTATTTTTATGCAAACGTTATATATTCTAAAAAAAAAGGTATACTTTCGACAGAACGCATTAAAAATATAATTCAATACTTCATACTACTTGTGAATTTAATATCATAACAACTTATGCTAAACATAAGTTAATGTTCTGCTGGTATGTTTATCAGCTGCAGTATGAATAATATGAAATCTAACAGATTTACACCGGCTTTTTCAGTAATTTTTTGATGCTATTTTCAATTTATTGGCAATCGAAAAAATTTCCTCTCTAAACACATTGGCCACATTTCTCATAAGTTCAACTATATTTTTTTTTGCGGTTAATTATAATGATGAAATATGATGTATTGAACAACGAAACAAAGCCGGTTAAATTTGAACCGCACGTCTTCTTTTTATAGCCTACTAGGCTACATAATTTCAATAATTGAGCAGTTATTGCAAAAATATTTTAATTTGCTTTTCTACCAAGTTTGCACAACTCTTTTCTGAAGGTCAAACGTACACTTTAATATCCTTTTCCAAGTCCAAGCACGCTGCAGTTCCAAAGTGTGTTATCATTAAAGCACTACTGGTAACATCTTCATGAGAATACTTTTCTCCCAGATCGTTGGTATGCAGGAAACGTCCCAACGATACAGAGTAGCAAAAAAATAAACGTAGATAACATGTACACCTACGTTTACTCTGCAAGGAGAATTATCTTTACAAAAGAATTCTTATTACCTCTGTGCTACACCGCACACCAGCCATCAAGGCATTCTCTCCCTAGCATAACCTAGGCGGCACAATATAGTCTGCCAGGAACTGTTACCAAGGAAGCTGGAGCATACGAAAAATCACTGCACTGGAGGGGCTCGGTATGAAAATTTTCCTAAGTACATTTTCATCATTTTTGGCAAAGAATATCCGGTGGAATCGCTATTTAACTAGTGTCATGCCCCCCAACAGTCTATCTATCTTCGGCGCTGCCTGTCGTCTTTCAGTCCAGTCAGGCAGATTCCAATGAATATGTACCTTACTGCTCTACCGGGGGCCATCAGGGCCCAGGGCGCTTTCGAAAATTTGCTCAGCGGAAATTGATTTCGATATTATAGATAGACTAGACTAGACAATTCAATTTCGTTAGGACGCCCGGAGGATAAGGAAAACAGATTTCTTCAGGGAAATGGTATGTGTATCGTCGGAGAGAAAAATACAGTTTAATAGTATCGTTTACGGTGCATGGTTGATATCACCTGCGCCAAAAATCCAGTCAGGGACGTCTCTTGATGGCATCCTGAGAGCACCGGGGATACCGAACGAGAGCAGGGTAATGCCAAAAGACACTACTTTTATGGAGCATCGTAGGTATATCCCTCCCCTGTATGTATGCTGTTGCTAGATCACACATTGGAGAGTTCGCTCTGACCAGTAGCACCTGCTTGGGATTGGGCAGGTACCGACGACCGTCGTCGCTAGCTTCTTCTTCACGTGAGGTCGCCATACGGAATGAATTGTCCTAAAATGAGTGTACCGACCGACCGAGCGAACGAACCAAAGGAACGAACCGACCCGTATGCTTCCTGATGGGGATCATGGGAAAAAATATATCGAAAGAGGAAATCATGCGAATTTATCGCTCGTAAGCTGAAAGTCAGATTTATGATGAGTTTCTTTTGTTCTCTCATCTTGGCGTTTGAAGAGCGACGCTAATGGGGATCTCTGTTACGGAGATACGACTCCTTCCGTCCGGATGTGAGCTATTTCCGGAAGGTTTGATTGAACGTCAAAGTTTATTGAAATTCCAAGCAGCTCAAAGCTTTTTGGGGGAAGTGTTATTTATAGTTTTACGACCACTGAAAGTGAGCAAGTGTTGAGTCCATTAGAAAAGTATGTGCATGAGCGTCATGAAAGGTTAATATTCTATCGAAAATGCGATATCATAAAAATAACGCGGCACCTTAACCCTTCTTGCATTGAACAACTTATTCTATACAAAAAAAAATCGGAAAAGTAGTTGACCAGTTGAATCCTTCGAGAACTTTCTCCGGTGATACTTCCAGCAATTCTTTAAGAGATTTTATCCCTATACTTCCAGAAATTCTTTATGGGATTGCTCAGAAGCTCCTACATCCGGGAATTTTAGCTGCGATTTCGGCTGTGATTCTTTCAGGAATTCCGCCTAGGACTCCTACAGAAATTCTTACTGTGATACCTGCAGGAATCCCTCTGCTCTAGGGATTTCTCATGGCATTTTTTCAGGGTTACTTCCGGGAATTCTTCCTAGGAATGCCTTTAGTGATTCTTCCAGGGATTTTTCTAAAGACTTATCTAGAAAGTCCTCCAGAGATTTTAGCCAGATAGAATTCCTGGAAGTTGGCCTCAACGAGTTTCTGGAGGGATCCCATGAGAAATTTCTCGAGCAATCCCAGGCTAAAATCTCTGAAAGAATTCCTGGAGGAATCACCAGCAAAACTTCAGAAGGAATCCCAGAAAGATTGCCTTGAATAATCTCACCAAGAATTCCTGAAGAAATACCAATAGAAATATCTGGAGTAATCCTTAGGAGAATTCCGGGACGTATCATAGTAGGATTTTTTTAGAAATCCAAGGAGGGATTACTGGAGGAATTACTGCAGGAATTTCTAGTGAACCCCTTTACAAATGTCTGGAGAAATCCTAAGAGAAGCTCATAAAAGAAAGATCGAGAGGAATAACTGGAAGAATCGATAGAGGTATTCTTGGAGGAATTCATGGAAAGGTCCTTGTAGAAACGCCTGCAAGAAGTATTTTGGATAACGCAAAAACAGCATCGAATGATGTAATAATTCATGGAAGATTGGAGGAGAGTTCTAGAAGGAATTTCTAGAGAAATCCAAGTAGGAATTGCTGGAGGGATCTCTATATGAATCTCTGGAGGATTTGTTATTCTGGAACAATCTTTGGAGGAATTGTTGTTCTGGAAAAATCTATGGAGAAGACCCTGATGGAATCGCAGGAGGCATTTCTGAAGGAATTTTTGAGGAAGGTTTCCCGAAAGCAGTGAAGAGAATTGTCGGACAAAAGAGACACAAAACAAGCAACAAAGAAGGCGCGACGATTACTCTTTATCCCTACTGGTAACAGATAATGACATGATCTCGAAATATTTTGTTGCAGACAAAACGGAAGCAGAATTTGTTTCGTACTTTTCAACTCGTAAATACTCAATTATTACTAACCAAAGGTCGAAACTGTTTGATGATAGATCTTCAACAGAGTTGCAGTGTTTATCGACTCGAAGTTACCGTTCGAAAATCGCAAATCAAGGCTTAAAAATCGCTAAACTCGTGGCGTACAATGTTTATCCTATTATTTATTTTCTAGTTGGGACAAACTTATGTCGCATTGGGTAGATTGTCGCAACAAATAGGGTCTGGGACCATTTGGGCAGCAGCACCTATTTTGGGCACTTGCTGCTATAACTCAGTCAATTTTGAACCGATTGACTTGATTTTTGAGACACGATCAGATACGCACAGTATCTAGCCATGTACAAAAATTCAAGTCAATCTGTTTGAAATTGACTGAGTTACAGCAGCAAGTGCCCAAAATAGGTGCTCCTGCCCCAATGGTCCCAGACCCTACAGGTTGCGACATTGGCATTGTTGTTGCGCGATGGTTGCATTTTGATTCACGCCCCCTAGTATTACTGCAAGTAAATATGCCAGATATTCAGGTATCAGAAGGCCGGCTCCAGAGGCACGTTATCCTCCATTTGGGACATTTGTGCCATCGCCATACATATAAGCCTATTTCATCATTTACCTGAGGGAGAATGGGACAAGGGATGGAATGGGATTAGGAAAAGGAGAGGTGATGAAATGAAATAGGAAGGGGTGCCCTAGAAGAGGGAATGAACGCATAAGCGCAACGAGAGCTCATAGTCCATACCACAACGGGTTTAATCAGTGCCCTGAAAAGGACATTGTAAACCGCATAAGCGTAAAGAGAGCCTATAGCTCATTGGAGGTAGTTTGTGACGTCATGCGACTTTCAATATGACATTGAAGGCACGTCATCGAAAGCATCCTCAATATTCAAGAAATCACCCAAGCAAAAACTACGTTTGAGCGAGTACTTTCTTGAAAACGTATACAACTTTGTGTAAAAGAGTCACTGTGGATATCCCAAATTGGGAGGCATGTGCTTTCACATGAATAGGCATGTCAGCCGGACGAACATCACCGATGTGATAATCGACAATGTGTTTCAAGCATTTTAGAAGGAACGAGGAACTCATTCCTTCTTTATACAACTCACGCACCCTTTCGCGATAAAACTATCAAGTAATTTCACGCCTTGAAAATACCCAATAGAAAACTACAAGAGTTCAAAACATGTTTGAAATACTCAAACCTCTTTGGAGGAAAATAGGACAAACCCCCATTTGCTCCTGGAGATTTAAAGTAAGCAGAGCTTTTTAGGGCCCACTAAGTCGATTATATAGCTATAATTCTCGGGCGGAAGCTAGAGAATCGTAACTATACAACAGAATAGTTTATCCGAAGATATTTTGAACTAACGGATCAGAGTTCCGTTCAGGAATACCTCTTGTGATCCGCACAGACCGCGGAGGACAAGCTTCTTTCAAAGCAATAGTTATGGTATACCACAATGAAGGGCGTTGTAATAACAAAACTACAACGAAGCTCTCTTGGAGTAGTAATGGAAGCGAGTTATCCATAAAATGTGGTCGCAACCAATTAGTACAGGTTACACCATTATTGAGCAGGGACGCCTGAATATGCAAAGTTTGCGAAGGAACACTCAAAAGTGCAAAGAAGGTCAAATGGAGACTCCTGATCTGACACATACCAATCAGTTAACTCATGACAAATTCTGCTCATGAAGAGTTGGGTTAGGTGCAATTCTATATTAAGTTATTCATGAACTGCCTAAGTAATCCATCAAACTGAAGTATCTCAAATTAATGTTTGAGCTACTTCAGATGATGTAATAATCGTAGCATTACTGCAAAATATCAACAAAAAGATGCTGAATACAAGAGCTTGGTTGAAGGCATCCATAAGGAAAGATTGAAACATACTGTTAATTAGAGGGTCTTGCCCGGGATTTCCCGGGACAAAAATCCCGGGAAATTCCGGGATCCAAAAAATCCTGAATCCCGGGATATTTTTCCAAATTTCCCAGGATTTCCCGAAAACTCGAAAAACAGCAAGAATTTCTTCCACTAGAACATATACAGGGGATGGCCAAAATGTTTGGGATAGGCAACTTTTTTTTCTCTCACAAAAAAGTTCAACATGCTATAACTTTTCATAGAGTGCATCAAAAAATCTCAAATTTTGACTGTTTGTCAACCTATTATATGTGCATCGTTGGTGAAAATTTGGGCTCGATTGATTAATCTTTCGCAAAGTTAGAACCGTTCGGGTAAAACACTATTTTTTAGACAACTCATTTTTGAGCTGTCATATCTCGGATACCAGTGAACCGAATTGAATGAATTTTTTAACGTACACTAACAATATACAAGTGCTTCACAAACTATTAAAACATAGATACTTTTTGAACGTTGAAAAAAGTTATCATGGATTGACACTTTTTGGATTTTTCTCGAAAAAGTGTAATTTTTTTACGTCAATGTCAATAAATTTAAGTGTTGATATCCAAAGACTTTCCACTTCTGTTCTCAAGTTATCTTTAATCAGATATATAAGAGCCTATTTAGATTAAAGGAATAACACATTTAGTAATGTGTGTGTGGTATTGTAAATTTGATTTATTTTCCTCTATATGTATAAAAATTTCAGCCCGGTATAACTTAATTCGCCGTGAGAAAATGTTACATTTTATAACGTCGTATCAAGTATCAATATATTGTTGATAAACGTTAAAAAATTCATTCAATTCGGTTCACTGGTTTCCGAGATATGACAGCTTAAAAATGAGCTGTCTAAAAAATAGTGTTTTACCCAAACGGTTCTAACTTCGCGAGAAATTATTCAATCGAGCCCAAATTTGTACCAATGATGCACATATTGCACAGGTTGATAAACAGTCAAAATTTGAGATTTTTTGATGCACTCTATGAAAAGTTACAGCATGTTGATTTTTTTTTTGTGGGAGAAAAAAAGTTGCCTATCCCAAACATTTTGGCCATCCCCTGTATCACTCTAAATCATTTCTAAAAATGTTTTCATTTTTGTATACGATTTTACTCTATTTGGCAGGTCCAGAGGCCATCTTTTTCTGAGTGTTTATTTTAAGCTATTACAATGCTATGCTAGTATGGTCATATTTCTTGCAACATTTTACGTATCAGAATTTGCTGCGATGAAACATGTGAAATATTTTCCGGTGGAACTTCTGCTTTTTTTTCGAAAATTAAGTGCTACACTAGGTGCTACATATTTTCAAACGTTTCTGAAGCGATCTGCTAAAAATAATTGCATTGATTTTTTTATGATCTAGACAAATGCGTCAATTTTCATCATAATTTTGGTGAAATTTTGCAGGATTTTTCAAGATGATCTAGGCAATTCCACAAGAATTTATAAGAAGGACTGGCTGTAAATAACTCAGGCCCAAGTAACACAATTTGTTATAATTCTGTATATAATACATGTTTCATACAAAAATCCATGTTTCGTTTCAAATATGGGAAACGTATTTTCATACACTTATATAGCCGAAAAAGCGTAAAAAATGGCGGCTTATAAAACATCTTTGATGTTACTGAAGATGTTTTTCAATACATTATTATAACATAAAATTATGTATCGAATATGTTCTCAGCAACATCATAACAACTTACTTATTGCTGGCACGAAATTAATATTTATTAGCCACGCACAGCAAATAAATATGGCATCTATTATAAATGCAGTATTTAGTGATGGCTCAAAATAATTATCGGGCCTTACATTTCGTTTGTAATTTACCATCTCGATGTTTGGGCACTATGACTTAATTTCATGTGCCGTTCAAAATTTATGGTGAAATAAGCACTTTTCCTCATCATAAATTAATTCGCTTTCCATCGGATTGGAAATAAGAAGAAAGTTTTTTGACATCTCTGTGGTTTGTAACAAATTTTCAAACACATTTTCAGACATGCAACATGGTGGCTTCTTGTCAAAGTACCGTCAGAATGTTTTGGGATATTATTTTCAATTATGATGTATAAATGATGTTCTTTTAGACTGTAGAATTGGTCTTCGTTATCAGTAAGGAAATTGTATTATTTCATTACATATTTAAAATGTTCCAGATGGATAATTATTGGCAGAAATATCAGTAGATGAACAAACGGCTATATATAAAAATGGTAGTGTGAAACTTTTGAGCAGGCACTGTAATTGGTCTGGCCTGATATACAGAAAAATTCAAAGTTCTAGAAATACGTTCAAATTGCGACTATTATACATCTCAATAACATGTTTGTCGAATACCACTAGAATCGAATGAAATACATTGAAAAAACATCATAGCAACGTATTTTGAACATCTACTTCTCAATAGCATACGACGTTGTCATTTTTGGTTTTGGATGACCTGTTTTGAATATAGGTATAACAATAACAAAGTTTGAGTGCGTTTCCTAGAACGAATACCAATTAATTGTTTTAGTATGTTTCGCGGGATCAAAAATAGTGTAAAAACTGTGCTGGTAAGTGAGATTTAGCCGCCACGTAAGTACCCCCAGTGATTTTTAGGTGACGGGAGGCCTGCTATGCAAATAAATTTGAATGGTGGCGCCCATCTTTCGAGCCATGGTGACTGTGGTCTGCTTGGTGGTCTGCGCCAAGTTTTCTAGAGGCTATTAACATACCCATTTGTAACTAGCGGGATCAAACCGCAAAGCATAAAATTAAAGTTGCTATTGTATTTGGATTGCTTTGAATTTTTAAGTGAAAGAGATGTTTCTTAAATAGTGATCAAGTCAGTGAGAAGAGCTATCAAACTGATAATGTTGTACATTAACGTATTTAGTACGTGAAAACAACGTTTTAATAACATGTTTGAGCTCAAAGGTTATAACTATGTACTACTGATGTTATACATATCATCTTCAATTGAAGCAAAACGATGACACAAATATCTTGTGTAACCAACGTTAAATTTACGTTATTTCAACTTGTAGTGAGGATGATAACATTTTTCAGTAACTTGCTATTGCCAAACACAGTTATAACATGATTTCAACATAATATGTGTACAAATACGATTATAGTACTATACTACAACGTCTTTTTTGAAGTTTATTCTCAAAGATGTTTTCTGTGTTACTTGGGGGATTTTTGCCAACTGTTTCTTAAAATATATCACCAAATAAAAGTCACAGGAATTCTAGTATTTTTAAATGAATTTGATTAAAACAGGATTCTATAATAACCTAAATGTTGGAAACAATCTTTAAAAAGTTGTCATTAGGACATTTTAAATTACTTTAGCAACCTGATATATAGTAAAGTTTTTTAAAAAAAATGACGAAATCTTCTCTTGGAATTCCGCCTCAAAAGCCAAAACTATTTTTGCCAATAAAAATAATACCGGGGCTTTTTGATGGTGTAGTTGAAAAAATATATTATTTGAACATTTTTTTTTGTCGATGAAATTTGATAAAAATGTTTTAGAATATATTCCGTTACATTTTTATATGGTTTTATTAAAATGTTGATTTTTCCCGGGATCCCGGGAATCCCGGGATTTGAAAAATAAAAATTTTTGAAGTAGAGCCACTACGCACGCTTTCTACGCTAAAAATTGATCTGAGGTTTCCTATCCGTAGCCACTACCCTAGACTAGACAGGATCACAACCACAGCACAAAAAGGAAACATCAACGACAAACCAAATCGGTGTCAATTTAAAAACGCCAATGGCGAAAACGCATTAAGCAAACCCATATAGGGACTAATGTAAGCTAATTTACAACATTTGAATAATCCCGCCCTTATTAAGCCTCAAATTTGAGACTTAAGAAGAGCAACTGATTATCTCGGAGAGACTCAATGTCCACTGCACCATTGCTCCGGTTAGCGCAGTAAGGACGTAATATTGTGGAGGGCGCCCTAATTATCCACAGGCTCCGTTTGTGGTTAGGTTTTTTATAAGACCACCCCCTTCCCCCCCAACCATTCACAGATGAAATCCGCATAATGGTTCCAAAATGACCGAAAATATTTCGGATAACACAAAAACAGCTCAGAATAATATATCTTGAAAGTTCACGAAGTTTGAGGCGTCTCATGATGGTGTTCAATTATATTCAAAAAGTGACCCCGGAACCGGTTCCCCGGAACATCTGTAAAAATGATTCCAAGGCACTTAGTGACCGGGGTGGACTTTCAGAAATATTTTTCTATCATTCTTGTTCACTTAGATCTGAAAACTAAACTGTTCTAAATTCACTTTTTTCCAATAAGGCCAATTCCAATTTTCATTCCGGAATAACTCTGGAACTAGAACGCCATTCCAAAAATCCCTAACGAATCACTAAATTAGAGGGGTATGCGGTTCTGGTGTCAAAATATTGCTAAAAAATATTGAAAAACAAAAAAAGTTATAGCGCACTGTCCTTAGGCGGGTTGGTAACGGAAAAGTTAATAGTGGACTCCGATCGTTGAAATGTTGAATTTCCATGAGGTTTGAAAGATCGAAATTTTTCCCAAAAAGATACGTAGGAACTGAAAACATATGCAATAAACTAATTGAAATCAGAAAGTCCTTATGGAAGCCTATGACTGATAGAGTTTTTATGCCACTTCCTGTGCAATATTTGCTTGAGTTCAGAAACAATCCTGTTCAGCAAACAAAAAGTTAATGCAAAATGTTGATTGTCGTGTTTGCTTTGCGAATGTGAGCTTCCATTCCCGAGCAGAAGAAAATAACAAGTGAATCACATATCAAGGTATTTATCCTCAATACTACCACACCTTGACATGCCCTTCATTAGGTGGTAATAAGAGGCAAAATAACAAAAATGAATACCAAAGTTTTGTATAAATAACACCTAGAAAATAACAAGCCTTGATATTTCAATAATGAATGCATACCTAAAATTTCAAGTGCTGTATTTGTTATTCCAAAGTTATTGAATAACAAACTAATAGCATTTCTTATTATTAAATGTTTCTTTTGTTCGATGATTTCATGATGTAATAGCAAATCTAGTTCTTCGGTTATATTCACTGCTAAAACAACAAATACTAAATCAATATCAAACTCTGCTCAAATACCTCCAACTGTTATTGTGATGTTCTCATAACATTTCGTAGAATAACGCAGCAATAACAATTTTAGGTATTAGAGCACATGTTGCTCTTCGCATGGTATTTGTAAGGTATGCCCTTCTGCTCGGGTTACCTGCCTTACCAATCTGCAGGCTGCAGCAGGTAGGAGGTAGCTCAGCCGTCCATTGGAACTTGTTCGTGGCAAACAAAATCTAAAGTTTTACGAGTTATGCCCGGTTATCGACTTGTTTGACTTCCGGGCCTGGAAAATGTGTGTTCAATGTCGCGTATGTTTGGATGTTGGTGGTTGCCAGCACAAATTTGCAAATTCCGTTGCGCCGTCCGTCCGTCCGTCCCTGGCGTCCCGGGACGGGGGGAACATGCGTTTCGGATGGGTAAGTGAACAATGTTTGCCTTCGTGGTGCCACCGGTGGCATGTGTTCTGACGGAGCGGAGTTCCACTGAACCACACAAATTCGAGCTGGGATACGCTGCGCGCTCTCCGGATGATGGGCAAAAGTTCGACGGGTTCGACATTGTACCCAATTTGAATAATAATAAGCCAAGCAGGGTATTATCGGTGTACCTATGCCGGTCACGGCGTGGTAAACGAGCTAAAATTAAGTTACTTAGTTTGGATATTTATCCTGCTTACAGAAAATAGATGTATATAAATAATCTACTAGACAAACCAATGGTGCGAAATGGGTAGAATCATAAATAAAGGCTAATGTATTCTTCAATACGATTATGTTTATTTTCATAGAAGTACTTATCGTACACATTTTTGATTTTCAATTTCAATTTATCTTCTTCATTAGAAGCAGGAAAAAGCCCCTGGGAGTGGAATGTCCATTTGAATCCCTTCTCCCAGAGGCAAAAATTTCCTCTTCTTTTCAAAAATACATTACAATGGCACTTCCAGTGAGAATGAAATCTCTTTGAAGGAAGCGTATAAGTTATTACAATTGAATTATAGAAAAATATATGAAATTCATTTGTGAGGTGTCGATGACTGGTGGAAACGATGGTGAAGAAATACGTCTGACGGTTTTTGCAATTCCTTCGGCTGGCAGATAAGCCCCTTTGGGACGCGTGTGTGGTCTGGAACAATTCATTAATTTTATTAGGCGCGCAGCATCACTAACTTCGGCCAGACATATACCAGCAATCAGCATCTTACCTGGAAGAGCTGAACTATCCTCTCGGCCAACAGATAAACGAACACCACCACCGATCAGGCTGAGGCCGGGGTGGCCTCTGCTGTACATAATAGCCGTCTCCATTCCACTCGGTCCATGGCTGTTTGTCTCCAGTTCCGCACTCTGCGTAGGGTCCGCAGATCGTCCTCCACTTGGTCGACCCACCTAGCTCGCTGCGCTTCACGTCTTCTTGTACCGGTCGGATGACTCTCGAGAACCATTTTAGTTGAGTTGCTATCCGACATCCTGATGACGTGTCCCGTCCACCGTAGCCTCCCGCATAATTGCCCATTTCCACTTTAAACCAACCTTAAGTTTGCATGTAAAGTAATGATTGCTCTAAATATACCGTATATCTGCATCTGCATGCAATAAGGCTTCAGCGCCGTGGTTACTTGGGTATGAAATTCTAATTTCATTATCAACGATTGCGCAACAAGTTCTATGTCTTTTCAACATATTGCCCTTATTAAGCATGTGGCTCCCATTTTCATCCTACGAAAAACAAAGGATTGAAGCGCTGTTTGTTTTGTTTCTTATTTTTGTATTTTTTGTTAGAAGTAAGAACCCATGAAAACAAAAAAAAGGAATCAATCGGTGCCGTAATCGCTTGTTTTCAAATAGGATGAATATATGGGAGCGTGAGATTACTGATGACACACATAACCTATTTCTCATAAAATAACACAGCGCAACATTTTTTTGTCTCAAGAGCAAACTTATGTGTCTCTGACAGATTTAGGACGGCTGAATCCGAATCTGGGCTCAGATTTGCTCCAGCACGTCAGAATTTTGTGCTATACTCCAATTTATAGGGCATAATATGCGATTTTGGGCTTTTTTGACTGCCAGCCATTCAGCATGAAAATATTTTTTTTAAGCAATCAAAAGGTAAATTGCTCAATTAACATCTAAATTAACGACTCATGCAAAATATTTCGTTTTACCAAGTTGAATATGATAGTTTTAAGTGATTTATGATAGGCACGATATTTCCCATACAAGTCACCCTCCTAAAATTGCATGCAAGTTTACTTACTAACATAAAATGCTTAAATCTATCAAATTTGGTTTGGTAAAACAGAATATTTTGCATGAGTCGTTAATTTAAAGTTTAATTGACCATTTTAATCCTTGATTGCTTAAAAAAAATATTTCCATGCTTATTGGCTGGCAGTCAATAAAGCCCAAAATCGCATATTTTGCCCTATAAATTGGGGTGCTCAAAATTGTGACGTGCTGGAGCAAATCTGAGCCTGGATTCGGATTGAGCGGCCCAAAATCTGTCAGAGACACATAAGTTTGCTCTTGAGACAGACCAAAAGTTAATTTTTGTTACGCTGTGTAATCTTTTCAAATCTGGCTCAAAATATTCTATAGTGGACCCCCGGGGAGCATTATTGGATTGAAAGGGTCCACCATTGGGTAGATCGTATTTTCTTACCATGTTAAATCGGTAACAATAATGGACCCCCTTAGATTTTACCAATAGTGGTCCTCCAGACTAGTTGGCATTCACATTTTTTTTAATCGAGTTATCGCTTTCCAGCGTAATTCCAGCACTTCGAACTACTGTCTTTCATGGAACATGAGTCATCGTCTCCCGGTGGAAGTTCACCGGTAGAAACAGATTTGAGCAGGAAATTGAGGAAAAAAATGAGAAGGTTCCACTATTGATTAAGGGTCCCTGGCTAAAATACCATAAATTGATTTTTGTACATGATTTATTCGACGTTAGATCTTGATTTATATCAAAATAATTCGATTGACAACCTGAGCTTGCTTATAGCAACGGTCTTGGTTAAGGGATTACATACCTTCAGGATGAAAAAAAAATTCATAAAGTTTGGAGCACTAGAACGAAAGTTCTAGTATTTCAAATCTTAAGGTACTGACCGGTTCACTTTTCATAAATAAATGCATAATTGGCTTTAAAAAATAGTTTGTTTAAACTTTTTACCAAAAACAGCGACTTTTTCGTTGAAAATGGATTTTCATTGCTTTTTTTACCGTTTCCAGTACATCGAGATTTGAATTACGAACAATTAAAACAAACTTTTCTTATCACTATTGTTGGCACTTTTTAAAGCACACAATTTCGAGATAATCGCGTTTAAAGCTTTGCGTTTTGCCATGCCCTTACGGATAGTGCGCGCTACAAAGCACTGTTGCTTTTGTGCTAGTGCTGCAATCTTTATGAAATTTGGAATGTCTATTATCTAGCTAGTATACTTTTAGAAAATGAAATAAAAAAGTTCGATTTTTTTATCACCATCAAGGTATGTGACCCCTTAACCTATTTCTGACAATTCAATAAAATCACAGTAATTGAACTCCAATGTTGATGTTTTTTTTTCGGATAACTAAACGAAATGACATGTTATGCATACGCACACCCTGAAGTTTATAGACACATATCTGTTAAAAAAGCGGACAAATAACTATTGAATGCCTGCCAATTTGCATGAATTTTCCACAGAAGTAGATGATTATGTATATCGCTAAAAAAATGACAGGATTAATTAGATAATACTTTTACAACCCTTAAATCGGAACAGTAAGAGTGGCTCACCAATTGTTGTCAAAAGAGTCAGAATCATAATTACTTGTTTTAACTGTAAAATTGTTAATAGTGAATCGTCTTTTTTATTTTGTCGATGTAAAAATGTGAATTAAAAGGTGTTTTAAATTTCAAAAATTCCAGATGCAACTAAAATAGGTGTCGATTTCCTGAAACTCTACTGGTGAAATAAACACATATCAACACGTTCCCAGGGCAAATTTGAGCAATTTTAATATATCCTTTGCAAAGTTACTGACATGTTAGTGTGTCTAAATTATTGCGGAGTAAGGCAGTAACTTCCTATAGTGTATGAGAGCATACAACAAATGCACAATCGGTTGTGGTATGGGCCCTTTCGTTCCAGCGATCTGGTAACCTAGGTGCGTATGGCTTCAGGCAAGTTACAAACTGCATGATTCTATCTCAAAATTTACAGCTTTATAGAAGGTATGTCGAGTAGCGTTGGGCAATTTTGAATCGATGTTCGCAACATCGATGTTTTTGTTCCGATTAACCGATTTTTTGAATCGATGTTGAAGCCCCACGAAATCGACCGAATCGATTTTTTACATTCGATTTTTCTTTCGATTCAAAAATATAAAATTTCTCTTTTTTACCATTAAAAAATGTACATAAAATCGAGGTGAATTGTGCATGAAATCGAAGTAATCGAGGATCCACTAAAACGAGGTATACCTGTACATCTCGGGTATCTTGAGCAATCCCTCCCAAGAGTCTAAGTAAATCTTTCTTAGGTTTCTGGAGAAATCCTTTTTATGGTCTACAGAGTCCCTTTCAGGGTTCAAGCACACCTTCTCAGAATTCCGAACATTTTTTTCGAGAATCCCTCTCAGGATTCTAGATGAATTTCTCTTAATAATGTGGAAGACCTCCTCTTAGGATGCCTTTCAATACTGCAGGAGAATTTCTCTCAGGGAATCCACCAGGGAGTTTTATGGATATCCGTCTAAGCATTCTGGGAGAATCCCGAGGAAAAAATTCTCTCAGGATTCTGAGGATAATACCATGTTGGTGGAACCATGCGAGCACCTCTAGCACCTCTGGTGGAAGGATCGCGGAAACAAACGAAATTTAAATTCATCGTTAAATCCATGTACCAAGGCCTTTCGAAAAATGTTATGTCTGTTTGTCTGTGATTCTAGGGAATCTCTCTATCTAGACTCTAAGGCAATTTCAGGGTTTTGGGGTATTCCCTACCAAGGGTGATATCCCTTTCAAGATTACAAGTAATTTCTGGATGATCTGGGTTGATCCCTCTAAGGATTCTGGATGACCCTCAGTTAGGATCCCACTCAGAATTCTGAGGAAATTTTTCTTAGCATTCTCATGAGCTCCTTTCAAAATTCTTGGAGAATCATACTCAGCATTCTCAGGCTTGTGGCGAAATCCGTCTCTGAATTCTGTGGGAATATTTCCTAGGATTCTGAGGGAATCCCACACAGGATTCTAGTGGTATACTTCTCAGTATTCTGCGTAATATCATTTTAAGATTCTGGAGGAATATCACTAAGTACTCTTCTCAAGATTCTCTAAAAATTCGGCTTTCTGGGTAGAGTTCTCTAGATATACTGGTGTAATAATTTAAAGTATTCTAGAGCAGCGGTTTTCAGATCGTGCACCGCGGTGCACTTGGTGCACCGCGAAGCCATGACAAGTGCACCGCAGCACTTCAGAAAAGTCTTGCATAATTAAGTGTAAATTTAAATTCATTGCCTATTCCATGAAAAATTATTCGACTTAATTAGAACAACTAAACTATTGTTAGGCTGCGGCTCCGTGGTCGTGTGGCTAGGGTCACCAAGCTCTTAGTCGCATCGTGCTGAGGAGCGCGGGTTCGATTCCCGCCGCAGCTGTCAGGAAAAGTTTTCGGCTGTGCCACTGGGCGTTGCATGCTAGTCCGTTGTCTAGTGTCGTGCTTCCTTCAAAGAGCGAAAAGCTCACTGGAAGCATTGAACGTGTCCGTGTCTTTTTAGGTGCTCAAAGGGATTGAGAGTAATATTTCCATTATTCTAGCCGGCGAGTTAACCTTGAATCCAGCAAAAACCGTCTCAGATATTCGCGAAGAATCATGGAACAAGTCTGCCAAAACTTTCCTTATAAATATCATATTTTTCCAAGAACTCGTAATGGATGCTCTCAAGTACTTACCCTACAAAGCAACTGCAATGCATCTTCAATGAATGCGATAAAAAAAAATCTCACTAATATTTCTGTGGCTTTGCTTAATACCAGAGAAGGAATCTATCACTGATCTCGAAATCAGGTGAACACACAACTCCTTCCGAATTGAGAAGAGTGCCTGGAAGAAATTTATCTAAAAATATTTTCATTATATGCCAAAGTTCTGAAAATAAAGCTGCCAAGTGTGTTGCCAGAATTTTTTTCAGAAATCCAGAAATCCTTGTCTATCAAAAATTGTCTAATGGGGATTTCCTAACCTTAAGCCTACCTGTCCAACGAACGTAAATTCTTGATTTTTGTCATCAAATTAGCTCGTAGTTTGAAGAAAATCACGAGAATTGTCGTTTCCGTCCATTTTCAATTTGATTCGGATCCTGAATTATCCGCAAACTTCAGTTTTAGAGTCGTTGAAGAGGTAAAAAGAGAGGTTACGAGACGCTACTGCTAGAAATGATTCAGTAGTCTTGGAAGGACTTCACCAAGAAACAAAACACCACTAATTCGGCTCAAGATTTCATTTAGCATTTAGAAAGATCTTGTCTGAAAATTTCCAGAAACATGCTGAGCAAGAACTATTCTAAGTCGAAAAACTGTGTCACTTCACTATGCTCCGATAAGTGATGAAAAAACGTAAGTCAGTGTCATAATTGGTGGAAGAAAAACTAATGCACCTTGGAATTGCTATGCAAAATTCGATAGCTTTTTTGACGAATTTGAAATTGTTTTTTTTTTAACAATAATGAACATGTGCACCGCGGAGCGATTTATTTCCAAAAAGTGCACCGCGAACCGAAATGTCTGAAAACCCCTGTTCTAGAGCAATCACTCTGAGTTCAGGAGCAATCGCATTCAGGAGTTTAGGGGAGTCCTTTCAAAGATTCTGGGCAATGTCTTCCAGGAATCTACGATTATTTTTCTGTTTTATGTGGGAATACCTCTTAGAATTTCAAAGAATTCTCAGGATGCTGGAGAAGTCCATTCAAGAAGTTTTCGTAATCCCTTCCAGGGAGAATCCTCATCAGATTTTCGGAAAAATCCCTCTTAGGTTTATAGATACATTTCTCTCAAGAATCTGAAAGAACGCCTCTTATGATCCCTCTCAGGATTCTGGAGGAATCACTCGTAGAATTCTAGAGAATACCTTTCGAGATTATGGCAGACTTATTCGCAGAATTCGAAAGGATTCCACCCAGAATTTTAGGGGAATTCTGGGAGAATACTTGAAAGGATTCTAGAGGAATTCTTCTCAAGTTTCTGTGAGAATGCTATCTTCCAGAACTCTGTGAGAGTATATCTCAGGTTTCTTTGACAAACTCGCCCAGTATTTTGAGGGAACCTTTCTCAGAATTTTGGAATCCTTCTTAGAGTTCTAAGCTACGCTTTTTAAGGATTCTGGGTCATTTATTTTAGGTTTCTTGGGGAATTCATCTTAGAATTCCGAAAATCTTTTTTGTTTCGTGGGAATCTCTCTCACAATTCTAGATGAATTTACCTCAAGAATATGAAAGAAAAGCTCTTGGAATTCCTCTCATGATTTTGTAGAATTCTAAGATAATCCTTTTTACGGATCTGGAACATTTTGAGAGAATCCCAAGCGAAAGCTTCTCTTAGGATTCTGAGACTATCTATCACAGGATTCTGGGAAAATTCATCTCGGGACTCTGAGACAATCCATCTCATAGATATGGAGTTATCTCTCTCAGGATTCTAGGAAAATACTTAATAGAATTCAGAGTGAATTCCCTCTAAGATACCGGAAGAATCTTGTTTTATTTTTTAGATAATGTAGCTCAGGATTCTGTGTAATCATTTCCAGCATTCTGAAGAAATCTCTCTAATAATTCTAGAGGAACTACTTTCAGAGTTCTGGAGGAGTCTCTTTAAATATTCTAAAAGAATTTCTCTCAGCAGTCTGCGGGAATTTATTTCAGTACTATATGGGAATACTTCTCAGAGTTCTGGGGATTTTTCTTTCGATTCAAAAATAATCAATTTCATTCTTGTTTTTCAGAATGCACTTTTTTTAACGTTATTCATTTTCGAATCAGAGTCGCGAAGTGTTCTAATATTTTGATATTGAATTTATTTAGACAAACAATGCAGCAAACGAATTATTTTACAGTTTTGTAATATTTTATAATATCGAATTGATGTAAAAACATCGATTCAAAGCATTCGATTAAATCGGTGAATCGATTCTGCTGATCTGATTCGAATCGATTCTCAAAAATCGATGTCTCAGCCAGATTTGCCCAATGCTAATGTCGAGCTTCGAGTTCAACAAGAGCAAGAATGCCAAGAAGTGGTTTCATCTGACTGCAACATAGTTTGGGAAATATTATATATTTGTCGAATTCACTTTGTACCGTATACTTATCAATTCTTCACCAAATTGAGCAAAGTTAGGCTCATTCAATTCCGACACTCATTCTATATCGGAAAACCAGAATTACCAGGAACTTGTCCTTACACTATACTAATATCCGCATTGTTGGGGTTAGGGTATCTTGTGTTGAT
The DNA here is from genome assembly GCF_035046485.1 of Aedes albopictus. Lineage (NCBI taxonomy): Eukaryota > Metazoa > Arthropoda > Insecta > Diptera > Culicidae > Aedes > Aedes albopictus. The sequence continues at coordinate 192,116,473 of NC_085138.1, forward strand.
CAGTCGTGGCCCCACAAAAAGCCTGTTCCAAAATTACCACTTCGACGTCTAATAGTAGCCCAGTGTTTGCGCCGTTAGACTTATAAAACGATCCATTGAAAATTGCCAAATGATCCATTGTTAACTTTTTAATATTCCATAGAAGCGTACCAGGAAACCATAAACCAGTCATTTGGATCCATGAAACATTGTCAAATTCTCCCTTCTTTTCGTAAAATTTAGCAATTAAAATTCCAGAATTCTATAAACTGCTCCTTGAAGTGGTTGAAACAATCACTAGAATGATACATAAAAAATAGGAAGCGATCCCCAAAAAATGAAAAGGATCCATAAAAAATAGGAAAAAGATCTAAAGAAAATATGGAAGCGATCCATAAAATATGGAAAATGATCTATAGAAAATAGGAAAGCGAATTATAAAAAATTGAAAATGATCCATACAATTTTAGAAATGATCCACAAAATTTAGGAAATGATCCATAAACCAAAAGTGTAAATTTTACGAAAAAGTCGAACGGTGGTTTTATTGGAACCATATTTTTATGGATCATTTCGTCAATTTTATGAATCATTTTTTAAAAAAAAATATGGAACGTTTCCAAATTTTCTATGGATCATTTTTCTATTTTGTATGGATTATTTTCTATATTTTTAAGGATCGTTTTCTACTTTTCATGGATCCTTCTATGGATCGTTTCAGCCATTTCTCATGAAATTTTAGATTTTTTTATTGCTAAATTTCACGAAAAGAAAGGAGCATTCGACAATGTTTCATGGATGCAAATGACTGCTTTATGGTTTTCTGATATGCTTCTTTGGAATTTTGAAAAGTTTTTTTAGCAATTTTTCATGGATCAATCGTGACTTTTTGTATGCAAAAGAATATTTTCCCACGTCTAAATCCCAGACTAGTCAGATACTATCTACGAAGGTGTTTTCAGCATGTTTGCAACCCACATTGCTGCTCACCGACCGAAAATCCCGTACATTATTGTATTAAAACATGTGCTCGGAAATCCAAGTTATCCGGAACTCAAGGAAACAGGACTGCCAAGTCAAATATTATCTCGATAGAGAATGAGTTTCTATTTTGAATTAGCCCATGTTTACTGAAATCTGTAGAAAATTTACTGAGATAGGTACTAGTTCAGTTTCGTGTTACCCTACTGGCATTATAGTGTTTATTTTTTTTTTTTTGCTGGTCACACTACGGTTAATGACGATCCTTCACTCGCTCATGGAAAAAGTGACAAAATGTCGCGTCCAATCAAATGCAGTAAGAGATATCATATTGTGCAGATTGTCTTTCTTAAATCATATATACGGTCTTGTACCATTTGGGTGTACCTATTTTGGGCACTTGTCGCTATAACTAAGTCAATTTCACTGTGTGCCAAAAATTTAGTTATTAAGTATAAAATTGGCTTAGTTAAACCGGCAAGTGCGCAAAATAGGTGCACCTACCCAAATGGTACAAAACCCTAATCTGATTAGCAGACGTAATTGTTCAGCTCATCCAAATTGGTGACTTCCAACATACACACACGGTAAAAATTCTGCATGATGATACGAAGGGATTGGCACTTGAATTCGCACTACTTGCCTAAGGACTGTTCAATTTATAAAACGGACAACTGGCTTGTGCGATATCTTTTTTATTTTTCAATAAAATCATTATCAGTTTTTTGCATAACTTTCTATAGCTATTTTCAAATGTAGGAAAAATATAACATTGAGTAAAATGTTTTTTATTGTGTAACTGAAGCGGTTTTCGTAAAACATCAATAAAAACCCATTTCTCAAAATTCGACATAACTTTCCACATATTTAACATGCACATTTTCATGAAGTTTTCAATGTATTGCAATCTCATACTATTCTACTGAAGGTAAAGCTCAATAGTTGGTCAGTAATAATGCACAGGGCAGCCTCCAGCTTGATATAGTGAGTTGCCTTGTTTTCATAGTAATTATTAAAAAATATTTATTTAAATCCTGTGTTGCAAAAGCACAACGGATTCGGCTGAAAATTTGTTCAGAGTAGTACAATATTGCTTTCTGAATGATACAGAAGAAAAATTTACTTGAAATTGCATTCTCCATCAAAAATTTAATCCATAAAGATAGTCATAGTAAAAAACTGCATTCTTTCTGCTCCATTGATGCAGTTATTCGACTCTAGCGAATCTTGTTATTATTTATTTTCAACAAAGTTGGTCCTATGCTATTATACGCCTTATTTAATAATAATTAGATGTAAAGTTTTCATTTCCAACATCACTGTTATGCTAAATTTTGCATAAGGTTGCATTGTTATTTGGAAGAACCTTCAAAGAACGAAACTGTTTTGATTACAATGGCGCACAGTATCCAAACCAGCAATGCTATTAAAAAGCGGTTTTCTGCATTTGAAACCACATTATTCCTACTTTCGACTGAATGCATAAAATAATTGTTTGTTATTATTTTCATGCCCTTTTCGCTTAACAATTGAATTTTATTCAAAAAATTAAATCTGACTTGAGACTTTGATATCTCAACAACTAATTTTCCAATTGAGCTTAAATTTCGCCGGAATGTTTATTACTCATGCTGCTGCAGCATGGCACTTGGTTTTCTGATATTAAAAACGATATACCATATGTGAACAGTTATTTTATTTATTTTTCAAATTTTCAGCAATCAAAAATTTCACCTCATTTTACATCTGGCCGATTTTTTATAAAATAAAACTAATTTTATTCAATACAAAAATGATTACCATAATGATAGATGATGTACTGAAAAACGAAGCAAGGGTGGTTAAATTTGAACTAGGCGTCTTTTTTCTATAGCCTTGTAAAGTTGTCCGTTTTATAAATTGAACAGTCCTTATCAATTTGTTATCATTGGAATATTACTTGGAAAGGAACATCCTATGCCTATTCAGTTTTAATGGAACATCACTTCAATTCGCTATTGACAATGTTTTGATTTAAAAACAAAAATTAAAAAAATAGTTTGTGCCACACCCAGGTTTGATAGCAGGACCTTCACCGTTTCAATCTTCAGTCTTACCACTACTCTAAATCACAACTGTTAGAAAGCTGTTAATCGAAGCGAAACACTTTCTACCATCTGTCATCTATATTTACTTTCATATCTAAAGCAGTCATTCTCAAATCAAGAACTTTTCACTTCAGATCTTATAGCTATGTGCAGTAGTGTAAATCGAAGTGATTTTCAGTTGATTTATCCGGTGTGTCTGTTTTGGTTCTCAAGTCAACACTGACAGCATTGCGAATCTAAAGGAAAAAGCATTTGTGATCATGTTGCTTGGGAAGTTAAATAGTTAAGGGATTTTTCCCTTGATTCGAGCGTGCAGAATTTTTACCGTGCATTTCAATAAACACAAAGGGGATTCACTAAACAGCGTAAAGTGATTAAACTGATTAAACGTCGCAATCAACAAGGCAATGTTTGATTTTTATTCGCAATTTCATGAAACATTTCAATAAACAGATAATCATGGCTTACGCCCTAGTAAGGAAAAACGCCTACTGGCATTTTTTGTTTTGAAAGCATTCTTTATTACACCAACGAACCTAACCTCAAAATGACTGACAATTCACAGGTCATTTTGACAGATGTAACATGAGCATGAAAAGGACGGCAAGAAGATCGATAAAGTAGAATATATAATCCGTCTTTTTCGTGCATGTGTGTGATCTGTCAAAATGACCTGATAAGTGTCAAACATTTTCATGGCTAGCTTCGTTGGTGTAATGAAGAATGGGGCACGTTCGGTGTAGTACTAGATTTGTAGTAATGAGCTGAATTTTAGTATGGTGAGAAGGTCAATTCTCTGTTTCTGCAATGAAATGGTACAAAAAGCGTGGGTATTATGATTCTTTACCTAATTTGAGGCTGTTTGAGCAAAACTTTAGATAACTATGTTGTTTATGTTGCTGGAAATTGAGAAAACAACAACACTGTTGCACAAAGTTTTGCTCAAACAGCATAAAATTAGGCAAGAAATCATAATAGGTACCCACGCTTTTTGCACCATTTCATTGCAGAAACGGAGAATTGACCTTCTCACCATACTAAAATTCAGCTCATTACTACAAATCTAGTAGGGTGACAATGGGTATTATCGGCAGGTTTGTTCTTTTCGTCATGGGGGGTTTTTGTCAGCCAAATTGCCTGAAACTTGGCCATATAATTCAGCTTAGTTGGAAAGGATTTGAGACCATCTCCTAGTTCAATAGGTTTTAGAAAACCCCCTAAGACGAAGAGAACAAAACGGCCGAGAATAGGTAATTTCCCCTACTTCACCGATCTGTCCTATTGCGGATTTAAAAAAAATCCACTCTGGAGGTCCATAGGTTGTTAGATCGGCCCAAATTTGTATGGCGAGCAAAAAAGTACTCAAAATTCACAGGGAATTGTGCCTTTGGGTGAATCAAACAACCTGTGAACGCAGTACTCTCTGCAGCAGCCGGAGCATATCGAGCATTTTTCTTTATATTTTCTAGCAGATATCTGCAATGTAATTTTAAGATCGCACAAAAATTTCCATCATATAGACGGGGTCCTTTTGTTACATTCGATCCGTCATAAATTTACAGGTTTTTTTTTCGAACTGTGCGTGCACGGTCGTGAGCAATTAAAACGATGGAAAAGGACCCCGTCATATATGATGGAAATTTTTGTGCGATCTTAAAATTACATTGCAGATATGTGTTAGAAAATATAAAAAAAAATTGAGCTCCGAGCGAGAATTGAACTCAGATCCTCGGAATGTGAGTAGCACGCCCGAGCTCTCTCGGCTATCTCTGCTTGTTGAAAAGCAGACAGTCAAAGTTAAACTGCTTCTACCATAATGCAAGCATGCTCGATATGCTCCGGCTGCTGCAGAGAGTACTGAGAGAGACAACGAGGAAACCGCCACAGCTGTGAGCAGCCGTTCGTTTAGCTGATGACGGAGAGTGGCTGCACAGATAAAAATAATGAAGTTTACACGTCATGTAAACTTCCAGTTTTGATGGTTTACATGATATATCATGTAAATTTATGTTATATGTCATGTAAAAACCGAGGGGCGATTCACTGTACTGCGTTACTGAATTTAAAATTCACGACTGAAAAAAATACACAAAAATACATCAATACACGAAAAATACAAAATTGAATAAAAAATACACATTATTCGAAAAAATGCACCAATTCAAAATAAAAATGCAAAAATTCACCAATGCATGAAAAATGCAATAATAGTTCAAATTCGATTAAAATCCACGAATACAATGGAATTCGACGCGCAGTATACAAATTCGGGTATCATGCGATGATATTGTGAGATGGCGTAAAAATTGAAAATTGGATGTTTAAAGGCACCGGGACTGACAATTCATCTCAAGCTGGACAGTATCCAAACTTCCGGAAGAGGATACTTCAATCCACCAACAAACAGCATAGCTTTTTTCGGTCGGCGACGAGGTAGGGAATTTACAATTTACGGTATGGAATTTACGAGATACAATGTTTTGGAAATTTCAAGGCAAATACGTGTCGGATTGAAACCAGGATTGAAATGAAAATATCTAATAAATCATTGTCTGGAAAGCCTGGCAAAGGTTGGCGATTATGGTGTTAGAGAAAGAGGCTATCAGTTTTCCTGAATATTTATAAGTTATTGCAATCAGAGATCGCTCCTAGTGTAATGTGTGCGAAGATTTGACAAAAAAGAATCCCTTCGGATATTCCTCCACAGCAATTCCACCGGAGATTTTTTCTGTGAAACTCTATCGGATATTGATTCCAGGGGAATTTCTCTAATTCCATAAATTTAATTCCTCTGAAGATCCAAGAGAAATTGATTCTTCCTTGGAGATTTCCTTCTGAGGTTCTAACAAAATAAATTCTAGACCAGATTCCCGGTGATCCTCGAAAGAGGAATTGCTTCGAAAATTGCTTTAAAAATCCCTTTCGAAAATTTTTGAGATACTAACACCATAGACTGATAATTCAGACCATCGGCTAACACCGTCAGCTCTGCATGATGTGTATCTATCGGAAGTCCTGAAATGGTTCCCAGGATTTGCAGCACGAATCTCCACTAACTATTTCTTGGTGATTCATGTGAATTCTTACATCTCCGGATTCTTCCAAGAGATCCTTCCGGTAGTTCCTCCAAGAGCTGCTTCAGATATGTTCTAGAAGTAATATAAAAAAAATTGAAAGAATTCTACAAAGAACTTCGGGAACTCTTTGAAATATCCTAGAAAGAACAACTGAACAAATTCAAAAAGGTATTTTTGGAGGAATCACAATATTAACTTTTGGAGAAATCAACGAAGGCAATCATGGTCACATTCCAGAGGAACATGATGGAGTAATGCCGAGATTGCTGGAGGAATTCTAGAAAAAGTTCCAACGAGTATCCGACCTCGTATCCGACATAGAACGAGTAGAGACTCCGAAAGGAAGTCCAAAAACTTCACGAGAAATTCTAGAGCAAAGTCTCGGAAAAATTCTTGAAGGAATTTTCGTAAATACCACAAAAGAGTCCTGGGAATCACAAAATCAATTCAGAAGTAGCCCAAGAGAGAACTGCTGGAATTATTTTTGAAGCAGCTCCTGGAGGGTTCTAAAGAATTTCGTATAAGTGCACCCGGTGCAACTACTGCGGGAACTATCCGGTAGAAATGCGAATTTTGAGTCAGGAACTGGAGTTAGTTTTGCAAAATAATTTTATATTTTACGGTTTTCATTCATTGCAGCGTTCGAAAACATGGCTTAATTTCAGTTTGTTTACAAACAATAATCCTAAAATTTCATTTAATGCAAAATGTGAAAATCAATTCAAAAATACACATTTATTCGAAAAATACTCAATTATGGCATCAATACATATCAATTTCACTTTATTCAAAAAAGTGCAAAACATTACACTAATACAAAAAATACATATTAATACACCATAAATACACAAATTCGATTTTCAATACACAGGGCTGCATCGAAAATACATGAGTGAATCGCCCCTCGGTAAAAACTCTGAGTCATGCTGAATTACATGACATATAATGGAAGTTTACATGATTTTTCATTAGATTTACATGATATGTCATGTAAACTTCTGTGAAATCCCACGCTCCAAACATGTGCATTATATGTCACAGAAATTTACACTATCTTTTCGATCTGTGTGGCATGATTTATAGCAGATGCATGTAAATTTAAAGCGAATATGCTTTAAATTCTGTAAACAAGCCGTCTGACCGGCAGCGGGCTGCTCGGCTGACGTTAGATGTTGGTGATTTACATTTTTCTGCCGCAAATTTCAGTTGATCTTCAATTTACGTGCTGTTTAACTTTCATATTTTTTTGCTGTGCGGACAAGGAGCCAATGATAAATAACATTTTCAATTTCCCATATATTTGGGCTCAAACCCCCATACAAACTCCATCAAATTTAAGCCAGCTCAGTTTTTGACCGATTGAGCTGAATCGTTCACAAGTTGTTCTACTCTCCCAAAGGTACAATTCTATGGGGTGCCGCGTGCACAGTTCGAAAAAAAACCTGTAAAATTATGACGGATCGAATGTAACAAAAGGACCCCGTCGTATATGATGGAAATTTTAGTGCGATCTTAACACTTATGTGGCCGGCAGGGTACCCGGGTACCTTTTTCAATTTCAAATCTCGATATTTTAATGGTTATTGAGACTAGGATGTTGGAACTCTGTTAGATCTCAGAACTCGTGAATATACATCTATTACTGGGGTTGACCAAATTTTAAAGTGAGGAGGGGCAGGGGGAGGGGCTCCTGCATTTTTTTATTACGTGGAAGGCCGGCAGGGTACCCGGGTACCCACGAAATTGAAATGATCATATCTCCGTCAATTTTTCATCGATTTTGGAAATTTTTAGCTCATTCAATTCAGAAACTCATCATCTATCGGGAAAATATTTGGTTAGACCGATCTAATCACCGTGGTTTTCGGAAAATCCATATTTTTGGGAGCATGTCCTTATACCATATTGAAACCCACATTGTTAAGGCTAGGATACCTTAAAGTGTTTATGGTCAACCATGGCCTCACTGGAAGCGTGTTCCGAAATCACAGTTTCAAAGTCAACACGTTTTATGATTCCCTGCCGGTCAGATACAATATGCCAAAGCAATTTTACGATGCTTGGTACCGAAATTGCTACTAACCTACCGAAAATCCCGTATATTCTATTGTATAAAAACACGGATCCGGAAATCCGGATTTTCCGGTACCTATGGTGATCGGACCGGTCTAACCAAATACGATCTCGATAGATAATGAGTTTCTGAGTTGAATGAGGCAAAAACTTTTAAAATCGGTGGAAAAATCGCTGAGATATGATCATTTCCATTGCGTGGGTACCCACCCGGGTACCCTGCCGGCCTTCTACGGGTGTTTTTTTTGCTGGCCACACTACGGTTAAAATTACATTGCTGATATCTGTTGGAAAATATAAAGCAAATTAAGATCTGAGCGAGAATTGAACTCAGATCCTTGGGGTGTGAGTAGCACGCCCGAGCTCTCTCGGCTATCTCAGCTTGTTGAATAGCAGACAGTCAAAGTTAAACTGCCTCTACCATAATGCACGCATTCCCGACATGCTCCGACTGCTGCAAAGAGTACTGAGAGAGACAACGGGGAAACCGCCACAGCTGCGAGCAGCCGTTCGGTTACCCGACGTCTCCACTAGACAGAAATGTCTTGCCATTTTGCTGGACAGATGTGTCATGACAGAAATGTTCTCTCGCTGTTTGCATGGAAAGCACCAGTGTTGATCATTTCTGTTACGTTTTCTCTTTCTGGCAGCAAAATGGCAAGACATTTCTGTCTAGTGGAGACGTGGGGTTAGCTGATGACGGAGAGTGGCTGGCATGATTTATAGCAGATGCATGTAAATTTAAAGCGAATATGCTTTAAAATCTGTAATCAAGCCGTCTGACCAGCAGCGGACTGCTCGGCTGACGTTGAATGTTGGTGATTTACATTTTTCTGTCGCAAATTTCAGTTGATCTTCATTTTACGTGCTGTTTAACTTTCATATTTTTTTGCTGTGTGGAACTTTGTAGCATTTGTGTATTTGGGCCAGTCCAATAGGTTACAGATCGTTGCCATGTAACCGACTAAAGTGAGCGGTTGTTTAAATTACGTGCACTTTCAATAAACAGTTATTCCAAATACATAGGGAAATCAATCTATTCCACGTGCTCTCGGTTAACTTTTACAATGGTTCACACATTTAATCAGCACAATTTGGTGCTTCTCAATTAAATTCATAAAGTTATGGCTGACGGAGATGAAGCCATGCATAGAATTCATGATATTACTTTTATGATTCGATTCCGTCGTCGTCGGTCCCAAATGCTTTAATTAGATGAATAAAATGATGTAAGCTAAAATCATAAGTAAATAAAATACATGATATCAGAGCCTATTTTTATGATTTTGGGACCTATCCATTGTCCTTTTTTTCTATGAGCAACCAGAACTTTTTAGTTGGCCTCTTGTTAGTGAAGATATGTCATGTTCAAATATAAAAGAGAACAACAATGATCGAAATCACCGGATAATCATATTTAGCTGGTTTACTATTTTTGTCTTCGGCTGCTACATCCAATAGGCTTAGGATGCCCTCCAAATCATATCGAATGTTCACTGGTTCACACCACTTGCTGAGTCTCCGAAGTCGTCGAACGAAGGATAAACCGGAAAAATAGAGAGAATTGCCGAAAACTAGCGTGCGCGATTCCCACTTTGCTTCAACCACAAGCAAAACAGAATAAATTAAGCTATCAAAATCATTATGTTTGTAATAATAAATGCTTAACGGTACATCAACATATGTTTACATGCTGTTCATGGTTAGTTTTCTTTCTTTGGGTAGTTTTTTAATGTGTTATTAACAAATTTTGAACAACGCATATAAATCTACATGATATTACAAGGGCATTGCATACTTTTAGGCGTTTATCAATGTATGGAGATTAATATCCCAATTTACAAAATTGCTTCCATTTCGTAAAAACACACTTCGTTAAGAGATTCAAGGCCAGATTTGGAATCTACTGTAATGAATCTATCGAGAGTAAAAGTCCATTCATTGAAAAATAGCTTTAACGAAGTCGTATAGCAGATTGTTTGAAGGGGTTGATATATGACAAAAATATCAACAATTTTTGATTTTTGTCCAAAAAGTTGTATATAAACTAGATTTTAATGAATATACGTCTAAGATGAACTTTCATATGTATAGAATTGAGTTACGTTTACCTATTTCTTAACTGGTTGAAGGAATCATAGTTATAAGATATATTACACAATGTCTGTCGAGCGATCAAAGTTACCCGCATTATCAAAGATGCCCCGTTTTACGGTACTGGGCACTGTTTACTTTTTGCGCGTTTACTTTTTAGTCAATCAACTCCCAACACACTACCGAATCTTACGGGCACACTGTTTTAATGTTGTTCCACTCCCTGATATATGCACATTTATTACTCTAACCAAATAAAAACATTGCAAAATTAGCAGGTTCAACTTTTTCCACATGTCTGTGCTGGACGACCGCACGAATTATATAAATACATATGGCAGTTAAGTGTAACGCTAGGAAGCGACCATGAATATAATTTATGAAAATGCTTGTTTCTATTCATATTTCTGGTCAACTCATTCATGATATTATGAATCATAACTATGATATTATGGCTTGGCAGACATCATAAAAACATGATTTTTTATTCATGATGAGGGGAATGGATTTTTTTTTTGTGTACGATGAAATAGTGGCAATGAAATTTCTCGGCTTGACCGCCATCAGCGCAATAAGATGATGATGCATTTCCATGTACTGTGCCTCATACATTATATGTTTTAAATTCATAAATATGTGCTAAATCGCAAAAGATTGGATACTAGATACCATGTGACTTCAGAACCTAGACATTTCCCGATGATATTTTGTTACCGTGATATAAATTTACTAGCTGAAAAAGTAAATCGTTGGCTCGAAATGTATGATTAAAACCCTCTTACTGTTTACTGACCCATTAAACAATCATTTCTTACAGGAGATAAACCATACAACCATTAATTTTAAAATTAACCAGCATTAAGTTTGTCAGTTATTAATACAATCGGTATCACTAATATCAAAAGATAATATGGTAAACCTTTTACACAAAATTACTAACCATCACTCACGAAAAGCACTTTCAATAACCTTCAAAAATTGAATCAACCTTGAAATTGTTTAGTTACAACCATATTGTTAATACCTCTTTCGTTAAAATTTTCTGTTTCTTTCTGGCTTTTGTTTCTATGAAATGTAAAATATGTGCAGTCGACAGCAATCCTCACTACACAAAACAATCATCTACATTTGGGTGACAATGTAAATAGTAGCAACGGCAACGCCAGCGATCTGGTTGTGGGAGCACTGCGGCATCAGCGCGATTTGTTCAGTGGGTCTCTTGGCATACCGGACGTCACGACACGTGTGGGCAGCGTTATACACGCATTCGAAACAATGGCCCGCCAGCGGCAAGCCCTCGAAAGAAATATAGGCGAAAAACCATACGACTCAACCGTAGGCCCCCGGTATCGCTCTCACAGGTCCAATGTAAAAAGAGTTAATGAAAACGGCGGCAACCGTCATAAAATTATATTGCCATCTCCCAAGATATCCCCATCCTCTACCGAATCCTTGACCTTTGTACAGCAATCCTTTCTTCCGAACACCCTGAACCAATTCTTGAACAACAGCAAACACAATAATAGCAGTAGCAGTAATAATCTACATATAAATAACAATAATTCAGGACAGTACTTTCTGCATTCAAATATCCATAATAGTAATAGCAACCAGGCGCTGGCCAGAACGACTTTCCAGTCGAACACTGGCTCAGAAATCCATTACAATCTGGCTAACGATAATGAATCAAGCAATTTCGATTCGCTGAATCTAGACGATGATTACCGTAAAAGCTCTTTTGGCAAACAATCAAAACTCCAGCCAACGACGACCGCGGCTTCGATTGGCACACTCGGTCGTAATCAACATTTAAATGATGCCACTACTGCCAGCACGATGAACGGTGGTAATGCTAACTTGCGTAGTTCTTTCCAACCAGCAGGAGACACTGAAAATAACAGCTTCAGTAGAAACAATCCGAACGTATTTTTCAACTCGGCGCCACCACTGTCCCAACCGCCATTATCTGCGACAGCATCTCAGGTCCTCCCCGAGAATGACACACCAGCATCCCCAACGGCAATTGTTGGAGCAGCTGCAGCAAGGACGACAGTGGCGACGGCATCAACGGCGTCAACGACAACGACGGTAACGTCGCCACAAACCCCAGCTTCAACGATGCGATATTACAACCACGATAACAACAATAATAATAGTGGCAATCGCCGATCCACCCGCAGTTCCGCTGGCGTCGTCATCGGTGGCAATCCTGCGAATGACGACACCGACGGCAGAGGCGGCGCTGGCTTTACTAGCAATGACAAATTCCTCCGCGGTACCACTGTCAGTCAATCATTCATCAAGAACGTGAAGAACATGCGGCGAAAGTCCTCATCGTACGACTTGCAGACTGCCAGCGCTGGTCTGATGACGGGAGGAGGAACCACCGCAAATTCCTCATCCGGTGGTGGTGTTGGGTACCGACAGAAGAGCGGATCGGCGTTAATGACAACGGCTGCTAGACACCTTTACCGACGTGCACCGAAGGGTCCTGCCGCTGCCTCTGATAATGACACTGATGAATTAACCACCACCCCAACCAGCACTGGCAACATTATGGCCAAGCCACGGGAATCTGCAAACGTCGACAGTAATCGTGGCTCAGGTAAGCGGAAAACATTTCAACCTAGAACGTTAGATAGGGCGGAAATTTGATGATTAAGTAAAAACTCAGCAACCATTAGTCTAGAATTTACGGTCGTAAGGAATCTCCGAGAACTCGTGCTCGAATTACTTTAATTGCTCCCTTTCTTTCCCTTTTTATATTTTCCTTAACGGCCATTTGTACAAATGAAAGCGATTCCACAATGACCGAACTAAAACACTATAAGATGGTAATTACGTTTAGGCGAAAGAAACTCAAGTGTCATAAAATGAACCAAAACGGAAAGATGAAAGAAAATATGCTCTAGGTTAATTGTAGTGTCGGTACGTTGGCGTAACTACCGTTTGTTTCCGGAGGTGCACGGCTGATGGATATTTTCTCAGATTACTGGAATTCAAATTGTTACCGCACCATGGATTTTAAACTAATGGTTTCCTTTCACCTACTTTTGCTGATCTTCTGTCTCTGAGGTCCGTCAATCAACCTAATTCCCCCCACGACACTGTGATAGGTTGTAGAAAGCCGTCATAGTCGTTTCGCTATACAATGTATTACAATACAATGTACTTCCAGATTCTTTTTGAATATTGCAGATCAGCCATATCTTTGCCTTGAGATAATCAACAATCAAGTCACAGTTAGCCACAACAACACTCGGTTTGCAGTCACAGGTCTTCAACGCATGTCGTGTCCAACGCTCGCCAGAGCATGCTCGCTCACCCTAGTCCGCTCGTCATTCGCTGGGCGCTCTACAATGCGGTCATTGTGATTGCCGGTTGTCGTTGGACCTCGTCTAGCTCTGTCAGTAAGGGGCGCATCACAATAGATCAAAACAATGGTCGCAGTGATGCTAATACCCAACACGGAATAAAAAAAAAGGGGCACATCCAAAACATCCTCTTGCGTAGTCTCTGAGAGGGTCACCAATTCGACCTCCATAGTCGGCAGGGCCAAACAACTCTAATTCCGACTGACCCAAGTTATAATTGCTCCTCCAAGACTGAGCATTTAGCCGGTACACGACATGCGATCACTACTATCCCCAACTCAGTCAGCGTCGGAATATGTTGACAGTAGTAGATCACAATCTCTTCTCCCAAGTAGTCAATCGTGTTGATAAAATAGCGAACACCTTGTGGTAGTCTCCGATCTTCTCCAGATTCGGGCTATTTTGTGTCACCTTGTAGTACCCAGTGTCCGTGGGATACTGGGAGCTCTACGCGTTCTCTTAGGCATATAGGGTCACTACTATATCTGATGTTCTCCCGCACATAAATACCTGGAATGCTCATGGATGTCTCCAAGCCTTCAGACAAGGATGGGAACACTCACTTGGAAAGAATTACACTCACTTGCTGTTTATTCAGCTCAGAAGCGTGCAATCAAGAAACAATGTATGAACGAATTTTGCCTTGTGGTTTTGTCTAAAAGTTTGTCGAATAGAGTAGGGATCACACACGCATACCAAAGTCGTGAGGAAGCTGCGATGGCAACTCTCCACGAGGTGAATGTAAATTACACTCACCTCGTGGAGAGTTGCTTTCATAGCGCTGTCACGAATTTCATATGCGTGTGCGACCCCTACTCTATTTGGCAAACTTTTAGACAAAACCACAAGGGAAAAGTCGTCCATACATTGTTTCTTGATTGCACGCTTCTGAGTTGAGAAAACAGCAAGTGAATGTAACTCTTTCAAAGTGAGTGTTCCCATCCCTGCCTTCAGTTATGTGCTTCAGTCGTTCCTTCAAAGCTTGCTCGACCTGCCGATTTTTTTTCCTGTGCGCAAATCATCAACAAATCGTCTCCAAAGGCAGACACGTATCGGAAGCTCAACAGGGATGGTATCATTCATTTGCAATCAGTTACATTCACTTGCTGTTAACTCGTTTCAGAAAGATCGTAACAAAAATCAACGTATGAAACACTTTTTCATTATTGTTCTATCTTAATGTAATGATTATGATGTTTTACATTAGTCGATGGTAGAATCACAGACAAACAGACGTAACACATGCGGAATTTCCCTCGACTTCTCATTTACCGATCATTTTAAATCTTCATAGTCGTGGCGTTCACAACCAGAGGCGCGTGCATAGTTTTTCTTTGCGATTGACATTTCACACTAGCGCCTTCTGTTGACGATATTGCACAACGCAGTGTTTCTTGAAACATTTCCACCAGGTGATGGTAGTGTGAACAGGACGATGGATTTTCCGGATTTTCACGAAAATTGTTGTAGGTGTTACGTCTGTTTGTCTATGGTAGAACAGATGATGTGTTGGGATCAACTTTTCATGACATTCCAGGAAGATTCGCCACACGGTGCAGATCTGGTCAATGGAAACACCATTATTGGCCTTCGACGAAGTCGGCTTGGCAACTTCCCGCGAACTTATTGATCAGTCTTATGGGTTAAAAAAAACTGTTCCTGTCCAAAATGTTCCACAGTCGTTACCGTGATTTCGGGTGAAATTGATCACTTTTCGCAGTTTTTGGCGAATAATTTTTGAATACTTATCGATATGGTTAAATTCGATGCTTTAAAACAAGTACGACCATGATTTTCATTAGTTTACGAGGTTGAAAATTCTACTGCAAATTACAAAAAATATCATTTGAAATAAAAAATCAATAATTTTACTTTCAGGGTGAAATTGACCAGTCAGTGAAATGTTGTCGTAAGTGCTGAAAATATTTTTTCCTCCTGAATTAATCACCTCGAAATGCGAAAAGCCTTGCAAAACTTTTACAAGTTTACTAAATTAATTATTATTTAAGTTTGAAGTTTAATCAATCTTAAGAAAACGCCTGAAAGAAGGCAATTTCCATACTAAACATGTCATAACTTCCAGAAAAGTACAATTTTATGCATAAATCTCAATATTTATGGAAGTTTTGATGACGAAATCGGGTTTAACGAATACTTGGCAGCTAGAAACATTCATTCAAATATTCATTGCATGTGCGATACAGCTACGGTAACAAAAGTTTGAAAGTGTTTTTGAAGTTCGCCTAACAAGTAGAAACTGCTATATTGAATTTTATACAGAAATATGTAACTTATTGGATGTAAAATATGTAAACACATCATTCAATAACCCTTGAGCCAGATGATGAACATTTTTTACAAATTGTTTTAAGTTTAAAGCGTTATTTTTAACAAATAAAAATGGCTCTCATGTTGATCAATTTCACCCCACTGATCAATTACACCCGAAATCACGGTACTACTGTTTGAAATAATAAAATGGTGATGAGATAGGATCAGATCATAATTCACAAAGAGTTGTCTTATAAACCATTACTGTTGTCCAACGGCCGTGGACGAATCCCATTCGATAATTTTGCAACAAACGCATTCCCTACTCCGGCAACAGTTCAGTTGCCCAGATACCAAAAATAATTCGATACAGACGAATGGTCACCCGTTTTTCTTGATTAGCACAGCTGTGCAATACTACGTGTTTTTGAACTGTTCGATGGAATCCATAGCTTCACTCAGCTCAGATGATTTCTATCGCCGTTGCAGCTTTTAGATGTTCGTCTATGATACCGAATCAACAGATCTTCAATATATTGGCAGGATTCATGTTATAAGAGTATAATATTGATGAAAACTACATACGCTTTATATAAACTTACAGATATATAATTTATGCAACCAAACGAATTGTCAAAAGCCTCAGCCAATATTATCTGTCACTGCACCCCCGAAACCCCCTGGTTGTTACGCCACTGAGTTAGGTACTTGTAAGAGTTTTCCTCACCCTCTGTGCCAACCCTTATTCCACAGTGACCTTTGACAGAGGGAGAGATCCTCGTTATGTTTAATACACTGAAATTAACTCACTCTAGGCTCCGTTACGTTGTTAGCCATTCGCGTTAGATTTATTATATCCGATAGCTTCATATAGAACCAGTTAGCGAGAAAAGCATATTAGATCGACAAAAAAAAAATCAAACACGAATGTACTTCCAAGCTGTCATCAAAAAGACTTTATCATATACAAGAAAATGAACACCTGTTTTTACGTTGAAGATCTCATCTGCTATTCTAAGAAAACTGTTGTAGAGAGTATATATTGGAAAAGTATTTCGAGCGACACCATCAAGAATAGCAACAGCAGATTCTATTTTATACGAAATCGTGTTAAACCCAACACTCATAAAAATGTAAATGTACAATAACAAAAAAAACGCGCATAAAGGCGACGATATCTGCGATGTTAAGAGTCTAATTAATCATTATTTGAACAGGATAGGATAGTCATGACAAGGAACTTGATAGTAAAATTTTCCGAACGGTACGTCTGTTTGTTTGTGGCAAAAGTGAAACAAATATGTTCTCTAAACTTTACTTGCGTGTGCTCTAGCTCGAATGAATCAAAAGCAAGAAAGCAGACCGATTAACAATCAAACACTAATATATGAAATATACAAAAATTGAAAATATTTGTTTTATTGACCGCCGAAATTTCCAATTACATGATGACAAAGGAAAGTAGTTCTTACTTAAGGACTGGTAAGTACAAATACATACATTTATTAGCTCTATATTATATTATGCATCCTAGCTTAATCACTCAGATTTTGATGATCTGAGGCAGCCGCCATAAGATTGTGCCCGTTTGATTTGTACACGGCGGCTGACAGCTCCACCCGGCGGCTGCAAAACAGTTTTAGTCAAGGTGCACACCGTGTAAAAATCATACGTGCGCGGTCTGGGGCTGCGCGATCTGAGGCTGCGTGTTTCGAACGCAGCTTGCTGAGAATCTAAGATAAGCGCGACAATATTAGGATAAAACAATCGACAATAATACGCCGCAATAACAATTATGAATATACACCGTTCGTAGCACTTGTGATACGTTGAAAATTTTTAATTATCTAAGTGTATATGTTAGAATATACCTCTAGCAAACTATATCACAAGCAGATGGAGGTGATCATTGCGATACACAAACGTGAGAGTGCTTTGGGTTATCGAAAGATCCTTAACCCTCTAATACCCAAATTTTTGATTTTGATCTAAATATCATTTTTCGTCATCTAAAATCGATTTAAACATGTTTTGGAAGGTGATTCTTTTTAATTCTCGATTTCGTGAATTTCAGTTTTTGATTTTTCTAATTTTTATTTTTAAACATCCCCACACTTTTATATTTTTCCTGGAAGCCTATTTGGGGTACGGATTTTTTGAGATGAAAACATTTTGAGAATTTATGATTATTTTTGAAATATTTTTATTTTTATTTTTTTCCCGTGTAATTTTAAGGAAGTGTATTCCATTCCCTTAAACTATTAAACTAGGATAGAATGATTTGGGAAAAATTAAAACATGTTAATTGTAGCGATTCAATATAAAATAAACAATGACTTCTGAAAGGTGACCAAAACATAAATTTTTCAATGATTTTTAAAAAATGTAAATGGAATGATCTACCTGATGGTTTAATGTAGCAGGGTAAGCTAAATTCACTGAAAACCTTCGGAAGACAACACGATGGTTGTTATCTCGTGACAAAGTCTGGCCACCCCACGAACATTTGCTCAGAAACCAGTTCATTTAGCTTCCTTAGGCTACCCCTCCCAAAATCCCAAGTATCATGTAATTTAAATATAACTAATTATGTATATAGTTGACCAATTACCTGATTTTACCTGAAATAATAAATATTATTATAATGATATATAGAATTTTAATTGACCTACATTGCAATTACAACTTTATTTACCTGAACAGCGCTGAAACAAATAGTTATTATATTAAAGTTATAGTTAAATCAAGCAAATAGCACTGAAACAAATGGAGTATTAGTAGTGAAAAAATGAATTTCTTTGCATTGGTGGACCAAAACTCATAAAAATTGTAAAAAAAAGTACATTCCTGCATTCATTCATGCTTCCCAAGCAATACACTTGGACATTAATAAGTTCCTGTAATTTGTATGCAACTATATTGAAAGTTATGCCATTTGAACCAATCGTCATATTAACGACTAAATTACAACCAAAAAAGCGCAAGAGGTGGAGCCAATATAAAACATCCATTCGTGATATAAACGGTTTTAATACGCAATCGAATTATAGCCAAGATATAACTTATAGTCGACTTACAAACTGTGATCGATTCGACAACTAGTCAGCCAGTCATCACATTCGTCACTGCCAGTGACAACACCCACAGTTTCGTTCATGTGATCAATAATTGTGTGCACAAATGTGCCGCTAATAAGGCTGACCGAGAACGTCAATTTGTGTGCCGCTTCAGATTTATCGGTAAGTCATGCATTCTTGCTCCGTATTCCCAACGCGCCTCAGTTCTGAGCCCATCTTGGTGAATTCAACTACGATACCATCCTTACCAGCTGCATTGTTGGTTGTGAGCTGGTGAATGCACCCTAAAACCAAAACTTCAGCGAACTTGATGAATTTCAGCTCGTCTGCTCGAAAATTTTGCGCAATGGTGTAAATATAACATGTCTAGGTTCTAATAGTTTTTTTTTATTATCGGTACAATTTGATACGAAGGTTCTCAGAATTTGGTGAGTATTTTTCTACAAGCAGCGTTCACATGTGTATATAAAAAAAGGAAATTTTGAAAAAAAAAATCAGGGTCACCCAATTTTTCGGAAAACTCTAGTGGAAAACAAAAATTTTCCACAGACACCAACTATTTTGAAAAATCCTAACTCAAGAACGAAGCATCATAGACACATTTTTTTGTGAAATCTTAAGCAAATTTTCTCAGCAATAATATAAAATAAAATTGTTTTACATCAAATTTTCCACTGTTCAGGAAAATCGGTTTGAAATGTCGGAAAAGAACTATTTAGGAAGTCCGGAAAATTAAAAAAAAATAATTTGAAAGGGAATTACGTACAGGGTGTGGCTGGAAAAAAATGCGAAAATATCAAGGCGCTATCACACGCTGAATATGGGATATATATGACTATTTTTTATGACAGTGTATCAGTCAACGTCTATGCCCAAGTAACCACGTGTTGAAGCTGTACGTATTGCATAAATCACGCACATATATTGCCATGGATTACTCCACAGACAAACAGACGTAACACCTAGAACAATTTTCGTGAAAATCCATCGTCCTGTTCACACTACCATTACCTGGTGGAAATGTTTCACGAAACATTGCGTTGTGCAATATCGTCAACAGAAGGCGCTAGTGTAAAATTTCAAACGCAAAGAAAAACTATGCACGCGCCTCTGGTTGTGAACGTCACATCTATGAAGATTTAAAATGATCGTTAAATGAGTGGTCGATGGAAATTCCGCATGTGTTATGTCTGTTTGTCTGTGATTACTCTATATGAACCATTAAAATTGAATTAAAGTGGGAAGTAGCGCCACTATTGCTGACTTACGATTATACCCACGATTATACCAGTATAATCGTAAGTCATTGCTGGCGCAACTTGCCACTTTAATTCGACTTTAATGGTTAATGTAGGGCAATGCATGCCAATATATGCGCTTTAAATATGCAATACGTACAGCTTCAATAGCAAGGTTACTTGGGTATTGTAGCACTACAAAATAAAAATGAACCTATTTGATTTTTAACATGTGTTAATGTAAGCCTAAAAAGTTGGTATCAATAAACTGCGCGCCCAATGGTCATAAAACGAAATGGCTAAGTTAGTACAAAATGCTTCAATTCGATGAAAAACCAGGCCATCCTAATCCAGAGCCATGTAGTTTCACATACCAGATAAAATAAACACATATACATATATTAGGTTGTCCCAAAAATTGCACATGGTCAAAAAGCTTGGGGGCTCACCCTGCAAATGATAGCTAAGGGTATTAGAAACAAACTTTCGTATGACGGCAACTTTCAGAAATGACGTTTAGAGGTCGCCCCGGCGAGATTTTTGAAAAATGGCCATTTTTCATAATAAATTTCATACAAATATTTTTTACCGTACAAAAATTGGCAATACCCACTATTTTTATGTTTTTTGCAGCTTGATATGGATCCAAACTACTTGGGAAAAATAATTAACGACATGTTTTGCAGGTAACTTTTTGATACTGAATTTTTGAATTTACTAAAATTTGTCATTTTTTGATACACTGTACCTTTTACCCATCATAAAACGTATCTGAACCTTATGCTAATTTAAAAAAATTTGCATATAAAGATCGGAAATTTTATGAGGAAAAATTTTGCCGAAGACAGCATGGCGTTTGTTCTATCCGTTTTAGAGTTATTCACAATTTGCTATTTGGTGAAATTTGAATTTTTAGGTATTTTTCTAAAAATGTCACAAGAATTTCCCAAAAACACATACAAAGTAAAAAATCACGTATGCTCAACAAGTTTTTGTCCTGATTGTGTTATGGAATTATGATGACATCATTATTTAATTTTATTTTTTGTTATTCAATCCCTTCATATAGAAATTAACTAGCAAAGATTTCTTAAAAAGCTAGCTCTCTTGACAAGCTTCGTACAGCCTACTGATTTTTTGAAGATGTTCTCCACAAAATGTTGAGCCATATTTTCACGTTTATCTTACTTTCCTGTCGTTATTTCCAATTATTTTTCTACATGAAGACGTATGAGTCCTGGACCAGTGAAACAGCCCAGGAAACATTGGCAAAGTGCATAAAAGCGAATCGTTGATCCATGTTAAATTCAAATCGCGATTACGAACATCTTACGTATGAATACCAATTTTTAGATACTAAGTTCCAATTCTATAGATTTTGAAAAGCAGGGCATGTCTTTTTTACACCTACTGATTTGAACTATCTTATCAACACCGAAAATAAGATACACCGAGGCAAATTGAAACGGGTGGGATGAGATGAACCAGTGAGTAAACGTAATCCCGAGCAGAGTCTGATAGCAAATTGAAAACTAATTTTGATGTTGTGATATTGCCAATTTTGATAACTCGGGTTGTTATCGTTTTGGTCGTTTTAACGGTTAAAACATCAAAAATGAGAGCAGAAAAATGTTCCTATGGCAGCAAATTGAAAACAGCTCCTGCTATCGATGATAGCAAATTGATAACTGCTTTTGTTATCAGCGCAAAAAAAAATGAAAAATAGTAAAATGTAATGTTTTTTGATTGATATGAAATTATAAATGCAATAATGTAATTGTACTTATGATATATCCCTAGAATTACTTTACATAGTTTACTAAAACATTCAAAACTATTCTAACACTAAATATTTTCATTACTTTAAAATGACAGCAAACCGAAAACAAAATTTGAAATCAAATTAAGTAAAGATAAACTGATTTCAAAATGTGATATCAATTTGTTGCTGAATACAAATCATGTTTTCAATTTGCTGTAATTTTGTTGTTGGACTTTGCTCGGGATGTTATCCAAGGTTAGAACAATTTGATTACCATAACACATACACGGCATACAATAAAACAAGGTAGGGTATTATTGGTAAACAACAGTTTTGGACATAAACATATTTATCGTCCTATATGTTGATCAAAATGATAGGGACTACTAGAACGTTTTATTCATGTCTTTGAAGGATTAGAACAACATCATTGAACAATAAAATCAGCATGTTTTGCGGAATGTATCACCTTCTAAATGGTATAGAAAATGTGCCGTGCGTTTGATTGTGTATTATGCTCGTATAAACCATTGTCAGTACATAACCGTTAAAAATGCCATGGCCTACTGAGGCATCTCAAAATGGTACCTAATGATAAAGTTTCTCGCTAGTAGGTACCTTTCTGTATCAAAGAAAATGGATTTGTCAACGGAAACAAAAATTTAATGAATGATGCCACCATAATTCCTAAACACAATTAAGACAAAAACTTGTTGAGCACACGTGATTTTTTTACTTTGTATGTGTTTTTGGGCAGTTCTTATGTGATTTTTTTTTTAAATATCTAAAAATCTAAATTTAACCAAATAGTAAATCGTGAATAACTCTAAAACGGATAGAAAAAACGCAATGCTGTCTTCGGCAAAGTTTTTCCTTATAAAATTTCCGATCTTTTTATGGAAATTGTTTTAAATTAGCGTTAAGTTCAGATACTTTTTATGATGGGTAAAATGCAAAATATATCAATAAATAACAAATTTAAGTATATTCAAAAATTCACTATCAAAAAGTTACCTGCAAAACATGTCGTTAATTATTTTTTCCAAGTAGTTTGGGTCCATATCAAGCTGGAAAAAATATAAAAACAGTGGGTATTGTCAATTTTTGTACGGTAAAAATTATTTGTATGAAATTTATTAAGAAAAATGGCCATTTTTCAAAAATCTCGCTGGGGCGACCTCTAAACGTCATTTCTGAAAGTTGCCTTCATACAAAAGTTTGTTTCTGACACCCTTAGCTACCATTTGCAGGGTGAGCCCCCAAGCTTTTCGACCATGTGCAATTTTGGGACAACCTAATATATATGATATTGTAAAGAAAATTAAAAAAAAGTTATATTAGAAATGAAATTTTGCGACCTGTGTACTTTTCAGTGGTTTGAAAATTTTGATTGTCTTCAGCTTCAGGCGCCGTCTTGTAAAGGTTTGTGATCAAAAAGGGATTTATTTAAAATAATTTTTCAGGAAATTAACTTGTTAAAGATCATGGAACATTGAAATATAAATTGGTTAACGTCAAATGGACAAAAATGAGGTTTGAAGTTGAAAAACACTTTCGCATTTTTTTTTTCCTGCCGCATACTGTAAGCAATGTTCTGTGTAATTTTCAGGATGTCGTTTTTATCCTGTCCTGAGTAATTAATAACCATTTTTTTGCAACTTGGCACTATAATATTGAATTTTATACTTGCCGTTTTAGTGTCACTACGGCCTACTTTTCCTCAATATAAAAATCAGTTGCATTATGAGTAATAATGCAATTCATTTGGGTTGCATTATAAATCATAATGCAATTGTTTGGGCAACAACCTGTGTTTCCACGTCAAGAGCTTGATAAACTGTGACGGTTATAGCACAGCTTGCTTGATTCAAGTTTTGGGTCTAGCTTGATGGAACACGTGGATGATCCCTTTCAACCGTCAGGAAGCATGATGATACTGTTGGAAATGGTCGTATTAAAGTGATTTTTTTTTTCATTGCAAAAAATACTACATACTACACTACACGCAAAACTCGATTTTTACAGCACTCGTCATATTTATCCAACTCGGCATGCCTCGTTGGATAAATGTACGACTCGTGCTGTAAAAATCATCATTTTGCAACTCGTTACATAAATAACTATTTTAACATATTGATCAGATGTGCTATATATAGCACATTCCACGCACTTCTACGCCAAGGGTGTGAAATTTCAAAGTGATTGTTTTGTCCCAAGCTTTCCGGCATATGAAAAAGGGTAGATTCAATCTTAGGAAAACCATTTGTTTTACTTAAAATTTGACTGGTAACGCATTTAAATAGCTAGGTGAAGTAATAGCATTTTATGTAAGAAAAATGAAATTTTTCATTGATAAGTTTCCAATATGCCTGCTTGTATATGAAAGTTCAAAAACATTATACCTATTTTTTGTAAATGTAGTATAATAATGTATATTTTATACACCCAAAGGCAACTTTTCATAAAAATGGGTCTAGATATGTTTTAAGCACTTTTTGCAATAGCCGCAATTTAATGGTGTCCCGTTGTGAAAATAGCACATTTGTTGTAATAACTAATTTATAACGAACTTTGGAAAAATGATTTTCAGGATTCTCTTAGTACTTGTGGAGACCTTTCTTCCAACATATGGGTTACCTTGATCGGCGCTTTATCTTAGGGGTTACAATGGGTACGTAGACATGGTGTCCTGTTACGAAAATTTTAAAGACATTCATAAGTGGATAAATAAGTTTGGTTTGATCAAATATTTAACCAAAAAACTGTAACCATGATGAAATGATATTGTAGGTGGTATATATTTACATTATCCTTCTTGGTGTAACGGCCCTACTGGAACAAAGCCCGCTTCTCAGCTCTACGCAAACTACGTAAAGAAATGGCAGGTATTCTGATGGATCAGTATAACAAGTAATATTTTATTAAGTTTTGTTGTGCCAGCATACTCTTTGAATGCTATAACCTTTTCAACATGTCATATGAATTACCACCATGATGTATAAAAAGGCTTATAGAATCGCACAACGTTCAAAACATGAAAATCCCGAAGTGATGGTTGGCATTCCTTTTTTACCCCATTAATCACCGTATAATTTAGTTTTATGACGACAATCATATTTTAAAGCTTATATTCTTATTGAGAATTTAAAAAAAAAGTAAAATGCATCACGAAAATGGCATTGCATTACTTTTTGTGACTACATAAATTAGTAACCATTGAATAAAAGTCTAGCGACCTCCCTCTTGTCGTTTTGGTTGTCAACCTTTTTTTCTTCTCGAAATCCGTTTGTTTGTATTGTTAGTTACTGGTTGTCGTTAGCTAAATATCAACGGAAAGCCCCCATAATCCTATCGCTTCCAAAATTAAGCATTGTTTTCTCTAACCTCGACCGCGAGCTTAACGGTTCCCCAAAACTAACATAGTATAAAAGACTAACATAGTATTAAAATGTAAAATTTATTTCAAATAAAATGGGTTCCTTTATTCCCAAGGCGCATGAGCCTTCTAATAAATGTTTAAAGCAACATGCGACATGTGCTTGAAAAGACTGTGTTGGAAGAATGTACTATAGATATCAACAAATCCACAGAGAACAGACGTTTAAGCTCGAACAAAAATACGTCGAAATCGTGTGTAAATGATTTACGTGTACCTTAACGCCACCAACGGAGACTGCCCCACTTATAGTGTCGATTTGACCCGACGATGGCAGTGTTTAGCGTTAAAATACACTAGCTCGCAAAGCGACACGAGCGCCAAACGGCCAAAAACGGCAAGCATTGGAAACAAATATGACAACACAACCATGTAAGTGATGGGACCTAGCGCCACGCAACGGGAGCACAACCACATACTCTGATATGACCGTTACAAAGTTTTACACAAGGCAGAAAGCAAAGATAGACGTCTGGTCTGTTCCCTGTGTTAAATCTTCTTCGGATCATTATAATGTAAAATGTGGAAAAACCGCGAAGATAGATAGGGTATCGCGCCATCTGGGCGGTGGTTTCTATATTCGTCTGTTTTCCACTATAACTCAGTCAATTTTGAACCAATTGACTTGAAATGTTGTACACGGTTAGATACTATGTATACCTATCTCACCACATTCCAAAAGTTGTGTCAATTGGTTCAAATTTGACTGAGTTATAGTGGAAAACAGACGAATATAGAAGCCACCGCCCAAGTGGCACGATTCCCTACGTCGCACAACCATAGTTTTGGAGATACCTACAATTAAACTTCACGTACCCGACCCCCGATAACTCATTTTCAAAATACTGGCATTTCGTCCTTTTTCATCCGATTTTTTTTAAGTCGCTCTCGATCGATCATAAATTGGTGCTTATTTATTACACTCAAGTGGCCATGTATTATCCGGAACCATTTCGGAGATATTCCGGGTTGTACTGTGGTCAGGGGGTGGGGAAGGGATCTGTTTTGCCAAATGTCTAAAAGTGATTATTTCGTGTGTGCCATATTAGTTGATACATACTTAAGTCATTTTTTTCTATCCCATTCTTTCGGAATCATGAAGATTGACACGTCGCTCAGCATGTTTTGGTTACCAACTAGAAATGTCCCCGATGACATCCCTGTGGAACCTGTGCTACATGTTCCGGGGTGGCCAAATTAGTTGATACATACTTCAGTCTATCGTTTCTGACTCAGTCATTCGAAATCATGAAGATTGATATGTCGCACGGCATGTTTAGGTTGAAAACCAGAAGTGTTCCCAGTGAGGCCCCGCGGAACCTGTCACGGCGATTCGGATGGGCCAACTTATTCCAATCCGGTTACAGCTTCTGTGTTTCACTGTTCGCAACAAAAATTTCACTGAAAATCGATTGTTCAAACACAACAACACTCGAAAAAATCACTTTTAGCCATTTTGACAACCCCCTGACCACTGCACAATCCGGAATATCGTCGGAATGGTTCCGAATATTGCACGGCCACTTGAGTATAATTAACTTGCACCAATTTATGATCAATTGATGGCGACTTCAAAAAAATCGGATGAAAATTGACGAATTGCCAGCATTTTGAAAATGAGTTGTCGGGAATCGGGTACGTGAAACCTCGAAACAGGTTCCCCAGGGCCCATTCCTATGGCCACCATAGGGCCAGAGCGGGTTTGAAGGCCTATTTGTGTCCAGTCGGACAGCTACCATCTGTCTGAAAAACATTGCCGAAGACACCAACATTCTATCTAGCAAAGCATTTGATCTACAACTAGATGTCTTTAGCCGTAACGGGACACCATTAGCAAAACACTGTTTTCACGCGAGCGTAACGCTGCGCTCCCAAAACTAAATCAAGAATATTTCAGAAACTATACATTTCTCAGTAAAACTCACTTCGGCAATCTTGTTCACATCAATCCAAAGAAGAAATGTCTAGAAGACTCTATTTTTCAAAACCTCATAACAGAGCTGATATACGCATTTCAGATTGAAAATTTTAAAAAGAAGATTTCTGCGATGGTGTCCCGTTACGAAATGTAACATGTTATATTATGTAAATTGGAGCCAAAACCCCATAGAACAAGTATTGCATCAGGAAGTACATCTAATAAGCTTGTTATAAAACCTGTTAAACCATATGGTCATGAACATTTCATTCGATTGCAGACGTCATTTGTTCACGAAAGTTAGTTCCTCACCTGCCGTAATTCTGCAAAGTGACGTAAGCGCCATTCAAAATTTCGATATTTTGTGGTATATTATATTTAATATCTGGTTTAAAAATAACACCATGGTATGCTTGCTGTATTAGAATGCAAGATCTAGTCGTAATCTATCATCTATGGAAAGAAACTTAGAGGATGAGCAAGTGTTTTATGCATAATAACCAAAAAATGCGCAAAAACTATGAATGTCGCTTACGTCACTTTGCAGAATTACGGCAGTCACGGTGTCCCGTTACGCTGGAATGTGTCATATGAGCCGTTTCTTTGAAAAATCATAAGCGATGCATCGTAGACACAATGCTTAACAAATCGTAGGCAAATATGTATTGTTTTTCACAAAATTTTCCACTGTTGAGGAAAATAGGTTGGAAAAGTAGGAAATACTATTTATGAAGTTCAAAAAAATTGCCAAAAAATAATTTGGAAGGAAATTTTATAGATTATATAGTAATGGCTGTTTTTCCTCCCCTGTTGGGGAAATCGAGCCACTTCGCCCAATAAGCTAAATTTTTGTGGCATGTCCCGTTTTGATATTCGCATGTAGCTAACTAATTACCATGAGTCAAACAATCAGTTTCTGCCACGACGCGTCGTCTCTCAGTCAGGTACAATGGAATTTTTCAAACCCCAAGACCTTTCCATGTTCTGCAGACCAGATCTCACTGGAGTGCAAGCAACCACTATTTAGAAATCTTTGTCTGCGCGTGTATAAAGCACCACAACTGCAAAGCAGATGTTCCGAGGTTTCACGTTCCGTTGCATAGACCTAAATTTTCCCACGCACTCCGATATTCAAAGTCAATTCAACTGAAACAAAAATGCATTTTCACCCCACATTCCCAACAGCTGCCCGGGGGATTTTAGATTCAATTTTCATAGTAGGGTCTACCTACCTCACGCGCGGCATATTGGAAGCAACGAAAATCGCACCATTCGTTATTGACCTAGTTTTTATAACCCATCATCGTCCGGTGGTGGCCGGGTGCGATCGTGTTGCAACGCGTTAGGTCCGGTCGGTGTGATGCAATTTCAATTACGCTTGGGACAACGATGGGTAATAAACCCGAAAGAATGATATAGAACCGCGACATCATATTGATCGCGCTGGAACAAAGATTGTTTATTTTTGTTTCGAAATCAAGGCGCCGAATTGGCCGGGTAAGGTTCTGAACTCAGGTGAACCTTAGCTGGAATGTTCTGAAATTGAGACACCGTATTGGCGGCATACGGCGCCGGACTTGTTTTGCACTCGATTTGTTTTGACTTCGAGTAAACTGAAAGAAAAGAATGTGGGGGTATAATTTCAACCAACATCCGCGGCCGGGGGCCGGCTAGGGTTCACTGTGCCCAAGTAAGGTACACTTCAATAACAAAGCGGGTGCTTTGTTTTGGAGAATTTGGTGCCAAATTCCAAAGACGATGAGGATGATGATGGTGACGATGATGATGATGGGGAGAATGATAATGACGTCGATGGTTGGTTCAATTCTTTCACACACCCAAGCCTTGTATACGCTCAAGTGAGGCGGGGCTAGAAGATGTACACTCAGCGAAAAAAACTAGCGAAATTCATCGAAATACCTTATGAAAATTTGCTATAACTAATTCTTATGGATGACATAAGAATACCTTATGAAAATTGATCGTGCTTGCTATGACAAATTTCATAAGATAGACTTATGAAAAGAACAAAAAAATCTTAAAATGATGCAGACTGGATTCGATCCATGAACGTCAGGATCACTGAGCCCGTGTTTTATCCACACGGCTACCGACGCTTGAAAATACCATGTTGCTAAACATCAATAAAAGCCAAGCTGTGAAACGATTTTACGTCATAGAGTGACCTTATGAAATTCATCCGAATCATTATGAATTATTTAAAGGCCGTTTCATAAGTTGGGCCTTATGGAAATCTTAAGGTTATTTGGCTGAGTGTAGGCCTTGGTGTAAAGATTCTCAGTAGGTTTTGTGCGAACACGCCCAAGTCAGGCGTGGTTAGGAGATTTAAGTTTTTCGTTGGTATTAATATTCTTGGTAGGGCTTGGGATACGCCCAAGATAGAAGAGTCGTGATGTTTTCAAGAAGAGAAGGATTTTAATCAAGATGAGGACAAGTAGGATAGGTAGAGGTCTAGGTTTTGGACTTATTAGTATTTTCATTTGGTAGGGTTTTGGATACGCCCAAGTTGGTTCGGGCATTGTTAGGAATTATCATGACATCTTCGGCAAGACGAGAATGATCGTAGGAATTTTAGACACGCCCAAGCTGGTTCGGGTATTGCTAGGAAATTTAGGCTATAAATACGGAGGCTTTGGCTTCAGTCGGGGCAGTCAGTGAAGACAGTTCGTAGAGAACAGTCAGTTGTCGAGAGTTCGGTGACAACGTTAACGCAGGCAGCACATCGGATAAGTCTTGAGCTCCCATGTGGGACACCTCTAGATACTGTCCAAATAAAAGCTGTAGGTAGGACGTAGTAGTCGGGTCAAGAAGAAGCTGGAAGTGTCTCTAGTAGTTCGGTGAAAAAATACAGATAATGTTAAGATGATATAAGAAAAAGTGAACCGTTGTAATATAAGATAAGTGATGGTTTGTGATACTTCAATATAGTTTATTAAAACTGTGTCGGACTGTAATGAAATGAAAGATATCACATTCCGTGTAGTGTTTAATGCAGCCCCTAGACGGTACAGGGCGCTTCACCGTATTATAGAAACGACAGATATCACTGAATATGGCCAATATTTTTCAAGTGATACCGGCTCGGGCAGTGTCCAGTTACTAGGCCAGTGTATGTACATTAGTGTGGGTCATCGGAACCGTTTGCTCAGATCAAAGCTTTTTTGGTTCCGTTTCGGGTTCTGAGTATCTGTGCAAAATTTGAGCACGATCGGTTGCGTCTACAATTTGCGCATTGCAATTGAAATTTGTATGGGATTTTGTATGGGAAAACATACTTTTTTGCATTTTAGCCATAAGTTGAAAAAGTTTGTCTGAAACTTTTTAACTGATACTGTAAAATGGTAGCCTAGGATGTTCTGAAAAACTTTGTTGAAGAGCGCAAAGCGATCCGATGCTTGTGAAAATAGTTATAACCAACGAACCGCATGCATAGAATTTTTTATTACCGAACAGTTTGGGCCGAAGGGTCTCAGATTTCAATGAAAATTTCACCAGAGCTAGAGGTCGTGGATATATGATCATATATGGAATTCAAAAAAATCATAGAGGACTATTTTCCCGGAAAACGCTAGATGAAATTTCACGATTTTCCAAAATTTTATAAAACACCCCAAACTTCAAAAAATCATATTTCAAAAACTATGCATCGTAGAACAAGCTTTTTTAGTGAAATCGACGCCAAATTACCTCAGCAATCCGATAAATACACCGAGAAAAAAATTTCTCAGAAAATTTTTCACCATAGAGAAAAAACGTCTAAAAATGCTGATAAAAGTACGGTCTGTATCATAGATTATTTTCAACAAAATTTTTCTAAGCGCAGAAACTAATGTTCTTCCTTTTGTTCTTTGACACCAAAATGGAATCTCTTACCGTTTTGGAGATATTTCCAAAAAAACAACGGCCAGTCGCTATATTTTCATAGGAACCCAAGTAACCATTAAGCCGTAAAAATGGCATTAAGTCGGCTCTATAGTCGAATGTAGAACCTGGCTAACAGAGCTAATTGGTTCTATATCCTCTTATAGAGCTGCTCAAAAGCCACTTTTGGCGAATTATTCGGCTGATATACGGCCAACTTTAAAATATCGTACCAAGTCTCTGGAGCGAAAGTTGTCAAAAGTGAGACAAAGAAAAAAGAAAAAAAAATGTTTATCTCCTGTTCTTTTCTAACTTCCTTCGCTTCCATTGAAGTTGCTTTTTTGCTACTTCATCCAGATTCTAGCTGTTGTCCTCCGAGTTCCTGATCAAGTCCAAGTCCGTTGCCTTTCTCATCTGCTCCACCAATGCACCATGGGAATGGTGTGATCAAACTAGTATTTAAACCATGAAAAACAAAATAGTTTGGGCATTTCGAGGGTTGAAAATGATATGGGATGAGGATGATTCAGTGGTAAGGTTGGTGGTAACGAACGCAGGAATTGATGCAGGAGAAGCAATGTTTATATAAATGGTCGGGAAACGTTTCTTAAGAAGAGGGAAACGAGCTGGAGTTTGTCTTGATTGAAAAAAAAAAAATGGAATAATTAAGATAACCAAATTCCATTATCTAAACAACACCATTCCGATAAACATGCCAAAAATAATCCTGTTTCGTCAATCCCGTCCGACATGGATGTTTAAAATGTATTTATCATGACCGATTCGAGACTGTTTTGGTCGAAATCTATTTTGATTGATATAAACGTCATGTGCTCCAAGCCCTGTGACAGCACTGACAAACTTCTTTACAGCTTGTAGGCTTTATATAGGCTTACAGGGCTTAATTTAGTTCTTACTGGTTATAGTGCCTATAAGCATTAGGAATGCTTATATAGAGCTACTTAGCACTGAAAAGCTGTTTAATGGCCGTTATAATGCTCAGAACAGTGCTTAGTGGTTACCTGGGAAGCCATTTGCATTGCAACGAGTAAACGACATTCGCTCATTGGAACGTAACTTTGACACTAACGTGCATCGGAGTGCACTGACAGCAAATTTATGGCACTTGACTGTCTTTTAAATGCATTGAATAGTCATGTTTTGTAATTATCGGGTTTGTAATTTTAGTTAGTGTTTTAAATTACGGGTTTACAACGAGCGAATGCAACCAGTGAACGTGGGATTACTTATTGCACTCAAACCCTATATGTGTTCCATTTTAATTTAAGAAACCAAGGACTAACTATTAACGGAGTGGTTACTACACAGCAACATTTCTGAAACTTATACCCGACGAAAAAAAAATATACATGCGAATTTCTATCTCATTTAACTGAGATTTACATCAAATAATTTCTTGTATGAAATGTTGAACGCAAGCTTCATACTGAGAGCAAGCTGGAAATTTATAAACCAATGGAAAAATGTGTGCGATACGACGAGATCCTTTTGTTACAGGTGAAATGATTTAATATTTTTAACTGCGTAAGTAACAAAAATGTTTATTTGTGTTGCATTTTTTATTACAATTATTTAGATTCGTTCAGAAATAAAGAAAGCATTCTAGAAATTTTCAAAAGATATAGTTAAGGAGCCAATACTGATCAATGGAGCTTCGTAAATGCACAGGATGTGAATATAAATGAGGACATTAGAGGATTTCTTAAAATGAAACATTTACTCGACATCTCAGAGCATTAAAAAAATTTAGACAATATTTTAATAATTTGAACCGTGCACCGATTCATTGCTTGATTCAAATATATTATGGGTAGTAGGAAAAGCGAATACTGAGCTACTGGAATAGTTTGGATCGTTTATGTTCTAGTTTAACGTTTGCATAATTGGCTATATGATTGACCAAACGTTGAATAGATTTAAGATTTTTTAAGCAAATTAATACCTAGATAAAGATACCAAAGTCTACACGCCAATCAAATTGTTTGTCATGATAGTTCTCAAAACTGATGAAGTACTTTGACCACAAACCCTTAATTAGAAAAATAAGTGATAAATTGATTTGATTTAATTTTTTTTTTATTTATAAATGCCAAAACTTACTTTGACGATAAAGATCCATCCTCGAGCGTACCGCGCTACCTCAACTGTTGTCCACTCTATACATCTATACCTACTCGGTAATAATGTTTATGTGACCATTGCAAAACATTATTATCGTCACTATTGTAATTGTGTCACTTCTTAGAACAGGATAAGCTTGGTTTAAAGCAACAATGTTTTATCAGTGCGTTAAGAAGTTGTAGGCATGGAAAACTCTTGGTTTTAATTTGTTGCCCGTACTAATTAGTACATTGTACATGTTTGTTTCTCTGATCTACGGTATATATCTGTCAAAGTTCTGTTGAGTTTTAAGTGAGTGTTT
This sequence comes from Aedes albopictus, assembly GCF_035046485.1. Lineage (NCBI taxonomy): Eukaryota > Metazoa > Arthropoda > Insecta > Diptera > Culicidae > Aedes > Aedes albopictus. Next base: position 192,150,165 of record NC_085138.1, read on the forward strand.
CTCCTAAAGCACATTATACAAACACATTTTTCACAGATCATGCTACTAAATATTGAGTGGAAAATGATCTCTTTATGGTGTACAGAATAATCCACATACCAATGAATTTGTAAGCAACAAAAACACTATAAAAAAAAAACAAAGTTTTGTGTATAAAGAGACCTTATCATGTCCTGATATCCACTTATCTCTAACGGTTTGCATATGATTACTTTAATTGATATGGAAAATATATGTTCAAATATGCGTTTGCTCGTTGTGAACTTGTTATTTGCAACGCTTTTTAGTTACAAACCCATTAATTTCAAAACTGGATAAGCTGTTGCATTTAAAAAGCAATAAAGTGTCATAGCTGAGCTGTCAGTCATGCTGGCAGTGTACTCCGATGCACATTGCTGTCAAAGTTACGTTGCAAAGAGCGAATGTCATTTGCTCGTTGCAATGCAAATGTGTTGCAACAAGTGAACGGCTGCTGTTGTAGATGGCTTCCTATGAAAATATAGCGACTGGCCGTTGGTTTTTTGGCTATATCTCCAAAACGGTAAGAGATTCCATGTTGGTGTCAAAGAACGTTGGTGTCAAAGAACATTAGTTTCTGCGCTTAGAAAAAAAATGTTGAAAATAATCTATGATACAGACGGTACTTTTATCAGCATTTTTAGAGGTTTTTTTCTCTATGGTGAAAAATTTTCTGAGATTTTTTTTTCTCTGTGGATTGCTGAGGTAATTTGGCGTCGATTTCACTAAAAAAAAGTTTGTTCTACAATGCATAGTTTTTGAGATATGATTTTTTGAAGTTTGGGGTGTTCTATAAAATTTTGGAAAATCGTGAAATTTTATCTAGCGTTTTCCGGGAAAATAGCTCTGGTGAAATTTTCATTGAAATCGGAGACCCTTCAGCCCAAACCTGTTCGGTAATAAAAAAAAAATCCCCATGACCCACTCTAATGTACATAGAGCTCTCTTGTTTAGCTCTAAGAGCTTTTTGGTTTTATAAGCATTTAGTGTTATAAATCGTTTTGACTGATTGCAATTTATGACATCCATCCAATTGGATCCAATTGCTCAGCCCAGCATTTCAGGTCCATTTTTATTGCACAGTTTGATATACCGCAGAATGGTTCTGGGCCAGTAAACTGTAAATTGGCACCACCTTTAGCAAGTTCGTCTGCCATTTCACTCCCTTCAATGCCACAGTGGCCTGAAGCTGAAACCCAGTATAGCTTTACTGAATTCCCTTGGCACAGCCTGCGCAGTGAAAGAATGCATTCCCAGACAAGCTTTGAAATACATTTGTAAACGCACAATGCTTTAAAGCTGGGTATAGACCACTCAGTGGCTCGCGATGAAATTCCAAACTCTGGTGCTAAGTGAGGATATGGTGTTTTGGGAAAGGAAACCTGGTTCATAACCAGGGGGAAGGGAAGCTGGCAACGATTACTGCTACATTTCATTTACAAAACTCTAAGTCCAGATGGGATTCTTTTAAAAGCAAAGGCCTCAAACTTTGAAGAAATTTCTGTAGTTGTTCCGGTATCCATCTTTTATCCTTATTCTTGCTGGGATCGTCATAGGGGCCGTCCATATACCACGTGGACAAATGAGAGGGGGGAGGGGGTTCGAGAAAAGTCCAAGCTTGTCCACGGAGAGGGGGGTGGGGGTCTACCAAATGTCCACGTGGATAAAAGGGATTAAAGATTAGAAAAATATATTCTTTAATGAAACGTGTCGTATCGGTATCATTTGACTCTCCTTCAAACAGTTATCCAATAAATTTGTTTATTATATAAATTTTAAGGTTTTTATTTTATAGGTGGCTGCTTCAAGTGAAGAAATTATGGCAATATAAAAAAACTTTCAAATATCAACAACAAAGTTTCTTGAAAAATAATTAGAAGTTTGAATTAACTTGTGTTTGTTATGTAAGAGAATTCTGGAGTTTCGAAATTAAGCGTGGACCATTGAAGTGTTGCAGTTTCTATTAGAATTTTCGTTGAAGTTCTGAATTGTTTTCTCGAAATTTAAAATCATATAAATTTCTTCGAATTTTTCAAATAGGGTAATTTTCCAATTGTTGCACTGCTAAAAATTCGCCAATTGTAGCACACCCTAATAAGAATAACATGGAGTGTGCAACAATAGGCGAGTTCCCAGCCG